>NC_081559.1:55134465-55230448 GCF_022355385.1 Mustela nigripes | reverse complement strand
CTCTTGGGTTCCTTTGATCTGCGAGGTCTTTTGCTGCCCATCTGCCGAGACTCACAGCATAGTTTGTGAACAGGCCACGTTGTAGTTTTCTGTAGTTTTAAAAACATCAACTTTGATTTGAGCAAATAAGGTGTTTTCCTAGGTATGTTTGCCCAGGCAAACATTAAAACTAGTTTGCATTCTTTGAGCCTAATTTGGCCCAGGAGCTAGTAGGACTAGGAAGGATGTTCCTGATTCTGAGAGAGATTGTCACATGGGTTTACTTGAGCATAAACACAGAGTATGTGAAGGTTGGAGCCTTCTGGTCTCCTCTGAGACCCAAAGGGCTAAAGGGGCTCCAAAATCCAACAGATCTAAGTTACAGTCTTCCATTGATGTGAGCTTGGAACACTTACTCTCCATTTCTTAGGACAGTTTTTTCTCTTATAGTCTGTCTTAGGACTGTTGTAAGATTAAATGGGATAGGGGCACCTGGGTGGCTCAGTGGGTTAAAGCCTCTGCCTTTGGCTCAGGTCGTGATCCCAGGGTCCTGGGATCGACCCCACATCGGGCTCTCTGCTCAGCAGGGAGCCTGCTTCCCCCTCTCTCTCTGCCTGCCTCTCTGCCTACTTGTGATCTCTGTCTGTCAAATAAATAAATAAAATCTTTTAAAAAAGATTAAATGGGATAATGTGGATAAGGCACTAGCACAGTCTTTGACATCAGTAAACATTCAGCAAAGGTTTATTCTAAGGTTTGTTTTTACTCAAAATCAGTGAGAGAAACTCACTGTTGTTTCTTTTTCTTTTGCTTGACCTTCTTGTCCTGAGTTCAGCTGATTTTCTCCTTAACCCCCTGCCAATCGTATTTATTTCCTGACACCTTTGCTTAGAATTAATCTGAAGTTCAGCTTGAGTCCCTTTTGCTCTCTGAGGCTTTCCTTGACAGCTCAACTCAGACTTGATGGGTTCAGTGAGGCTCAAGTTCTTGAGGTAATGGCAGCCTCATAAGCCTCCAGGTTTTTCCAAGATGCCTAGGTCATTGTATGGGAATACTCCACAGACTCATAATGAGTTAAAGTGACTCACCTGAAGAAGGTGGCTGCTGTTGTGAGTCTACCAGGCTTCAGTCAGGAGCACACAGAGCTATAGGTCTCCAGCCAGTTGCCTAAGGTCAGTCATGGACTGTGCAATGGCTATTACTACTTTGTTTGGTTTTACTGGAGAAATTTTGTTAATATAATCTTACATGGACATATGGTATAGAAACTGCTCATGGTGGGCTGCTATTGATACAGTGGGGAGATGGGTCCATAGTCCTTCTCCATTGACTCCTGAGGTGCTTTTGTGGATACCCATGGCTTTGCCCCTTGGAGACTAGAAGTCATAATGAGGGCGGGGTTTCTGACCACAGATTACTGATGGCAACTGGCTTTTGATGGTTAACTTCTAAGCTAGGAGATGGAATAGTAAATTGAACCTGACCTGCTGGGGACAACCTGAACCTGAGAAATTTCATCCACTTTTGGTTATCTTTCAAGTCTAGGGAGGGATGGGTACTATGGCTTCTCCCCAAGCATGGAATTAATACAACACAGGTCTCTGGCATGGGGCTTACATTCATAGGAACCAAAGTAATGGAAGGGTAGGCATCACCTCATAGAATGATCTGAATCCTACACAGAGACTGATTGTGACTTTCCCTTATCCATCTCCTCATTTTCCTTATCAACAGAACCCCTGCATGAGTAGAGATGGCAATGAGCCCAGGTAAAAATAAGATGTAGGGGTGAGGAAAGGTCTTTTAAGAGAATGATTTAGTTGGCAGGTTCAACTTTCCTACTCCTTTCTCCTTGTTAAAGAATGAAGATGTGATGGCTGGAGATTCAGGCGTCAGCTGGGAAGCCATAAAGATGAGGCCCATGCCCAGAGAATACGATGGAACCTGGGTCCAAGAGGACATTTTAGAGCCACCATCCTAGTATTGGTCTGTTTTTCTATGTTCATTCCAATATGTGAAGGAGAGAAAACCCAAAACCTGTAGCTCATCTTGTTGAAGCCACAATTTTGGACACTTTGTTATTACCAGTCAATTATAATTCCCTAGTGATGATAGATCGCCACTATGACTCAGTGATGTGGCCTTGGAGGACAATATTAGTAATTTCAAGTGGTATTGGACCAGCTTTTCTCCAATTAAGATGTTTTATAATTATAGGCTTGAAGAGTTTCAATACCACCTCACATTTCTGTTGATAGTTTTTCTTTATAGAAGAGTTAATTATCAAAGAAACAATTAAAAAGTATGGCACATGAGAGAAAAATGAAAAAGGAGGCACCTAATTATTTGTAAACTGAATAAACACACCATTATCTTTTGACCACAGTTTACAGACAAGAATGATCATACAGGTTACTAAGTCTAGACATAATTGCAGTGATGTTGGTGGATGTATAAATATTTTAATCACTTAGCTATAGAATGTGCTTCCTGGTTTGCCTTCAGAAAATATTTTTGTAAAATCTTGAAATACATTCCTCACAGCACAGCCGTCTCTATAATGGCCAGATCTCCTCCTATGATGGTATTTCCATCCTGGAGCCCATTTGGATTGAATTTTTTCCTCTAGTTCTCAGGAAGCTGGGCATACCTCATTCTACTCATTCTCATACCTGGGAAGGAAAGAGAGTTCCTTGCATTGGGCTGGGACAGCCACTGTCTCTGAAGAACTCTGAAGAGAGATGCTAGAGGGATGTCACCCTCCCTGAAGTCATTTTATTAGATTAGTACTCAGTGGATGGCAGCTCATCAAGGCCAAAGCTCAACATGTTACATTTTATTGCCAGCAAATGAAGGCAAATTTCAGGGGTGTTTCCTCTGGGGGAGCAAATGAACAGTTATAGGGGATTTTTGAGGGAAGAATTGGATATTTTCCCATTGAGCTCAGAATTACACCTTTGACTCAGCACAAGTTGTGTATAGTTGTATTTTACAAGGTAGTGCCTTGGTCAGCTCTGGAATCACTGGGTTGTGAATGGAGGGTTAAATAGTCCATTGTATTCTGAAGTCTTTATCAAAATTTCCCCAACCATTGGATGGGCTTTAATAATGAAAGAGCTAGTTATGGCTCATGCAGACAATTATGATAGCACAAAATGCTTTTTAGTGATTTTGAGTTAGAATTAGGCAACAGCAATAGGCACAAACAGCCACTTATGGGACATGCCAGCTGCTTCCAGCAAAGCTGCTGACATAAAACAGGGAATGGCACTAAAACAGATACAATTCAAGTCATAATTTGCTTGCTAATAATTTCTTTTTTGTCTCTACAGCCTTGAAGGATTGTCCTGAATAAGTGCATTCATCAAGACAGCAAGCCAAGCCATCAGGCAGATGAATAACAGCAAACTGCCATCACAAAGGTGAGTGAAACTGGAGACAAAAGTCATGGTCTTCTAAAGTGAGGCATCAGAAAGGATGAATACCCAATTTTCGTAGCAACATGGACGGGATTGGAAGAGATTATGCTGAGTGAAATAAGTCAAGCAGAGAGAGTCAATTATCATATGGTTTCACTTATTTGTGGAGCATAACAAATAGCATGGAGGACATGGAGAGAGGAGAAGGGAGTTGGGGGAAATTGGAAGGGGAGGTGAATCATGAGAGACTATGGACTCTGAAAAACAATCTGAGGGGTTTGAAGTGGTGGGGGGGTGGGAGGTTGGGGTACCAGGTGGTGGGTATTATAGAGGGCATGGATTGCATGGAGCACGGGGTGTGGTGAAAAAATAATGAATACTGTTATGCTGAAAATAAATAAATTAATTTTAAAAAAATAATAAAGTGAGGCAGAATTGACAAGTACCAGTGGTGAATTGTTACCGTGTAGGGATGGCCGTTCAGGGCTGCACATAGCTCTCTGAGGCTGAGTCCATTCCTTGGCACAGGCTAGCAAAGGGCAGCTATCCATCAGGATGGAAATCGGCTAGAGAATTCCAAACATGGTTTGTATCCTTTGTTCTTTTCCAGCTCCCTCCCCAGAGGCATTCTAATTAAGAGTAAGACTGTTCTCTACTTCTCTAGCAAGGATTTCCTTGACCTACAGCAAAGATCCTTTTGGATTCAAAGTCTGCTCTGCATTTGTAGAGTTAAAAGTCCCATTAGCTGCTCTGCCTCTGATTTCACTGACCTGTTTGTTTTGCTGCTAACACCTCCCTGGTACCTTGCTGAAAGGATGTTCTCCCCACACTCCTTCCCTATGCCTTGGGAGGCACTGAGGTGGATGAGGTATTTATTTACACCTCTCTTTGGATCATTAGGTAAAAGGGGTGACACACTTCTCTCTCTTGGCAACATGTTTAAATATGAGCCTGTTTTACTTCTCAACTTACTTTCTTGTCAACACACATGTAAATCTGTATAAGCATAGCTCATTCAAAAGACATTCCCATACAGTGCTTTTCAAATATGTATTTTCTAGATTTCCGCTTAAATTTAACTTTGGTAAGCTGTCAGCTTTTAAATAGACTTTGTGTATATACTACAAAGAATTTTGTACTACAGTCTTTTGTTTGAGAAACTGCTTTTTGGTCTGCAAATGGTCCTCTGTAGATGGAGGGCGAGGAGAGACTGAAGAGGCGGACCATCCAGATATGTAGGTGACAGATTTAATAAGCAAGAGAATTTGTGAGGCTTGTCTTGGGTGGCGACAAAATGAGCAGATCTCTGCACCTGCCCGCCAGAATCTTTAGAGTTTATATAGAAGCCTTAACTGGGTTTAGTAACATATGCCATCCAGATGGCCTCAATGCCATATTACTATCTCAAGGCTGTGTCCTTGCAGCAGCTTCTAGGGTGGTGAAGGCAAGCAGAATGCTTCTTCTAAGGATGTTTGGGAAGGGGATCGGGGGCCTCGGATTGCTTAGGTCCAGCTCTCAAGTCAGTTGGTGTTCACATCTTCTCCCTGAACATCTCTAACAGCACATCTTAAGTAGATAATTTTGGAAGGTTTAAAATTTATAAACAGATTTTTCTCAACTCTGTAATCACTCTGATTCTAAGTCAGTAAGTCTCAGACAATGTCATCACATATTTCCTTAGTGCCTTTTAAGACAAATGTTAATAACTTTTTAAATTGGAATAAACCTTGTATGTGATAAAATGCACAGATCTTAGGTGAACATTTTCATGACTTTTGATAAATGTATATACCTGTGTAAGAGCACCCCCCCAATCAAGATATAGAACATTTCCATCATCTCCAAAAGTTCTGTAGTCAGTATCCACCCGCAGAGGCAATAATGGTTCTGACTTCTACCAGCATAGATAAGTTTTACCTCATATTGAAATAGGATCATCCATTCTTGTAAGTATCTGTGGCTATTCTTTTTTAGTTCTGACTAGTATTCTATTACATAAATGTACCATTCTCTCTTCTCCTGTTGGAGGTTTGGGTTGCTTCCAGTTTTTGCCTATTATGAATAATGCTGTTATAAACAACTTTTAAAAAATCTAGTGAAGTGAACAGCAAGGGCCAAGTTTACAAATATTTTTTTCCTTATAATCTGATTTGATCATAGAAATAATATCACCATCCAGTGGATTTAGATCTGTGATGCTTTAAATGTATTACTGAGGCCCCCCAACAAAAGGGTTATCTTGTGGAGGATTTTATTTCAATGGGCCTATATTCAGAGGCATGACTCAGAACGTCCTAAGGAGAGTTCTCAGCCCACCTAAACTGTCATACACACCAAGACTGATGAGGAACCAAGTTTCCCAAAACATGGTGCATGTAATACTAGTTGTGGTGGACAGTGAATTCTGGTGGTCCCTGGAAATTTGTGTGTTTAGTAATTAAGTGTTCATTTTTATGGTGACTTTTTAGGTATGGCAGGTGATGGTTTTTCCTTCAGGGATAGTTTCCTTTGGAAAATTAAAGACAAATATGAACATTTTTCATTAACTAATAGCTCAGTTGGAACTCAAATGACTGAATTTTAAAAACACTGGTGTCGTAGTTAAGATAGACCGTGGTACTAATCTGGCCTTGGCCACTTACAGACTGTCATTTTCAGCAAGTCGCTCCATGGGTGCTTTAGGATCTGTAAAATGGGATATTAGTACAGATTTCATGCAGTTACTATAAAGGATAAATGATAATATATGTGATACTTAGAGCACACAGTGTGTGCTCGAGGAAGTGAACTATTGGTATTTCACTGCAATAATTAGTCATGTGGACAACCAAATATTGGCCAGGGATTAATTATTGGATTAATGGGTCTGTAAGGTCAACATTTCTGATACTCATGAAACATCCTTGGGCTTGAAAAGACATAACTTTAAATAGTGCATAAGCAAAAGATAACATACTCTGGCAAGAAAGAAAACCTCACCTCTCACATTTCACGTTTAAAATCAGTTATGGTACTCCATAACTGTATCAAAAGTAACAGTATCTCTGTCTCTTTATGATACTCCATAAATTATGATACTCCACAGTTATGATACTCCATAACTGTATCAAAAGTAACAGTATCTCTGTCACTTTTCCAGGCAAACTCCACACCTGAAATTCTGACAACGAAAATGTCAGGTCACAGGAAGGTAGAGGGTAATGGCATGTGGGCCAAGTGGCTTTCACCTTGACTGCACATGACAGTCATCTAGGGAACTTTTCAAAAATACTGGTGCCTGGACCCCATTTCTTGTGCTTTTGATTAGTCAGGATAAGGCCCTCCTAGTTGTGAAAGCTGCCCAAGTGGTTCTAAAGTGCAGTCAGGGTAAAGACACACTGGTCTAGCTCTCCAACATTGGCTCAGTTCAGCTCTGACCTTGAGGGATACAAGTGAAACTGCACTGAGCAGAACCACAGACCTCTTCCTGGGGGTTGAATTCTGCATGCTATCTTGTAACGGAAGGGCAGCAATGCAAAGTCAACTTTGGGGGCACCTGGGTGGCTCAGTTAGCCAAGTGTCTGCCTTTGGCTTGAGTCATGATCTCAGGTTCTGGGAGCAAGCCCTGTGTCAGGTTCCCTGCTCAGTGGGGAGTCTGCTCAGGATACTGCCCGGGATACTCTGTCTCCTCCCCCCTACTCATGTTCATGCTCTGTCTCTGTTAAATAAAATCTTTAAAAAAGAAGTCAACTTGATTATAGCAGAGCTTGTTTATTCTTACACTTTGGAAGGGAGAGTTGGATTAGCTTTTTGATCAGTGATACAGTTTTGTATCTTTCAGGCTCTGTCCATAGCTTCTTATCTCTAGTCATAAGGAAGGAGCCTTATAGGGCATCTGATCTTGCCCATTCCTCACCCACAGGCCTCTTTCTGGCCCCTTAGGAGGTCCGGGTTGATGCCCAAGTGAGGAGTTCTTTGTAACCCAAATTTGGATGTTTTCTGAAATGCTGCCTGTCAAAGTTAGGGACCTGGGTCCACTAAGTTACCCAAAGACAAATGAGGTCACTAAAAGCAATAGTCAGTTTCTGTCACTTAGCTCATGCCAGCTATAGATTCTGTTGTATTCCTGACTCCTCGAGAGAGGGCCTTCAACCCAGACATGAAGATGTCAGGTTCAAGGAAGTCAGTGATTCAAAGCACAGATGGCTACCTAGATATCTCAAAAGCTTTAATGCCATTTTCTTGGGAAAGTCTGGCAGTGTCTGCCATCTAGAGGGCTGTTCGCTGAAATCTGCCAGGGTATGCGAGGCCTAGGGCAGCTGGGCAGTCTTACTGTGGGTCATTTCGGAAGGCATGCACGTCAGAAACTCCCCCACTGACAGACTTTAGGAGTATTTGTTTGTATTTGGATTTCCATTTCACTTTGGATTCTAATCTTGGGCTGCAGGTCATCAACAAGAGAAAGCATTTTTCTCCTAGATCTCCTTCCATATACTCACAAATATAAGCACACGTTCTAACCTATGATTTATACCTCATTTGCAGGATATACTGAGCTTAGTCAACAGCTCTGTGTTTGACTTGCCATATGGGCTGTTTGCCATGTAAGATCCAGGGTAGAAACTGTACGACTTAGGAGGCCTCCTGGGGCTTGTGCCCCTCGTCTCGACAAATGGAGAAAAAGCTTACGAGTAATGCTTCTTGGTTATTGGAACCCCTTTCATGGATGTGGGCTTCCTCCACTCTCTCTCTAATCCAGGGATTATTGTCTCATGGGATCATTCAGCAAAATAATTATTTAGAATTTGTTTTAGTTTCCTGCATTGGTGTTAGCTAATTAAGTGCCCAAACGTTATTTTTACCTAGTTATTGAGTTCTTTAAAAAAAACTGCCAAAAGGAGTCATTATCAGTTTAGTTAGGGCTTGTCTTACCAGATGTTAATTTCATTCAGGTGAAAAGCTGTGTTAAATACATACAGCAGTCTGAAGACAAACAAAACAAAACAAAACAAAACAAAAAACAAACCAACAACCCCCCCCTCCAAAAAAAACCCCAAGTACATTAGATTCAAAACAGATTCCTCCAAATAAAAATACTAAGGTAGATAAAGATGAGGAAATTTCATAGTTTCATTCTTTGGTATGGTCCCTCTCATAAAGTGTATAAAACTAGGAAAGTCCATAATACTCAGATATATTTAAGCTATTTCCAACATGCAGTTAGGTTTACATTTATAGAATGTGCTTTTCCATATTATACACAGAAAATAAAAAAAGAACAGGGAACAAATTTCCAAGGATGAAATTTCCACATTTATTTTTCTTTCATGTGCATAGAAAATGGCAGTGAAGTGTCCTATGAAAAAGGCAGGGAATGGGCATGGCGCTTCTATACCAGACTGGACTTTGTGCTTCAAAGGTACACTATTCATTTTGAAAACAAAGGATGTTATAATTTGTTTTTAATTGCTAACAACTCCTTGGGTTTCCCATTTGTTTTTTAAGCTGTCAGTTTTCTTCAAATCTCTTTTCAAATGACACACTGCATTACAAATGATGGCACTTAACCAATGTGGCATTTCCATATTTACACCAACAAAAGAAATTTACAAGACATAATAGCATACAATCTTGACATTTAGTAATAGCAATAAAACATGAAGGGCATCCATTTTTTTTATTTTTTTCTGTACAAACTATCAGAACATAACTTTATTCACATTAAAAAAATCATCTTTAATTTGATTTGACCTACACATCCCCCAACTCATTTCACCCATTTCTCAAACCTCTCATCACATCGCCCACACCTTCACCCGACTACAGAATCTAGAAGTAATTAGATCTAACACCTAAATAGAGCTTAGAAAGTCCTCTCTCCCAAAGGTTTCCTTACTTCCCTGATAATTCCTCAAAAAAGAAAAAAAAAATATGCTCTTCACTCAGTCCTTCCATTTCACTTTCACATTTCATCAGCAAATCAGCAAGACGGATTTTTCATTTCAATCCAAACAAGGTTAGAAAGAAGAGTTCCTCTATCGAGCATCTTGATGCTACACCCACGAGTCTGGGGACCCTGGGTACTGTTCTGCCCTATAAGAAGGTCGTTTTGTGGAATAAAAGTCTACATAATTTGTGGTCGATTTCAGTCCATACTGTGTTGAATAATCAGAAGAAGCTGGAAAGTGAACTCGGTCGTCAAAATAAGGATCTTCATAGCTATGAGGAGACTGCAAATACAATCTGTATGCGTCAAAGTTCTTTCTGTTGGAGTCATCTTGACTATAGTACAGCTGTTGATGCTGTTGATGAAATGAAAAAGCAAATAAATGAAAGCAATTTTTGGAAATATGTGTTTAAGGGAAATTAATGTGGGTTTCCTGCTTCATATTTTTAAAGCAGTATTTAATATTTGTGCATATATGATTCAGAGTTCTTTCTGGTACACGCTGTATATTTACTATTAGAGTGTAAGGATTTTAAACTATGTTTACAAGTGGGCTGGCAGAGTTTGCTCAAGTCCTGTTCTAGGGCCTCTAGAAGTTGGTGTGTCTGGAGAGCCCAAGATGGCCCCTTGCTACCTCTTTCCCCCTTAGAGGTCCAGTTCTGTGCTCTGCTGTGGAGTGGTCTGTTACCTGGGCATGCCCAATGAAAGGATAGCCTTGATTTTTGCTTTGACACAGGGAACCATGAGTAGTACATCATGAATTTGACTGTAGATTAGATATTCATGCTTCAGATAGTTGTGTATGTACAGAACCATCCTTTAAAACATTTACCTCAGAGATGAAGATTGAGTCCATCCCTCACTTTTAAAAGAAATGTGAGGTATTGTTAAAGGAGTAAGCAATCTCTGGGCAGCAGGATAATAAGATTGGGAGAGACACGTGAGCAAATAGGTCTAAAGGAAACACCTTCCCCATGTCAGGATTAATAGATTTGTAAGAAAGCAAGGTGAAATCCATGTGGGCATCCACCTCAGGGTACCCTCCCCTAATTTCCTTTTGTGTTACCTTATCTCATCTCTGACCTCATTTCTTCAAATATGGAGAAAAACTGTCATGGCTCTTAATGTCTGTTTTCCCTCTTGATCATGCCCCCAACCCCCCATTTAGTAAGATGTAACAAATTCATCATGTACATATAAACATCATGTTCTGAAACTAAATTCATTCTAACATTAAAAGCATTTTAGAGCTAAATTCCCTTTTTAAGTTAGTTATGATTTTAAGATTTTTTTTTCTCCTGACTTAAAAACTATAGGATAAATTATGAATAATTTGGGAAGTTCTTTTTTTTTTTCCATCTACAGAGAAAAAATGATGAAATGGAGGGAGGTCTTATGAGTAACCTTATCTGAAGTTCAGGATGCAGGGTTGTTTGGAAAACCCTAGCTGCTTTTGTATTATTGGAAGGTAAAAGGAGAGATCAGATAACCTATGTGAGTATGGCATCATGAAGGACTGATATAGGGGTGCCTGGGTGGCTCAGTGGGTTAAAGCCTCTGCTCAGGTCATGATCCCAGGGTTCTGGGATTGATCCCTGCATCAGGCTCTATGCTCAGCAGGGAGCCTGCTTCCACCCCTCTCTCTCTGCCAACTTGTGATCTCTGTCAAATAAATAAATAAAATCTTAAAAAAAAAAAGGACCGATAAAAATTTTAGGCCCTGTGAAAGCAGAGCTTGGATGCCACAACCATTAGTTCCCACTCTGATGGAGAATGGGGTCCACCCCAGTAGGGCTGAATCCCCTTGGACTTCTGAGATTAATGGAGACCTGGCCACTGACTCAAGTGTTTTCAAACCACAGATGCTTGGATATGGAGGGAGTCATGAAGATGGGAAATGAGATGTACAAAAAAGAACTGTGAGATGAGAGAATGAAGTGTGCTTACCACCTTTTTCAACCCAGAGGATGGAAGAGAATTTGGAGGTTAACAGAAAAAAGGAATGGGAAAAGGAGATTGTTGGGCAAAGAATACGCATTAAAGACTTCTCAGGTGGTTCCCATCAGTGGCAATGGTGGTCTCAGCAGCATGGATTTGAGTACTCAAGCACATGAGGCTACTGTGGAAGTGCTTTGCTTAAACCACAGATGAGCTTCTGAGGAGCAAAGATCCCCAGGGAAAGCTCCTTGGCCCCTGCTGTGTTGGGCCAGCTCTGGTAGGTCAACCGGCGCGGACCCCTTTCGGTGTTGATCCCTGCTAATCGGCCTTCTGTAAAAATGATACTGCAAATTCACCTGTAGCCGTCTATTTTGTTCTCTTGCTGGTGAGGAATAGGAACTGATGTAAATTGGTGAAGGTTTGCTGGAGCCTGTAAGAAAATATTTTATGAAATTAAAACTAATGCTCATTACTCCGGGCCATTAGGCTGTGTGGGCTCCCTGCACTAGGGCTGGTGCAGTCCCTGACAGGGCCTGCCTTTCCCAATACCAGCGGAGACCTGGACAGGCAGCCGTCTGAGTTCCCCGGATCTAGCCTGGCAGCTGCTCACCTTAGGGCTGTTAGGGGATAATGGATATGGCAAAGATAAGTCACATGTGTGTTTCACCAAAAAGCAATATCAATCCAAAAAGGTTGCCTTCTCAACCTCTGGTCACTGTGGGGAGCTGTGCATACCTGTGAAGATTTCCCTGGCTGTCTCTGAACCAGGCCTTGCTCCTTGAGCCAATGGACATCGCTTTTCCAGGGCTCTGAGATAGAGCACTGGGTCAGATGGGGGAAGGGAAACATATTAGAACAAGCTCCCTGCCTTCAGAACAGATAGGATCCAAAGTCCTGGGTCCCGAAAGGAGCAGGCACAGGCGTGTTCTAAGCAGTCTGGCCACATGGGGGCACAGTCTTGTGTCTGCCATCTTTAAGTACATTTTAAAACAAGAATCTGATAATCAGATGGCTATCTTGTTCAAGAGTCCACAACAGACTCCCGATGATGTCACTGGCTACCATTCTAGTACTGTTAGGGCTAGCAAAGATTTTTTTTTTTAATGAGGAAAATGAAACATACTTGAGGCAAATTAGTTTATTGAAGCAAGCAAAGAAGATACAGAAGGGCATGCAGGCTAAAGAGGCGATCTTTAAAATAAAGCAGGCTGCTGCAAATCTGAAGCAACAATGCACTTCAGTTTGTGCATTTCCTTTGCAAAGAGCTTGGTGTTTGAGATGTAGCATCTGCAATTTTCTGAGCTATTAATTGCCATAGTAACAATCGTCGATTAGTAAACAGTCCTGTGAAATCACAATTTCAAAGACAACAGCACAACTGAGACGGCTCCCCCAGCAGTTGTTAAGTTGCCACCAGCTTTCATTTCTTTTTAATAAATAGGGTTTTTTTTTTTTTTTTTTGGAGGAAAGAGTATTCTTTTGTGGTAGCTCAGTCACACTTGTATTTGAAAGCTCTAGAGTAGTTATAATTTGCCAGAGAGTTGAGAATGGGGACAATATGAAATCTTGGTAACTCTTTGGGCTGGCATCCTTTACATAAATTAGATGCCCAGCTTTCTGAATGACATAAAAATATGAATACTATGCAACATTATTTTTGTTATTCTTAAAATATAATCACCGCGGGAAGAATCACATTATACATTTTGTTATTCATTCAAACTCTTTTCCATGAAAATGTAAATGAAATTGATCTCCATTCTCAGATTTGAATTTAAGAGATGAGCCAGTCTAGGAGATGCAGCCTTGCAAAGCATTCCAGAATGCAGAGTTCTGACACAGGGGAAACACAGGGAGACACTGCAAGGACAGGGCGGGAGCAGAGCGAAGGGACTGCACTGGGGGACAAACAGAAACCATCTCTCTTGGAAGCGGTGCTCTTTTTATTTGTGGTCAGTAGGCCACTACCTTAACTTGTTTTCCTTAAAACAGGCGGAAAAGACAACAACCCCGGAAGCAGGAAATGGAGAGACTGGAATGGGGTCAGCTGCTGGAGGACCGTCTCAATACAGGCAAGGGCTACTTCCCAGGCCGCTGGCGGGGTGCCTGGAAATGAGTGGCTTTTCGAGATAGTCTATCACACACCCAGCTGGCGTCTTACCAGGGTATAGGCCTTTATGTGTGGCATCCCCTTGGCTATTGTAATACTGCATAGGTGGCTGGGTCCTATCGTATTCAGAGCGAGGGTCTCTGATTCCTAACAGTGCTGGTGAGGAGGAGGTGCTGCCGACTGAAGGGAGAGGCAGAGGAGGAGGGAGAGAGAAAGGAGAAGAAAGAGAAAGCAGACTGTCAGTGTCTCTGCAAAATCCTCTCTGGAAAAATAAAGGTCAGCAATTAGAAATGCCACGCAGCTGGTGCTGAAAATCAGCTCTCAGAGATCCTGTGTGTTGAAGAGCAGCCAGCGCTAAAGCCTGGGAAGGACCCCCAGGCCTGCTGCTGAGAGACCTGGAGCCAGGATGGCCCTCCCAGAGCTGCCGCAAGAGCTGAGGTGCGGGCTGCCTGGTTAGGGGCGCAGGGCCCAAGCCGTGCAGCCTTCTCAATGGTGGGCCTCCAAGACTCCAGTCGGTCTTTACAATAGTGGGAGAATAACTTATTAGCCATGTAAGAGTTCCATTTGCTATTTTATGATCTCAGTTCTGTTGCTTGTAAAACACCCATCTATTATCCTTTATGGACAGCTCTTCAGGAAATAGGTGTTTTATGGCATATTTTGATTTTTTTAGTTATTTCAAAAATATCTGCGTCTTGAAATGTGTTTGAGTATAAGTGCCCAGCCCATAAAATTTATAGTTCTTTTTATGGTGATCAGCTGTCAGGAAAATTTTGTAAACTCAGTAAGACTGGTTTCTCAAGAAGTTCACAGTGCTAACAAGCCGAGCCTTGCAAAAGACCAGACATTTTTTTTTTTATCCCAGTTAGAGCCAAACATTTAATAATAAGTATCTACCCATAGGTCTCCTTTTGAACATTTCTGCACAGAAGGAAAGCATCACACTATTTTTTTCTCATTAAAAAGTCCTCTGGCTTGCACGGAAGTTAATTCTAAATAAAAGTGGTCACTTGCTCACTTGACCCACTGGAAAGCAGATGCCCCCCACCCCCAAGCCTTGCAGCCAGGGGTTCTGCAGGCCTTGATGCTTTCAGAGGCAGACTGACACTGAAATATTTTCTCTAAAAGGTCCCTTCACTGACACAGGGTTACTGTGTGTTCAACAAAGGTGGGTGTGCACAGGCAGTGTCTGTGTGCTACTCACCTTGCTTACTTTCTGGAAGGTAAGAGGACAAAGAACGTGCCCACCTACTTCCCACAAGTACATTAGCAAGGCATCAGGTTAGTGCTGAGAGATAGGAGGATTAGCCCTTAGAATAATTGGAGCAACAAGTATGAATTATATCTTACCTCTGAAACAGAATCCAAACAGGTACCTAGGAACTTGGACGGGCTCATCAGCACTGTCCAGTGTGTACATATGAGGTCCTCAAAATAGGTTCATTGCTTAGTAACTACGCCCTCATCAGTCTGAAATTATTCTTTTGCCTATACTACATATGCCTTTTGTTAAGCAGCCAAATCTCTTGTTTCCCCTGACACCCCTATTTCTAAGTTCCTAAAGGATTCTGAGCTTTTTTGTAAAAGAAGACAGCCTCAGGCTACACCTGGGAGCTCAGCAAGGATGTCAAAAACCAAGCGTAAGTCTCTTTGAAGAAAACAACTCAAAATTTAAAAACTAAGATAAAAATATACACCATACACAGCAGGCACAGATGATTTAAAAAAAAAAAAATTCCTCATACAAGTGGAGATGTCCAATTATGTGGCAAGAACCGCCAGTCCTATATTTGTCTTTTTGGTCACATTTGTCCACATGAGAAATAAGACTGCCAGCAGTAGCACAGTTGAATACAACAGATAATATTTATATGTCAGAATGGGGGATTTAAAGCCAAATAAAAAAGGTATTTATTACTTTTCCTATTTCATTTAGTTAGGAATTAAATTTATAGAACTTGGCTTGGCAGTAATATTCTGCCCTTATATATAAAAAACAGTCTGGGGGCTCCTGGGTGGTTAAGCCTCTGCCTTTGGCTCAGGTCATGATCTTAGTGTCCTGGGGATGGAGTCCCAGTTCTCCCTCTAACTCTAACCCCAGCCCAACTTTCTCCCTCTCTCTCTCTCTCTCTCTCTCAAATCTTAAAAAAAATAACAACCCCTTCTCCCCTCCAGTCTGAGTCTCAGAACATTCTTTCTACTAAATTAGGCACTAAGAAGTAGGTAGTACGGTTGCCAAGATTCCCAATTTACACATCAAAGGGAATTCCTGCAAACCCACCTGTAGGGCCTGTTGCCATCAGCCCTGGATCTGGGGGTGGGTGGGAAGGCAGTCCTGGAATACAGCCAGGGGATGGAGGTTTAACTGGGAAGGAGGAAGGTGCAGAAGATTGTGGCTCCCCCAAATGCTGGTATGAAGATCATGTCTAAAGGACTCTGTTTCTAAGAGTTCTCACCAAGAAAACTAAAAGATCACTTTGGAGGAGATTCTAAACGTATGGCCAGTGGGCAGGTAGGGCAGCTGTTTTCAAGTGTAACTAGTGGTTCTCCAAGTCTACTCCTCCACTCCAGCATCCACATCATCTGGCCAGCCTGTCAAACATGGAGTCCCCAGCCCCTTCTCAAACCTAGTGAAGCAGAACCTTGGGGGAAATGGGGTAGAGGGCCTCGGGATACATTTACGTGTAAACTTGCATAAACTTAAAATGGAAGGAGGAAAGTGGGTCTGTGGTTTCCAGTGGCATGTAATTCCCAAAGAAGGCTCTTGGATTGAAAAGCAAATACACCTCCTAAGTGTTTGGAGGTGACAGGCTTAATAGTCTACGTTCAGTCTTCTTTGGCTGGAAAATGACATCTGTCACACAAATGTTCCCGCGAAGGAGTGGAGTTTGCCTACTGACCTGACTGAATGATGGGTGACATCTGTTGGTTGGTGGTAGACAAGGAAGGATGTGATTTGAATCGGTCTCGCTCTAACGTTGACACAGGTGTAATAAAATGGTTCTGATTCCACCCATCCTGTGGAGTTAAAAGAGAAAAAGAAACCTCTCAAAATGAATAATGACATTTCATTACAATAAATGACTATGAATGTGTGCTCTGATGAATGCTAATTATGCCAGAGCTATTCTTGTAAGTTACCTTTTTATAAATGCTCCGGAGGTCCCGATATTGCCATAATGTATTCAAGACCTGGGCTGCTGCCTTCACCACTTTCAGAGATGATCTAAGGAGACAGCGAAGATGTTAATGAACGTGGGCGGCACAGCCTCAGGCTCACTTGCAGAGATTCAGGCTGCAAAACAGCGGCCAAGAGGCCATCTCTCCAAGGACCAGAGGGCACAGGGGCCGCTGCTGGAAAACATAACCAAGGGATCCGGTGTACCTGGGAGCTGGGCAAGTTCAGGGCCAGCCAGGGTGGCAAGGACTGAAGTGAGGCTCTCAAGCAGTCAAGTCTGTGGTGAGAGGCTGTGACTGGGATAAGCAGTGACTCTCTGAGCTGGGGGCCTCTTTCGGGTGTCAGCCCCTAGCCTCCCCTTGTATCTCCCAAGGAGCTGACCTTGCTGGTGCTTTGGGATGAAAGCAACCATGACCACGAAACCTGAGGGTCAGAGGACCCTCCGAGTTAATCTGTTTTCCCATAAATAGGGCTTTATATAAACACCTGCATTGCCTTATCATTTGTGCCTCTACATTAACAAATGTACACCTGTGCCCTAATGTTCAATGTGGAAAACAGGGTTGGTTGTAAATTCTCCTCTCTGAAGACATTTGCTGAATATTGGCCTTTTGTTCAAGCACTGCTGGCCATGAGTCACTGCTTTTCACCTCGGGAGCTGTTCCCCTAACTCAGTGGCCTCAGCGGGAAGTGTAGCTTCCTGCCTCAACACAGGCTCCAGACACCACACCAGGGGGTGGATCAGTGCTTGGGGAGTCAGCTGGAAGGATAATGGAATACTTCTTGAGAATTCATTTCCGCACTAAAAATTTGACTTCAAGTGTGTATTACAGGATCTAAAATCTGATTTCCTCTCCTTATCTTCTCAGTTAAACTCTCATGAAAGGGAGGAGTAGCAAGGTGAGCAGACTGGAAGTATGCTCTCTGCTCCAAACAACAGGATATGGGTTGCAGTGATTCCAAGGGCTTCAGCAAGGACAGAGTATTGCTAAGTTCAGGGGTGGCACAGTCTGTTCCTAGAGGTTGGGCATTTCTGCATCCATCTCCACTACCACCTCCCATCCAAGACTCCCCACACCTCTTTTAAAAGATTTATTTATTTGACAGAGATTACAAGTAGGCAGAGAGGCAGGCAGAAAGAGAGAGAGAGGAGGAAGCAGGCTCCCCGCTGAGCAGAGAGCCCGCTGTGGGGCTCAATCCCAGGATCCTGGGATCATGACCTGAGCCGAAGGCAGAGGCTTTAACTCACTGAGCCACCTAGGTGCCCCTCTAAGACTCCTTATCAATGTTCCTCATTGAGTCAAGGCTAGAACCAGTTCAGACCACCCCCTCAAAGCTATTCTAAATTTTCTATTTCTTTAAAAAAGAAGAATTACATATTTTCATAACTCTAATTCTGCTCCTCCAATTTCTCATCTTCTCGGAAATGTGTGACTTCAGTAGTGTTCAACTGGACAAGTCTCAGTCCTCATCCTCCCTGGCTGAGTAGGAGCACCTGACATGTGCTCACCCTTGACACACCTCCTCCCTCGGCTTCCTGCACACCCTCTTCTGTATGCTCTGGTTCCTCATTCTTGAGATCTTTTGCTGGCTCCTTGGCCTCTAGCTATGAGCCCTGAAACCTCTTTGGTTCTCCATCTACATTTTTCTTCCTTATTCATCTTAGCCTATTTCACTTTTCTAAATATGCCATTTATATACTGACTCCCAAATTTATATATGTAGCTTGGACATCTATCCTGAACTCAAGTATATTCTACTGCTGACCATACATGGATATCTAATAGAGGTCTCAAATGTCACTTGTCCAAAAGAAACACCTGGTCTTCCCTAAAAAATCTGCTTCTGCAGGCTGCTTCACTTTGGTGACTGCAATTTCATCACATTGTCTTTTTTGCCAAAGACCTTGGGGTCTTTGACATTTTCCTCCTCTCCTGATGCTCATCTGATCCCTCAGCAAATTCCATGGACTCTTTCAACCATGTCAGAATCAACCGCTTCTTCACCGCTACAATTGTTGACATCATTAGTCTCTACTTGGTAGAAGGGAAGATTTGTCAAGTCACAGTGACCCCTTTAAGGGAAGTCAGACCATGTCCCTCCACTGCTGAACAGTCTCCAGTGGCTTTCAGTTTTCCACAGAGTAAATCTAAGTCCTTACGCTGACCCAAAGGGTCCTATATTTCTGGTTACGTTTCCTCCCCCCAGCTCCTCCTGACTTGCTCTGTTCCCACTAGCTTTCCACTGTCCACCACACGTGAGGTCCTTCCCTTCCTTCTTACCACCTTTCCTGATTTTATTATTTGCTCCATCTGCATCTGACAGGTGATGTTTCTTACTCACTGGTACTTCATCTATGTCCCCCAGGAACGTAAGCTACCATGGGGTAGGGGTTGTTGTGTGATCTTGCTGCTGTAGTACATAGCAGGTGGGCAGTGAACTTGGTGAATGACTCCTAATCGAAGATCAGCGTGTGTTCAGAGGCCAACCTGAGCTGATCCAGGACTTTCTGAGTCTCTTGTTTTGAAGAGATTACACTGGATGAGGGTTTTTTTTTTTTTTTTTTTTAAATATACAAAGGTTCTGGCACCAGTTCAGAATCTCTCTAGCTTCTTCTTACGCCTTTCACAAATGAAGGCCCTTTAATGAAATTTTAAGAGCACAAGAAGTGATTATGATTACCTTAGCTTTATCTGTAACATTTAATTTCCTCTGAAATAAAAAGGTGTGTGTGCATTTATTACTAATGAGATTAAAAAGATACAGAAGAAAAAAGGACTGAAAGGAACTGTGGTTAATGTTGATAGGTGTGACTTGTGGGGAACGAGAACTTGTCTTGCTACATTATTCTTCTATTTTAGAAATTCCTACAAAAGTATAAACTAAAAGATTAGGCAAATAATGTGAGTTTCAGCACTGTCACTCAGCCAAGTAATAAATACTGACCGAGCATCTCTCATAGGTCAGGTTTTGTTCTACATGTAGAGGGTACAGCAGTGAAGAAAAGACAAAGTCCCTGCTACTCGGGGAGTCAGAGGCCTTTAGAGAAAACACTAAATAACATATCAGGCAAGGGTTCATCAGTGCTGTGAAGGAGAACAGAGCAGGGGGAGGGGGTGGAGAATGGGGCGACAGGTGCCATTTTATGGATTAGGTGGCTGTTGTCCTGTGTATTGAGAAGGCTTTGAACAGCCCTATATCCCACTTCCTTGAAGGATTCTTTGATCTGATACTAAGGCAAATTTATAGTCAACTGCTATAAACTGCTATAGCTCTGTGACCAAAAAAAAAAAAAAAAAAGTCCCACAAAAAAATAAAAAAATAAAACCCAAAAACAAAAAACCAACCAACAAACCAAAACCGAAAACCTTCTATTTTTGCCACCAATTCCCTAATCCCTTCTTCTGCTGCTTCATCAATTAGGTATCACCCAGAAGCAAAGGGAAATGTATGATCCCAGCCCTGGGCACATCCTGAGGCCACACAGCAGGCCCTGATGCAGAGCAGTAATTTTAATCCTTTTTGGGCACCTGGGAGTGTCAGGTGACTGGCACCTCAGTCCCAGAACTGAGGATTCAATAAGATGTTCTTGCACAACAGGCCCTAGAGCCCGGGTAGTCAAAGGTGAGAGGGAAGGTGCCCTCAGATATTCCTCATCATAGCATTTCTGATTCTTCCAGGGTCAGCAAAGGCAAACATGGCTTGAGACAAAACGAATATAGGGATGTTAGAACCAAGTAAATATCAGAAAAGGGGCCACCTGGCTGCAAATGCCCCTTCTCTGCAAAACAGGTTTTCATTGGTGGAGACTGTAAGAAATGCAGAAATAAATCCTTTCCAATAGCAATTTCCTTCTCAAAGGCCCTTATCACAGGACAATCTGAGGAAGAAGAGCCTCGTTCCTCATCTCCTTGCACTTGCCTGTCTCCTCTTCCCTTGGTTATGTTCACCAGCTTCTCTATTCCTCCTGAGTCGGCCAGGGCTTTGGCGTTCTCCATGTTTTTGCTGGTGACCTCGTGCAGAGCACAGCAGATGGCCGCCATGGTCTCATCGGACAGCACACTGGGGCCAGTGCCGCCAGGAAGCCGGTTGACCAGGTCTCGCATGGCATATTTACCTGCCAAATGCAAAAGATTTCATTCCACTTTCAGAAGGTGCGAGGGTTTTGTTATTGTTGCTATTGAAAGATCCTGACAGTGTATTCTCTCTGAAAAACAGAACCTCAGAAGATAATAACATGGCAAAATAGAAAGTGACAAATACTATAACCGAAGGGGGGAAGTTAATGTTTATTACAGTGCCACTTGACGAAATGATTGGTGTATAAAACATTACAGCAAGCCACTGCAAGAAAATGTAAATCAGTGTATAAAATTGGGTATACCAATCAAGTTGCTTTAGTTCAACTATTTTCATTAACAGAAATAAAGAAATGATAATAGTTTTATTCTCAATTGAATTCCTATGTATCAAAAATACCTTAACTACTTCTTAAAGCTTTTGAAGAGTTACCTTTGAATAAGTTTTAAAGCTGGAACAAGTAAAGCTCCCACACAATACTTTCCATTTTATCTCTCTGGGTTTTTAAGTGTGAGCTGGGTACCATTACACATTTTTATCAAGTTGAATGTAAATACCAGCTGATTGTTTCTTTTAACAAGACACAAGTGACATTTGGAATTAAAACGACGGCTACATTATCTGGTAGGGATAACAGAATTCTTGACAGGACAGGGCCGGGGAGCCCCTTAGCTATTGAAGCATTTCTTTATAGATACTCAGTTTCTCTTCTATCCAAAACCAAAATATCTCTAGCTTGTTCAATGTCAATTACTGTCTAACTAGAATAATTGCACGACACGCAGAAGAAATGAACTAAAACTCAAGTAAATATTTTCTTAGTTTTTTTTTCCCCATGCTAATAATTGAGTGGATACAAAATGGTGTTTTATTAAAGTCCTATTTATATTACAATGGTAAGCAGTAGAAGACAGGCCCTGACTACACACTGCATAATTTACAGCATTTCAAAGGGAAGGCTCTGGCTTACTCACAGTGAACACTGTTGTGAATAGCAGAAAAACAATGTTGACATTATAAGCCAGAAGATAAATGTGGTTTTCAGAACAGATGGAAGTTAGCATTGGTGATTTTGAATACTCAAGAAAACCCAAAATGTCCATGACACACAATGCGTCATTTTGCTAAGGCACAACTTTAAGCTGCTCCCTGAGATTGGCGTAAGGCAGCTCACTCTGTCTGTGAGTGAGGCTGGTGGTCCCCTTGGAGCCTGCAGCTCTGGATAGCTGGGTTGGTCCAACTCAAGTCGAGTATATGCAGTAATTTTTGTAGAGTGACAAAACTTTGTTTCCTTGTGAAAAATGGTTCTGAAGAGAAAGTCCATCACTAGTGCTGGTGATGGACATGAACAGAGAGTAAAAGGGATGAAGAAGGGGATGGTTCTTAGGAACAGAAGTACTGAGTGAATTACAGTCGAATACTGAATCTGGGAGGGGCTTAGACCTCAGGAAAGAAGGGAACTTTATAGAGAACCAAGAAAGTCATTCATGAAACCATTTAAGAGTGCTCCAGTTGGGTAAAAATATGCTCATAGCTGGCGAGAGAAAATGCTCGTGAAAGTTTACAAGAGCGTCAGGACCTTCACAGAAAACACAGGGTTGCACTGAGAGAAGCCAAGACTCTCATACACTTTCATCTTTCCCAGAGGTCCTGGCCCTCAGTGGTGCGGGCCCAAATCTCTGCACCTCTGTGTCCCCTTCCAGCTGTGGAATGATAGGCCATATGTCATCACATATTGTCAACCCTTTCTTTTTTAGCATCAGGAATTCCCTAACTATATGTGCTTCTTATAAGAAATTCAAACACTATAGATTTTTAAATAACTTAAAAAACAAAACAAAACAAAATCTCTTTAGGGACCTAAAGGATTTCTCTCAAGGAAGTGCAGGAACTAAGAGTTCTGGTTTGTGTACTGGCAACAGGCACCAGCTGGACTGTATGAAGGGTGTGGAAGAGGCTGCTTTTCTCTCCATGGGGGACAATTTGGCTCAAAGGAATGGTGTGTTAAGAGCAGGTTAATCTAGGTGATAATCTAAAATAGCAATTCTGCCAGGCCCTGTGTAAGTGCTTTCATGTAAGGTGCCACAGTGAATCCTCTTTAAAGTAAATATTACGGCCCTTGTTCTTAGTCTCCCCCTGCCCCCGACCCTGGGCAGGCATATTTTAACGAGTTCAATACCTATTCACTATTCCAAATAAGATCCTGTCAAATCCCTCCCCTTCCTCTCTCCTGGCCTGTCCTCAGCTGTGGGACTGGCGGGGAGCGTTTTCTAAGGAGCTGCTTCATTCTCTTGTTTGAGTTGCACAGCAAACCCGTGGTAAGGACAGCAAGGTGGTCAGCTCCCTTTCAGACACAGAGTTAAGGAAGAGTTTTCAAATTTAGATGAAAGACTTGAAGCTGAGTGGGCTCACTCACAGGACACAGCCAATGAGAAGCAGATCTGGGGTTCAACTTGAGGTCAACTAGAGAGTCTCTGATCTTTACCCTACACTCTGCTTGAGAGTGTGGCAATGGCCTTGGAGGCAAGCATGCTAAGCTGCCGAGGGTGTCAAACTTGAAGACGTGCTCAGTGTCAGGTTCATGCAAGTGCCAGCCCTACATTTGGACAGCTCTGAGGATGGGTGCCTCCTACCATTTTATACCCTATGTGCCTCCCTTGCTTTAGCCTTGTCCTGACCCTGCTCTGGTGTGGAAATGGCCTTGGGACAGTGGTTCTGTCTTAGCATGTACACTTAAACAAATCTGAGAGAGAAAAGCTACAAACCATTTATGTTATTTTTAAAATTTAGAACATGGTAGTGTTGGTAAATTAGCAGATATAAGTCTCAGAAATCAGAAGTGAGAATTAACTTCTCTTTTTGCTCAGGAAATGAATCTCTCTTGGGAAACAGAGACACCAAATCAAGCAATGTAGTAACGTGTAACTGAAATTGCCATCTTTTTTGAAAATTTTCCTTCCCTGATCAATGTTTAATTAATGAGCTTGCCTCCTGCTGAAAAGGAATGGTCACAAAGGATAGATAGCACAAAGGGTACACAGATATGCCAGGAAACCAGAGAGTAGAACTCAGTTACTGATCATTTTAAATGTTGTATTTTTATAAATCAAAAGAAAAGGTTTTTTTGGTTATTGTTATTTTTTAAGTAGGCTCCACATGCAGTGTGGAGCCCAACATGGGGCTTGAACTCATGACCCTAAGATCAAGTCCTGAGCTGAGATCAAGACTTGATCTCAGTCTTGATGGCTGACTGAGCCACCCAGGCACTGGTAGTTTTATAAATGTAGTTACTTTTTCTTTATAACTTACCTTGTTACCAGAACATACCTATGAGCTCCTTGTTGCGAACATCTAGCGCCATATTCCTCAAGGCAGTTGCCACCGAAGAAACAACTCTATCATTATCCATTCTCAGCAGTTCTACAAGGATGGGGAGCCCTTTTTCTTTGCGGACAGCTGCCCGTATATATGCTGCAAACTAATGAGTAAAACAAGGCAACAGTAGTATAAAACACAGTTCAACTCTCAGATGTTACTGTCACCTAAAAAAGATGTTTCCAGAAGATAAACTAATAGATTAAATGTTTTCTTTTCAATCAGAGATTAAATCTGTGGTGTCAGTAAAGAAAAAGCTATAGTTAGAGATAAAGACAGGCAAGGAGGACTGATTTAAAAAGAAATCCTGAAGCCTAAAAATCTCAAACCACCATCTGCCATATATTTTTGTGCAGAAAGAGAAGGCAGTGATTGCTTTCTATCTCAGATACATAAACATGATTAAGGAAAGATCTTGGGTCTTCTCTGCAATTGGCCCCATGCCAGGTCCAGAGGCTATAAATAGGATGGCAGAGATGGTAGCTGATCAGTGCACATGACAGGAGAACCTGTCTCCACCAGTACATTCTTTTCCTGTGTTCTCTGCAACAATATTTAGAGTTCAGTAACCTTTCAAAGAGATTGACTGAAAAAAAGCCCTTGCCTCAGAAGAAAAGAATTCTCCAGAAACATCAAGCATCATAATTCATACAGACTGGTGAAAAAGTATATTTGTGTACAAAATGCTTTCTTATGCAAGATTAGTTTGCTGCTTTTTTTAATTCATAGTCAAGAAATTCTTTTTGTGGCTATGAGGCAAGTCTGTTCAGCGAGTCAACGTGTATACCATTTGAATTGGAAATGAATGCTAGCTAAGTCATCAGGGATATTAAAAAAAAAAGTAGCATTTGAAAATTGGGTCCTTAATCTTGTTTTGAGTTTTTATTGACATTTTTTACCAATGCATACTGTTTTTCAAAATTTAGGATAATTGAAAAATGTTGCTCATAAAACATCTAATACCTTCCTGCTGTGGTCAAGATAGGAGGACAAAGATCGGCCAGCCTTTTGTACTATTTTGAACATTAAAATATACGGTTGACCACTCAGTTTCTTGAATACCAACAGAATAGATTACTTTAATAATACAAGTAAGAGGAAAAATGCATTTCAAAGATCCTATTAACATTCTTCATATGAAAAAAATACTTCTATTTTCTAAATCAAATGAAATCTACGGTGGAGCGGTGAGGGGAAGGAAATGGAATACATGACTTGCTATAGAGTAAAGCATCCAGGCAGCTTTCTCAACCTCTCTCTGAAATCTCCAAGGACAGAGCCAATACCCTTCTCATCCGGAGACCACCTAGCCCAGCCCAGCCCAGCCAGCCCAGCCCAGCCCAGCCCAGCCGAGTGTTTCCCTCTGGGGACACTACAGTTTTCATCACTCCCAAAATAGCTTCTGACTTGATAACATCTGTGGTTATGACTATCTTGTTTTCTTAATGAGGCTCTAATATTTTGATTTATTATTTTAGATACTTTTGAAATGATTGTAATATAGTATTTATATTTTAAATGAGCTAGCCATCTAACTTTCATTCACTAAATGACTCAAGAGGTGAAATTAAACACAACTCAAATCTCATCTCTGTCAATTACTGTCTTTTTTATTGTCATCAAATGTATCTCTTGGGTTACAAGAAACTGGATGTGAACACTGGGTCACCAACATAAATATTTATAAATACTTATGTGCTATACACTGTCCTAGGCCCTTCATATTTATTATCTCATTTAACTCTTACAACCACCTCATGAAGTATACCACCTCATGGTATTATCTCCATTTTACAGATGAAGAAATTGAGGATGGAAAGTACAAGGCCCCTAGCTATTAAGTGGAAGGGCCAGGATTCAAAACCAAGGCATCTGACTCCAGAGCCAGCACTTAGATGCTGAGCTATTAGCATGTTACTTAAGAGCAACAATAACAAAATGACCATGCTGGCTTAGCACCAGGCCATAAATAACTTGTATGCATTCATTATAGCAGGTGACTGCATGAAACAAACCACACCTAGCTTGACCGATGCTTTTCACTCTCATGGATAATACAGTGGCCAAAAGATTCCCCCTTTGGGAGGTGGTGGTGAAGGAAGAAGCCAAAAACAAGCATTATAAAAACTCTACTAAAATACCCTTGTCAGAAAACTCAGAGGCAACCTACGGAATGGGAGAAGGTATTTGCAAATGATGTCTCTGATAAAGGGTCAGTATTTAAAATCTATAAACAACTTATCCAACTCAACATCCCCAAAACCAAATAATCCAGTTAAGAATGGGCAGAGGACATGAATAGACATTTTTCCAAATGGCCAACAGACTATGAAAGATATGCAACCTCATTCATCATTAGGGAAATACAAATCAAAACCATGATGAGATACCACCTCACACCTGTCAGAATGGCTAAAATTAACATCACAGGAAACAATAGATATTGGTGAGGATGTGGAGAAAGGGGAACCTATACTGTTGGTGGGAATGCAAACTGGTGCAGGCACTCTGAATAACAGTATGGAGGTTCCTCAAAAAGTTTAAAATAGAGCTATCCTATGATAGCAATTACACTACTAGGTATTTACCCGAAGGACATAAAATAGTGACTCAAAGGGGCACATGTGCCCCGATACTTATAGCAGCATTATCAGCATAGCCAAACTATGGAAAGAGCCCAAATGTCCATCGACTGATGACTAGATTAAAAAGCTGTGGTGTATATATAGATGTGTATCTCTATATACATATATACATACACACATACCACAATGGAATATTACTCAGCCATAAGGAGTGAAATCTTACCATTTGCAATGACGTGGATAGAATTAGAATACATTATGCTAAGTGAAATAAGTCAGTCAGTGAAAGACAAATACCATATGATTTCAGTCACATGTGGAATTAAAAAAAAAAACAGGAACATTGGGGAAGGATAAAAAAAGGGAGGTAGGCAAACCATAAGAGACTCTCAACTATAAAGAACAAACTGAGGGTTTCTGGAGTGGAGGTGGAGGGCTGGGCATTACGATTAACACCTGCTGGGATGATTACTGGGTGTTGTGAGTGATGAATCACTAAATTCTACTCCTAAAACCAACATTACACTATGTGTTAACTAAAATTTAAATAAAAACTGGAAACAAAAAAAAATACACTTGTCAAGTAGTGTTTAGAGGCTGAAAATATTTCAGAAAAGGATTGTCTGGGAAACTGGTAGATGATGTTTATAAAGTTTTGAGAACCTCTTACAGTGGTAACAGTAGGAAACCACTTTCAGTTTTCATAAAGAAGTTACACACCTTTAAGGAGACACGGTAACTTTTGCCACACATGTATGTTCTGTAAGCGTGTGAGAGAGGAAGAGGGGTCCCTTTCCCCTGCAAGTGCTGCCCTAGCTCAGCTCTAACTTAGGCCTCTGGCACGTTTAGCACCGAATCCTAGTCTCTACTTTCCTCTTCTTTGAATTCACCTTCTGTACTGTGGCAGAGGGACCCAAGAGTATCCACATCTGCATCACCTGTCTGCTTGACTCCTTTTAGTGGCCCTTCTGTTTTGCAGGTCAAATCTCAGCTCTTGCTGCTTGGCCACCAGGCCTATCTCCAATGCCTGGATCCAACCTGGGCCACGCCTGTGCTGTCCTTGATGCCCGGCCCCCATCTTGCAGTCTCCACCATGCTGTCCTTTTCTCACCTCAAGGCCTTTCTTTTGTCCCTTTCTCTGGATCACTGCCTCTACACCCTCAACCTCAGACTCTGCTGGCTGGCTTCTGTTCATTTTGAAAGATTCCACTGGGGCAGCACCATCTCTCCAGGAAACCTTCCGTACTTCTGGTCTCCCCTCTTTGCCTTTCTCTCACCTGCCAGGCTGGGTTAGATGTCCATTTTTGAGACCCTACAGTACTCATATTCTACACTATACCGACTTGATCTGTACTTTCTTCCTGCGAGCTTTCAGTTTGTACAGGGAGGGCTATGCCACATTCATCTTTGAGCCTAGAGCCAACTGCAATCGCCCCTCTCCCCTTTTTGCCCTAATAACTGTGTCCCTTTCACTGTCATTGTTGGTCTGGCTGTACAGATAGAAAGAAGTGGGGACCCCTGGAGGACATCGTACCTTCCAGTTTCCGGCAGAGAGGTTCTGGAGAGATCCGGCAGAGCCTTCCAAGGTGGCTGGGTTGGAACTTTCTGCTAGAAGAGTCAGATATGGTTTTACCACAGATGGATGCCACAGCATCTCAACCCCTTTGGGGGACTTTGACAGTCCTGGGATAGGACCAACTCCATCCCACTGAAAAACAAAGAGCACACATGAAATGGAAGCAAATGAACACAATCTCCAATACTTGACAACATTCCTCTCTGCTGGATTCAGCTATAGTTAGGTAGAAAAACTGTATAATGAGAAATTTTCTTTTCTTGCCAAATATGTGATTTCTTACTCCTAGAAAAATGAAACTTTAGAGTTTCATGTCAAATAAAATGCTAACTTGATCCTCTTGTGGCGTTCTCTTTTTCTTTTTCTTTTTCTTCCCCCAGCAGCTTGGCTCCGAGTCCTTGCTGGGAGACTCTTTTCCTAGTAAGTCATCCAGCTCACTCAGCCCCAGCAGCCGGGCCTGCGGGACCTCCAGTTCCAGCCGATAGGACAGGTTCCTCAGGGTGCACACGCAGTTCTCCACAGTCTGCAAACCAACACGGCGTATAATTAAAACCATCGTAGCACATTGCTGCAAACACTTCTGTACTGAGCAGCAGTGAGCTTAAGTAAATGTAGAATCTGAGAAGACTGCTTTTTCACTTATGGGAACCTGAAACAATCTAGGGAAAGAATGATGATTCTATAATTTTTGTGGGATACCCAAATGACAGAGTGCAGAGCTGTCCCTACTATGTCTGTGGATCTGATTTTGGGCTGATTAAAATGTGCAAGGCTCTGGAAGAGAAAATGCCCAGCGTTTCTGCTTCGGGGTTGCTGCAGGGGCAGAGAGGCACCTAAGTTGCCAGAACCTCACTCCTTCCTGCCACTAGAAGTCTTCCCCATGACAAGAGGTGTGAGCAACCCCATCTCTGGAGAAGGCCCTCCCCCCAAGTCTTGTCTTTGGCCTTTCCATCCGTCTCCGAACTCTCCCTTCCCTCTTCGGAAAGTTCTATGATCTCTTTGTGCCATTCTGCCTTCTGTATGTGGTCTTTTGCTTCTTAAGGTCTGTATCACACCTCTGACTGCAGGGCTGTCACTTCATTGAGAGCACCTAAAGCCAAGCTCACCCCTTTCCCAGGAAGCTCTCCTTCCACTTGCTTACTCCTCTCAACTTCATCTACAGATCTTCTGGTTCAATGAGGTTCAAACAAAAGTCTGGCCATCACTTTGAACTCTTCCCCTATCTTCTCCCTGAGCCTATCACTCATCGTTCTTTTCTCTCTCAGAGCCACATTTATGACACAAGGCTTACTTCTGGCCTCTCATCTAGCCTGTCCTGAAAAGCAAGTATCTGGCCTACCTTGGAAATCCTGACACCTTTAGTCCCTCCTTCCTATTTCTTTTCTTTTTCTTTTTTTTTTTTTTTTAATATTTTATTTATTTATTTGACAGAGAGAGAGATCACAAGCAGACAGAGAGGCAGGCAGAGAGAGAGCGGGAAGCAGGCTCCCTGCGGAGCAGAGAACCTGATGCGGGACCCGATCCCAGGACCCTGAGATCATGACCTGAGCTGAAGGCAGCGGCTTAACCCACTGAGCCACCCAGGCGCCCCCTCCTTCCTGTTTCTTGCCACCTTCCTCAGCCCCTGCTCCTGGGGCAGATCCTAGGTGGTTGTCACAGCTAAAAAAATGAGTAGTAGAAGGCTCTGTGCTGGGGCAAGGATGGGGAAAACAGGAGGGGAGCAGAAGGGGCACCTACTGGGAACAAACTAACCAGCATGGCAACAGAGGGAGGGATGAAAGGGTATGACTGGAGATGTGTAGAGAAGGGTATCCGAGTGGGTGTGGGGTGGGGGGCTATGGCCTGCACTGGGGCTAGAAAGGCAGAGAGGCTGGTGGGTTACAGCACCTCGACTAGGAACGTTTATTCAGTAGATACTCAAATACAGATGGATCAGATTCTAGCCATAGGGCACATGACTGGAGGCAACAGCAGCAGGGGCAATCACAGTGAAGATTAGCTCAAGACCACCATAAAGAAAGTCAGGACCCCGCCATCCTATGCTTAGTCCTTGGCCATACGGAGTTACTCAGTTTTAATGGTTTTTAAGGCTATTTTCTTAAATTGTTATGTCTCTGTTAATTTGTAATTTTAAGAGAACCCCCGCCCCCCGCTTAATCCGGAGTATAGTGTAATGAGTACGAAAGGGTCAAGAATTCCAGAAAGAACAGTGGCATGCAAGAGCAGCGTCAGGCAGCTATTGTCACCTGCCATCGCGCCCCTCACGTGGCCAGCCAGCACTGACCTTGCTGTCGTAATCGGAGGTGTTCACACACGTGTGGATCACATACAGCAGCGAGTCCACCAGCCCCTCACAGGAGCGCATTTGCTTCCTGGCTTCCTCCCCTGCGGAGCTGAGGTTCCTGAATGGCAGAGACACATGGAAGCTGCTGAGATGAACAACTCACTCCTTAGCCATGGAGCCTTACCGGATGGTCTGAGGGGCCGGACGACCGAGAGCAGCCATGTAGATCCCGTGTGAGGAGACCCTGAGAACTCCCAGTGACTAACCCCTCATTATCCACTCAAACAGAAGGGAGCAGGGCCATCTGAAACTCTGTATCCCTCCTATGATAAAGCACTTTTTAACCTCTTAAAAATGGTTTTGAGGTCCATCCTCCTCAGCTTCCTCATATGTAAAAAGGGGAGAATAATACTGACCACCTCACAGGGTCGTGTGAGGAAGCAACGCTCCTTATAAAAGAATTAGCAAAGGGCCTGCAGTGTCTGTTAACCATGGTTGTTATTTCTAGACATGCTCTGCTCTGGGCCACCACGACTGGCAGTCCCTGCATCTATTACAATGTTTTGCCTGTGATAGGTGGTCATAAATCCTTCCTGAATGGACAGATGAAATGTCATTTCTTGTATAACCATTCATATTAAATGTGGACATTTGCTTATGGTACAATTTTCCTCATTTTTTCCCAAATATAAAAAGCCCTGAAAATTGTTTTAGGTCTCATCCATATTAAAACTTTTTTCTTTTTTAAGATTTTATTTTTAAAATAATCTCTACACCCAGTGTAGGAATGAACTCCCAATCCTGAGATCCAGAGTTGCAAGCTGTACCAACTGAGCCAGCCAGGGGCCCCCATACTGAAACTTTTGATATCAGTTTGCCTTAATGAATTGACACCAAATTTTAAGGAATCAATTTTATATCTTATTAACAAGAGTTCTAGGCTAAGTCTGAGATTTTGTAAAAACTTAGGCCAAATAAGGGGGTTTTGGAATGATTTTTCATCTGTATTTTTCTGGGGCCAGAGAGTGTCACCCATGATCCCTTCTCTGCTCTTATCTTGTGTCACTTCTCAGCAGCACTCAACAGCTGCCGTCTTACATTCCTTTACAAGCCCCTGGGACTCGACCGCTTTAGTTTTCCTCCCATCTTGCTGCCTTTCCTTCTGTCTCTTCTGCTGGTGGGTCCCTCTGGAGTGCCCAGGACCACCTTGGTCCCTTCTTGTCTTTATCTTTACATTCTCATGGGTGTTCTCCTTCTGTCCCTTGGCTTTAAGCCAACCTGCAGGCCCAGGCAAGACTCCCAAACATTTACCTTTAGGCTGGCCGCTCTGTAAAACTCCAGGCTCCTTTATCCAACTGCTTTCCTGGCGTCACCACGTGGAGAGCTAATCAGACATCTCAAAACTCTCAATAGCTCATCTCTCCACCCTTTCTTCTTCCTGTGCTCCCAGTTGATCCAGCCAAAGATTTAGGTATTAGCTCTCCCTCCACAAAAATACCCCCTATTTCCTGTCTTGCCCCAGCACCTGGTCTAGGCCACTGTCGTGGTCTGCCTGGATTGCTGCAACAGACTCAGCAGCCTACTGCTGCCCTTGTTCGGTCTTCACACTGAAGCCAGGATCCAGTCCCGCTACTTCCGAGATTAAAACCCTCTGACAGTTTGCTGAGACATCTGGAATAAACTGTAAACTCCTTCCTCTGATTTCAAAAATCTTACATAATCTGGTACCACTCTGTGCCTCACCCATTAAGCTCGAGCCATTCTATTACCTGTTCCCTTTGCTAAGAACACGCCTCCTCCTGACCCCACCCCATCCTCCAATGAGCAGCTCCTGGTGGGATTTCTGATCTAGACTTTAACTTCACCTCTTGTGAGGGGCACCTGACCATGAAAATAATCTCCTAATGACTCTTACATCACCATGGCACCTACTGTTATTTTCTTGTTTGTTTTCAATAGAATATGGTTCTCTCAAAGCAGGGACCTGTCTTGTTCATCACTGATTTCACACGGGGGGTGTGCACCAAAAATGGTTATAGCCTGGAGCCCCCGTGGGAACTGGACTGCTGTGTCCTGTCTCTGGGAAGCCCGCAGGCTGGCCAAGGAGTGATCACAGCCTCCCTGGATCCAGGAGCAGAGAAAGGATAAAACGTTCCTTCCACAGACCATCGGGAGGTAATATAATCTGCCCTCTGATGCAGGCATCTGAGTTAGGGAGCTGGCCTGTTTCCCAGGATCCTGACTCTTGTCATCCACCCACAGCAAGGCGGCTGACAGTCACTTGTCATAACAGTGCTGCCTCAGAGTAGCAACTCAGGCTCCCTCCCCATCTTTCAAGCTGTTATAGGGATGCTTAAATGTTAGCTAGTGCCCACTGTGTGTCAGCCACTACACTAAGCACTTTATATGAGCTGCTTCTTCACAAATGTGAGATGGTATTTTAATGCCTATTCTAAAGATGAGGAGACCGAGGCTCAGAGTGGGGCGGGAGGCCAGGCTGCCTCTCAGAGTCACCACGCCACTCTGTCCCAAGGCTTCTGCTTCAAGTTCCCAGAGCACTGCACGCTTGGGACACTGGGTAGAAGCTGAGCTGATGAGTATTAACGGTAAACAATAAGCACGCCTGTCCACACTTAAAGGAGCCCTTATGAGTTTCACGTGCTAAAGATAATGACTTAAAATAGTATTTGGGCTCATTTTCAGTTATTTATAAATTCAAACCCAGTAACTGTTTAAACCACACACCTTTTTTTGCAGCTTTTAAAAAGCAGGGAAGTCTTAACCATCACATTTTGAATTTAAACAAAAACCAGGCTGCAAACACATTAGTAGTCAGGATGTGATAACCAGGAAAATGCTGTTAAGTAGAAAACACTGGAGTTTTGGCAGTAATTTCAGCCTGAAAGGGCCCTTTTTACTAATCCACAGAAGAGTCATTTATCAGATAATGTCTTTCAGGCCACTAGTCTGTGCTCATGGTGTTTTCCTCACAGGGTAAGAGTCCAGTGGCCTAAATTTTGAAGCAAACTTAGAAAGGTAGGTAAGTGTTTATAAGATGAAATAAATCCTTCTAAAATCAACTCACCCATGACACATGTTATTTAATCAAATAATTCATTGGAAAGAAGAAATAAAGAACTTACCTCAGGCAACCTGTAGTATTACGTAGAACGAGTGACGTCTGAAATTTAATTTTATGATCATCATCAAAAGAAGAGTTATTCCATCCAGAATGTGGAACGATCACAGTGTTTGTTAAGGTTGAGAGCGCATCTCGAATGATTGTCATCTTTACAGCATCACATGAAGATAAATTCCAAAGAACTCCTAAAAAATGAGATTAAAAAAAAAATCAAACCACCAGTTAGAGATCCTGTAGGTTCAGGAATAAAACAAACATATTAGCCCTAAGTGATGTGAACTCAGTCTGTTCCATATCTAATCTATGGCCTGAATTTGCAACCAGGCAGGGGACGGACCTCTAATAAATGTTGAGTGAACATATGTGAGCTTCTGGCAGCGTATTACAAAGCGCTAAGAGTCCTTCTCTTAAGTTTTAGAGCCTGTGTGTCTACCAGACAAGATGACTGTAGCTTCTGCAAAGCAAATTAGAGCCACTCTTGGAGGGGGAGGGGCACAATCCAATCAAGGGTCATGAATTTAATAAACCTGTGATTGTTGTAAAGCTGTCGTGCATCATCCCTTACATTCAATGTTCTGTGTGACAAACCATTTTTAGAATTTTGTACTTGGAAACAATTTCTCTTTCTCAAAAGGCTGACACATTTCTCTGTATCATGCTTCCTTTTTCTACTTTTGCTCCTGGGAAGCTCAAACTTAAGTATGCTTGCAGTAACATACGTAACATACACTGCAGTTCCATTTGCTTCGTCTCCCTCATTAGGATAAGGTTTAAACACTTTTATTTCCACATTAAGAGTTTTATTACCATGTGCAAGTTACTGCTATTCTCTTTTGAATACAGGTGAGACTAACAAAACATTAAATCCCTCATATTGTAATTCGTATCAGGATTGCCCAACAGACCTTAAACGTAGCTTATTAGAGGGGTATTTAAATTGTATGCATATTAGAGCATCTTCATTTCTGTGTCAAAGATGAGGTGGATTAAATTATTGTTACAGCACACATATTTTCTAGGAATGATCCTTTTAGAAATTAGAGCTAACTCAAGAGTAGACCTACTCTACATCATTTTCACATTACTGCATTTCCCCAAGGAAAAGGAGGGGCGAGGAGAGGTGGTGCATTTGGTGCTGAGGTTCCTTCTGAGCCCCGCATTCCTGGTGGATCCCTGACAAGACACTTAAAAGCCCACACAGTGCTTTTAGAATTATCAATACACAGAAGCGCTTGAGGCCCTGTGGAGGGGAAGGAGCCGGCAAATCTGCTCATTTCCGTGAAAGCGTGTGAGGCTTGTGAACATGACCGATCAAGAGTGTGGGGAGAACTGCTGCTCCAGTGCCTACCCGGTAACAGCAGACTGTCTGCTCAGCCTTTCTGAGGCCGGGAGAAACTGCAGGGCCCTCTACAAAGGAGGGAGGTGTGAGAGCTGACAGAAGCTCTTCCTTTGGAGGAAGAAGTACAAGCATAGAGCCGGAACTGCAGATAGTAAACTGATACTCTGAGTGGAGAGAGGACTGCCCCTTCTGTGCACATCACCCTGCCCTATCCATGCTGCAGAGGGAGAGGTCGCTGATGGAGGCTGATACTTGGGCTCTGGTCTGCGAAGGGGTTCTGCTCCGCGCTATGCCTGGTTGCTCTCCTCTTACCCTTGGCTTTGACTTCTGGACCTGGCTATATGGTCTTACCCTTGTTTCTCAAGGTCTTTCGCCCTTTTCTTGCTCCTATCCTTTGGGGTGGGTTAGCTCACCATCACCAGAGGACCTTAGCCTCGGCAGTGGTTCATCTAGCTAGGCTCCAAACGGGAGGGAGGTAGACAATTTGTGATCAGTAAAAGTAAAGACCTTGATTTGTCTCTGAAAGCTTGTTCTGTTGACCATTATAGACCTTTGTTTATATAATTATCACGTGGCAAACAAGAAATGGGTTCTAGTCAGGAGTGCAGCATACACTGGGGGTGCTTCTGAGATGAACTTCAGTTCCTCAGGTGGGGCTATCAGAGGACTGATGACCAAGGGAGAGACCTGGTTGCTAAGGATGAAAAACAAGTCCCTGGAGATTTAATTTTGATGCAAAGACAGGGGAACGGAGAGAAGATGGAAGAAAGAGTGGGTTGAGACACAGAAGGGGGGTGATAAAGGCTGCCATGAATGGGGCTTTAGCACTTCTTGCTAAGAGGACAGCTATAGTCGACCTAGGGAACTGCCGGGGCCTGCTGGGGCTGAGCCAGCCACAGGCAGCACGTAGCCCAAACACTGTTGGTGAGGAGGTCATCTCCTAAACTCCTCTGACAATTTCATAACATATTTTCAGATTCCTCACTTCACAGAATTCAACACATGGGGGAGGGCACCATTTTCTAATAGGCTACGTTGTACTTCACAGAAAAAATGTATAAAACTTAACCGTTAAGGCAAGGCCTATGGAAAGGAAAGCCTATTACATTATAGGCTATAAGTATAAAATTAGATATACGGCTACAGAAAATGAAACAGGGTGAGTCACAGACTTCAGGTGAAAACAGGACTAAGAAAAGGGGTGGTACTTTAGCACGATGGGTCTAGGAGTTGATGCCTAGAAGTTTTCTGATCATTGATAGAAAGTCTTGTTTTTCATGGTTCCTGCCTCCCCTCCTGACTCCTGCTAACACCTACTTTTGGGAAAAGGCTATTTCCCAGATTTGTGGATTTCCCTGCCTTTCTGTGCAGGTACCAGAATTTTGTCCTCCTCTTTCTTTTATCACGTATTTAGAACGACCAGTGGAATTATGTCATTCTATGGTTTGCTATTAGCCTTTATCTACATGGGATTGAACAGGATAAATGCTCATAAATCAATATAAACTACAGTAACATGATCATTTACTGTGATTTTACTCTGTGCCAGGCATTGTGTGCTTTACATATAGAATCAAGCTGCACAAAATGAATTAACTTGCCATTTAATTGTTTTGTGGGATTGAAATATTCTGCATGTTGACGTTTTAAAGAATGGTTATTTGTTTTTCTAAATTTAATTTTAATTACATTAGGCAAGTATAGTGAGGAACAATTTTACCATGATCCATTCCTTTACATGTGTTGTTACACATATGCAGCACACAATAGGTGCTCACAAATATTTGTTGGTGGGTCCAACTTAATAGCATGTATTTATTTTTGATTTCCCTTTTATTTCCTTTCTGTCAGACTTAGCTCATAATTATTACCTGACTTCCTTAAGCTGAGTATTCAGCAGTGTCTTAAGTTTATAACTAAAGGGAGAAGTCAGAACAAAATCCTGGATCTTTAAAGGAATTTGCCAGCATAGTTTTGCTTGCCTTTCATATGAAGACTAAAAGAGATGGTCATTGAAATCACCATCTTAGCACTGAGGATAGAAGAATTCCGTTTCTGTTACATCTCTAGAACATCTCCAGAAGTTAAGAGTTACACAGTAGCAGGCCAGAATCCTAACCCCTCAAAAGTGCAATAAAGAAAAAAGATTGGTGTTGCCCAATTATAAAATGTTAAATTGTCTGGAAATATGTAACCCTTCGGTACACAAGGTAACTGTGTTATCTTTGGTCAGGTGAGATGACTTACTGATTGTAAAGCCAGTTTACTGTATAAAAGTCTACTACAGGCTTTCTGTAACCTCAAAAAATGTTCAAAATTATTCTTGACCACAAAAAAGGGAATGATTCTATTTTTGCTAAGTCCGCAGCATTCAGAGGACCCATACCAAGGCAGCGTGATGATTTGCACTGAGTTACATTATCCCTCTAATCCTGCACTTCACCATGTAACACAAAGAGCTACAGCACTGGGTGTGGATTTAAACCAGCCACTTCAAATATCAGAGACATTGATTTTTCTCTTCCCCACCTTCTATTTCAAAAACAAGATTATGGAAAGCCTAAATAACCAGTTCTGATCAACCAATATTAGATGAAGAAGGTTCAATTAAACTTAAAAGCTTTAGCTATGGAATGATTAATTTGGCTGATCTATTCGAAGTAAAAAGCACCATTCTTATGACCAGCTAATAATACCTGTGTATACTCTACCTCACTACAGTAGTAATAAAACAATGTTCTCCCCACTTAGTCTGTCTAGGCCTTCATTTAATGGGTCAGGAAGAATGTTGCTAGAGCAGTAAGTAATGAACTGTAAATGCACCAACTCCCAGATGTGGCGAGACTGTTGAGAAAACAGAGAGCCATAGGATTAGTGTCCTTAGTAACATGATAAACCTCCAGCGGCTACATCCTTATGCAAAGTTTGTTTCAAAAATATTTTGCAGCATACTCCATTATCCCCCGGTTTCTAAAGAGAAAGTTACAAATAATCTATAATTTGGTTTAGGAAGCTTGAGGTTTTTATTTAATTTAAGGCAATTAGCTATTTGTTGTGAGGACTAAAAATATACACATATAAACTAAATCAGAAAATATTAGAGCATTTCATGCATATTATTCTAGAAAAAGCTGTTTCTTCTCCACCGCAGGAAAAAGTACATGCAATTATGAGTAACCAATAATTGCAATGAAACACTCCCATGAAAGATGAAAGTTCATTTCCCCCACAAAGAATGAATAAAGTAGTTAAAATACTACTTCACATAAATCCTACACTGCAGAATTTTGAAAGAGCTTGTATTTAAAAATAGCTTTATAGCTATTCTAACAACTAATTGATAATTTTATAGTCAAATTAGAAACTGATCTTACTGATTAACTAAAGTAATAGCCCTATTTGAAAAATGTGTTTCTTAATGGACATTAAAAACCAACCGAACAATATTTGGAAAATATTATTTCTCTGGTAGCAGAAATATGTAACAGCTTATACAACTGCTTTCTGTTATGAAAGAAATCTAAAAGCATGAATTTTTACATAACATTCAATTCGTGTCCAGTTTCCTAATTATAAAAAGCTTCCCCCCCCCAAAAAAAAAGAAAAAAAAAAGAAAAAAGAAAAAAAAAAGGGCCAAAAGAACTAGTGTACTTCCGGACATGTTCCTGCATTTTCTTCCATGAGAAAGCCTTATTCTGTCAGTCCTGCTCTTTCACAAGATGTCCATGAGGTAAAGAGAACTACCCAAGCCTTAGTGGGGAGGAGAGTATTAGATCAGAGAACAGAGGATGCGGTCCCACTATTCTGACAGAGTGAGCGTCATGACAGGTCACTCTCATGTCTCTGCTTCAGCTCTGATATACGCGCTCAGCCCCTGCCACCGCCCCCCCAATCCCCGCCCCGCCATCTCTGTGTGAGCCTTGGAACACAATGGTGTTGGGATACCCACCCTGCAAATACTCTTGGTTAAGTCGGGATACAAATATTAGGCTAACAGTGAAAATATAAAACCTCAAGGCTTCAGATTGCATATGAAGGTCCAAGTGTGTGTGCATCTTGCAAACTCAGTCTGTGGATAACAAGGCAGGAATGTGGGCTTCTGAAGCTAGGGCCGCTGCCTGTTCTGAGCATGTGCTTCCGTTATTATGCCCCTAGACAATCTTTTGCTGAAACACTCATGATCTAGCAAATACAGCTCTCCCACTTCTGCTCACTGAAGCTGCTCCTGAAGCTCTCTCCTAACCCCTTATGGTTTTGTTTTGTTGTTGTTGTTGTTTTAAATCAACCTCTGAGGCTTTCTGTTGGGAAGACAGTAATGTCAAGATTCTATGGCTACTACATCTGGTCCCAGTATGGCCTCTTATATCCCTGCCCATGAAGGCTGTGCAGCTCAGGCCTTTCACATGCATGTTACTAATACCCAAGCATGGTATAGATCTGTGTCGCCATACGGAGGAACTATGGGCCAGATGTGGCTAGTCCAAATTGAGACAGGCTAGAAACATCTACATAGTGGAGCATGAAGACTTGTATGAAAGAGATGCATGTAAAACCTCATATTAATAATTTTATATGGCTTATAAATTATTTTAGAAGAATTGGGTCAAATAAACTACATTTTTAAAGTAAATAATACCTGTTCCTCTTCCTTTTTCATGTGGCTACTAGGAAGTTCAGAATTACATGTGCCCTACATTATATGTCTATTGGGAAGTGCTGGGAGAGATACTTGTTCACTTCATGCCAACATCTAAGGGAGACCTGTAGGTGAGTCCCCTGCTCTCAGAGGCCTTGCCACAAGCAGTTACAGCCCAGAGTAGCCATCACAAAGCATGCAAGAGCCGGAGGAGCAACAAGCACAGCTCGCATGTCATCTGTGCTAGGCACTCCACACCCATCGTCATGCCAAGCAACAGATATTGGGCTTATCACTGGGAGAGCTGGTACTGGCAGGGGTGATTTGCCTGGGGTCCCAGAGCTGGGAGGAAACAAGTCAATCTCATCCCCAAACTCAGTCACTCCAAGCATGCTGCATCTCCCTGGATGTTCTGAATGTAGGAACCTGTCTGGTAGGAGTGGGCACCACCACACCTGAGCTGCAGTGTGAAGGGCCAAGGTCAGGGAGAAGCACTGGGGTTGGGGGAAACCCTTCCAGGTGGGCTGCAGCCTTGGGGGAGGGGCAGGAGTTGGGGAGCTGTGAGGCTTGGGCTGGCCTAGAAGGGAAGGACAGGGGCTGCAGACATGAACAGCAAAGTGGAGAGGTGTAGAAGGGAGGGACAGGTTTGATCCCAGGGGTGATGGGGGTGCTCATGGACCAGGAGGGGGAGAGCCTATGTTCCAGGAAGGAGTTTAGGGGGAATGTGATGAGGATGAGACGGGAAGGCAAAGAGGAAGGGTGAATGCTTGTGCTGACAGTGTGGAGCCTGATGCAAGGTGAGGGTAGCCTGCAAGCTGAGCCCCAGCTTGGCATCTGTGTGAGGATCTGGAACTGTAACGGGAAGGAGGAAATCGAGGGGTAGCAGGAAGAGATCACTACAGTGAAAAACGCCTACCATTTGTGGCTTCAGGCAAATCACTCAAGCTTTCCACCAGGACTGGAATGCTGTGAACAAATTATGAAACAAATGGAACTGAAATAATGGGAAAGCAATTATTATGAGAGTGAACAGAAGTACTGTCTTTAATCATAGAAAAGTCTTTCTTTCTCTGGCCAAATGCTGAGGACACAACACTCCTGGTGGTGTCTAATCACTCCCAGGCTTCCCCCGATGCTCCCATCTCAGCAGAGGTTGGTTGAAGTGTGTGCAGTGACTCCTGGTGGAACATGCCGTCATGGATTCTCATGGCTTCCTTCTTCCTGCCCCGCTGCCAGGCTAGGCTGCTTGCTGTCCTCCCTGCAGGCTGACACAGCTGCCACGACGGCTGGGTCCCACAGAGAGGCCTGGCCTTGGTCGCCTGCGTGTTCCCTGCGGTTCCCCGCACACAGCTACGGCATACTCCCTGTCAGGCACGGACAAGTTCCCTTGGGCCCAGCTCTGAGCATAGTGGTCACCACATCTGGTCTCAGCAGCAGGAGTGAGAAGGCGCTTAGGTGATGCGGAAGGAGTCTTCCCTGGAGGGGGCAGTGGGGAGCCATGGCCTGGGCTAGCTGCAGAGGCTGCACACAGTGGGGCTCTAGCCTACATATTTAATTTGAAGGAGATTGCTCCTGCTGTTTTAAGTTTTCCCCTGCTGAAGGGCACGAGTGATAGATCTTTAGAATCTTTAAAGAACAGAAGGGTTAGACTGCGTTTCTGTGATTTTTCAGGTACAAAGGTGTATCACAGCATCTTTTAAAAGATCTGTCAATTTCTAGAGATCCGTTTATAGACTCACATTTACATTTTAACATACTCTTCTTTTATTTCAGGTTATTTTGCAACTTCATGGGTGGGTTGAGAGGATTAACTACATAATGTAAGTATGGAGTCCTCCAGACCCTAGAAAGGCATTTCTGCTGAAAATAAATCAGCAATTCAGAACTGCTGACTGTAAGGGATATAAACGCCCGTAAGGGATGTACAAGATGGCTCTTTCATTCGGGGGAGTTTGTAAAAGCTAATGGGGTCACACACGGGCAAATACTCCCAAGAGAATCACAGTGATGCCAAGGTGGCAGGGAGGGCAGCGACCTGGCCACCCTGATTGTTCTTCAGGTTACTTCAGCCTCTGGCACAGAATTAGGTCATTTACTGTCCTAGAGATGTGCCTGAGAAAAGGTCACTGAAGTTACGTGTTCCATAGCTAACTTTGAAGGGTTCCAGGAATGTGCTTCTTCGTGGGTACGGAATCGCTGACCTAGCTGTCTGGTGCCAGCAGAAGCCTAGAGGCAAATGTACCTCCAGTACTAAGCCATGAGAAGTTCTACAGACTCAGAAACTGTGAAGTACTCGAGAGACCTGGGCTGGCGGCTCTTGGGTATCTTCTTTTTAGATTTTTGTCATATGCCTTCATCCTTCTCAGATATACTGACGGTCTGATCTCCCGAGGGAGTGTGTCACTGTGGGGCCTTTCTTGTACTTAGAAATTCTGTTTTGAGCAACAGCTGACCACCTGGGGTCTGTAAGTATTTTTTTTTTTTAAGATTTTATTTATTTATTTGACAGAGAGAGATGACAAGTACACAGAGAGGCAGGCAGAGAGAGAGGGAAGCAGGCTCCCTGCTGAGCAGAGAGCCCGATTCGGGACTCGATCCCAGGACCCTGAGATCATGACCTGAGCCGAAGTCAGCGGCTTAACCCACTGAGCCACCCAGGCGCCCCCACCTGGGGTCTATAGGGACCCCGAGACCCCCCACTTGACTGCCTCATTTTCCTTGGCATTTAGAAGCCTACACATAAAATAGAAGGTCATATTCTACTTACAAGGTTGAATCATTTCATACTTAAATCTGTCATACTATAAATCTTGAAATACTCACAAGACTAAATCACATTTCATGTTTTCTAAGCAACCTGACACTTTCTGATTATACCTACTGGTTTGATGTGACCGTGCTAGTGGCCAAATTCAAACACATTTCTCTACATTCTCGGGCGAAATTCAGAAAGTAAAAGGTGTTTTTTCTTTCCTTTTTGGTGGTAATTTGAAAGAGTTAAGGGAGATGACACTTGAAAATGGGCTGGCACACCCCCAGATTCTGCCCCTGCTCAGCACTTTTCAGTGGCTCAGGGAAGGGACAGGGAGGAGGCAGAGGAAGAGGCAGGGAAGGACGTGCTCCGGCCTACATGTCAAGAACCCAGCCACGACTCAATCATTCTGGACCCCAGTTTCTCATCTGCAATATAGGGGGGAAGAATAGAAGATTTTTTAAAGACCCTTTCCAGTTCAAAGTTTTGTGACTCTGCATTAGAAGTTGTCCCATTTATAAGACACCATTTTGTCTTGTTACCAATTAAACTTCTTTGTCATTTTATTTCTTATTACCAATTTTTATGGTCTGAAATGTTCAGTAAATAAGAAAGCACAGAATTCTGTTTTTCCTGTTTTATAAAGTGGGGCAAGTAGTTAAGGATCCCATTGACGTTGGCTGGGAATTGGGAAGAGGTATAGCTAGATTTCTGGAAATTCCCCATGTAACTAACACCTGATGGCTCTAGTGGTCCACGAAAAGCAAGAGAGAAATAGGCTAACTCCTCTCTGTACCAAAGAAGAAATGACTTTTTTGAAGGCATAATAATTAGACCAAGGGGACATGTTTAGTAAATTATTTCATCCCGTAATGGCACTTAACAGTCCAAATGGCTGAATGCTTGTCCACTAAGCTCCTGCTCTTTATAGAACATCCTACTGTTTGCTCAACTTTAGACTGGCCCATCTACCCTTCCTTAGTGCAGGGCTATCATTTTCCTCTTAATTTATTACCTAATTAGAAACATGGTGCTAATGATCGGTGAGGGAGTAAACCTAATTTCATGTTCTGCATAGTGTCTGAAATCCACGGCTAGCATCCAAAAATTTTTAAATAAACAGTGTGGAAATATTTTACTTAGCCATATGGATGAATAATCACTTGCTAAATTGGAAAGAATGTGAATATAGCAGTCATTTAAACAAACTCAAATATTATTCAAGAACAAAGGCTACTTTTTGATATTTAACACTAGTGTTAATAGGGATAATAGAAGTGTAGTAGTTTTAGGACATCTGGTATGTTAAAACGTAGGCCTCTGGATTCTGTGCACTATCAGTTTTGATAGCTTCTAAAAAATGATGCTTTCAGGATGCTCAATAACTCGAAACTCATATTTCCTGGCTTAGAAACACTATTTAATTATCTTGAGCAAATGAGTTCCACATATCTTTCCTAGTGACAAGATGTTCCCACTTTCCACCCATAGTGTGTGGCCTAGAAGACATTCATTTTATAACCCGACTGGGAACAACCATACTTCATGTAGCTTTCAAGTTTAAGCACAATAAAGGCAAAAAGTGTCTTTGTGATTATATATGTATTAAAAAAACCCCAAACCAAAAGACCCACTCCAAGCACCCATATAAATTAGCAATTACTAAAAAAAAGCTCATCAGGTTTCAGCCTGGAAAATGTTCAACACAATTAAGAAAACACAAGAATCCTGTTACATTATTAGAGGACCATTTTAATTAACAATGACAGCCCTACTGTCTTGAGAAAATACACCTTGGCAAAAGCATTTTTCCTTGCAATAAAGATGTGGTCCAAAATGCAGGTGCTGGGCATTTATTATATTCCAAGCAAAGGAGAGGCATCTTTTTAAAACAACAGCTAAAATTTTTTATTTATGTACATTAAAATGCCAAACTGAAACAAAGGGGACCAGAAAAAATATGTCTTTGGATTAATAACTAGGTGGAATTACTTACTACTAAGAATAAAATAATTTCAAAGGGGATGGTATTTTTTTTTTCAGAAAACACAGTATTTTGAACATATAGCAGTTCATTGTGCTTTAACAATGCACGATCTTAAACTGACTATAATCCCCACTAAGGAACTCCTACACCACACCTGCAAAGGGCAAGCATTGTGCAAGGCTGGCCAGGGCCAGAGTGATTTGTGGAAACACTGCAAAACATTGAAGTTTGGAAGAATAACGTTCTGTTTTCAAAGAGGATTTCACAGTAGATGGGCAGCTCATATGGCCTGCCGAGTGATGTGGTCACATAGCACCCAACTGCCCATGTTTGGAGCAGACATGTTTTAATGAGAATGGTCTGGAGTGGGACACACTCTCCAGGTTAGGAGAGATCTGGGATGCTGGATTTAGGGCCTACTGGTCTTCTCTGCTAGGGCTGTTCCTAGCTCAAATGAGCTCCTGAGGGCCTATCTTTCTTGCCTTCTCAAGCCATACTTAATGTCTTCTTGTTGCTCTTTGGATAACATGCCACACAGTCTTAACCCCACAGAGCCATGGGTTCTCTGTCCCTGTGGGCCCAAGCACATCATGGGTGGCTACTCTACTTGGAAGCTGTACAAGGGATACATGCATTGGATAGCTGAAGGGACAGAATTTATTTTGAGGTCCCCTCCAATCCTGTGATTCTATGGTTCAAAGATGGCTTAGGAGTATTTCAGTTGAGGAAAGAGTTAGTGAAAGAGTGCAAGGGTGTCTTGATATTGTCATGCTTTCAAACACTTCAGGGACTACTTATTTTTAAAAAAATTGCTGAACAGCATTTAAAGATGGTACCACTAAATTCTGGAACTGGAAAATATGAACATATAATTTTTCTTGTCTTCATAAATCTTGGTCTATAAATACATGCACGCATGCAACAGACACACACATAACCAGCTAGATTTATATTATGACTTTGTAGTTTCATATTAGCTGGATAATGTTTATATACAAATCAAACTCAGGCTGATATTTAGCATTTTGGAGCTGGAGATTCACTTCTGAAGTCCTCTGGTCCAACTCCTTTATATAAGTCAACTGAGTCAAGTGTTCACAAACTGACCACTCCCATTCCAAAGCAAAGACAACTTTTGAAGAGAATCTTTTGTAAGCAATCAGCTCTTCTATCAGTATAAATTATGAGGAGTAAAAGTACAGAGTTTAAAGGCAATTCCTAATTTTCCCTCTCCTACAAGTATGGACAAAAAATATTTCTTAAAGCCTAAAGCCAACTGGCAGTTGTTTAAAAAAAAAAAATCAGAGGTTGTTGCTAGTTTTACATTGAAAGCAATATAATCTACTGGCGAAATAGACCTTTTTGAATTAATAAACACTCATATCCTCCTTTCAAGGCTAGGGCCCATGTATGAAAACATCTTGTGTTCTCAGCAGCTAATACTACACCCACACAGAAATAGTGGAACATGGAGGGAAGCCTAAAGTAGCACTTAGAGCTGGAGTACGCGCCAGGTGAATTAGTACCTAAAAGCTCTTAGTAGTAAAGTCTGGCTCTCTACTTCAAATAAATCGGATTTACTCTCAAATGAAAAAGAAATCACCAAACTTTCATGTACTTGCTTCTTGTTTATCACTAAATCCTACAAATTCCTTGAGCTTGGCTCAGGACAGGTACTGTAACCATTTCACCCAAGGATAAAGCCTGAGAAACAAAAATCCAGCAAAGACTTATTCCTCCTGTGACAAATTATGACAGAAGAGAAAAAACCCTGTATATTTATCATGACTAGTTAATCAAAAGAGAACCAAATCTGAGTAGAAGCTGTGCTTTGAACATCAGGATATCCGCGGATCACCACTGATCTTGCAGGGAGCCCACACAGGTCAGTCTGCCGACTCACTGGCTGCCCAGGTATTACAGGGAGAAAGTATCTAGACAATTCCCAGGAAGGTAGCAGTGATGGAGAAGAAAGCACTCATATGCTTCAAACATGCCGTCTCCTCTAAACCTCCCTAACAGAGAACTTAATGCTAATTTTGGGGCAGAATCACAGTGATTGTATTGACTTCTAGAATGGTTATATCTATATTCTTCCTTTTCCCTTAGTTCTATTTAGTTTGTCTTAATTTTCATTTTATACACATATACATTTAAGTATAAATAATTTATTTCTTGGTGTGAGAGGGTTTGATGCATCCAAAACATTTGAAAAAGGAAACATACCAATAAATCAATATGCAATTTAGATGTGTTGAAACAGTAATATTCAAACTACATTAAGGCAGGCAGTTCATTCCAGAGTTTAGGATTATACATAAAGTGTATTCTACTTTTATTATGTAAATTCCATACCAATATTATTTGGAGTACAGGGTACTATATTTTCAACATTACAATACCTTGTAAGAAAGGTGATTCCCTTTAAATATTAGATTCATGATGGTTTGCTACCTTCCAAGTGTTACTGAGTTACATCTGACAGAACCTACAGCTCTAACTTCATAGTGGAAGCAAGTGGAGAATGGGATTCATTTTTTAAAAAAACGTTCTTAGAAAATTTTAAATTAAGTATCTCGAGCATGAACGATAGCATAGCAAATATAAAACACCCAGGTAACTACTATCTAGTTTTGTTAAATAATATTTTGTCTTATTTGTTTCAGGTTTTTCCTTTTAAAGAAACAGAGCTGGATGATACCCCTCAACCCCATTTTTCTCTACCTGCAACCCCTAGAGGCAGCTACTATCCTTAACCTAGCTTCTGTCCTTCCAATGAAAAATTTTAACTGTAATGCACGTGTATATACCAAAAATTAACGTATAGACTCAACCTGCATATTAGAGACTTTACACCAATAGTATTATGCTGTGTATATCATTCTGCCAGTGTTTCTGGGTGTTTATCTATGTTGCCACAGATAGCTCGAATGCATGTTTTAACCCTTGTCTGTAGTTTTGCTGTGAATGCGCTGCTCTTTATTGAGCAATTTTCCTATCAGTGAATACTCAGCATTTCCCCCTAACTCTCTATTATAGATAATGCTGCCATTAATTTGCCTTGCTGTACAACTGTTCTTTCGTCTGGACCTCAAGAACCTTTGAGTCCAGCTGACAGTGCTGCAACACTCCAGTCTCTTAAGACAAAGCTTCACTCACTTCCTCCTGTTCTCTCATTCCCCACACTGGACCACCATGCCCTCACGGTGAGGGCACTGTTCCCTCTTCAACTGGCCCCTCTCACTGTTCCCTCTTCAACTGGCCACCCCTTCTTTCTATCACCAATGCAGTTCAAGGATTACCTCCAGGCTACAGGACTCCCAGACGTCAGGTGCATCTACTTCAAATCAATCCCGCACCATGGGTCTGCTGGAAGAATGCACTTAAAGGCCCCAACCGGCCATGCCATGCCCTATAATCACCTCCAATCATCTCCTACTGAGAATCCCCAACTCCCTCCCAGTGCTACCATAGTTGTCTAGACGGTTTGCAACATTTCCTCCAGGACAAGATCACATTGTTCACCCACCTGTAACAAGCTCCCTTACTTCTGCATCAATAGATTTTCTCAACAGTCGCAACAAAGCAGGTATCCCACCAACATTCTTCATTGCTATTTTATTTTCATCTGTAGACTTGCCAAAAACAAGGTTTCGGAGGGCACCACAAGCATTCTTCTGAACTTCCAAAACTCTGTGGTCCAAAAGGTCAACCAGATGCTTGATTCCCCCTAACTTACACACCTAGAATGAAAAATATTAGGTACCAGGCCTAAGTGACATATGATTAATCAGTGATCAAACAAAGTCTGTTATGGAAGGATTACAGGAAATGGACAACTCCAGATCATTTCAAAAGGCTGCTTTTCATTCTAAGTAACACATCTTTTATAAACATTAAGGACACTCTCCAAGATGGAGCTGTTTTTCTGGGTTTGGCTTAAAAAAAGGAAGGGAGAAATAGGTGTAGCTAGCACAATCTTACTCCAACCTCCTAAACACACGGAGGGATTATGCATATACTTCTGAGGGAAATGAGCAATACACAAACATAACAAAGCTGTTGAGTAGGAACTGAGGTAATATATAGGAAAGGATTTTTTTTTTTTTTTAAGATTTTATTTATTTATTTGTAAGAGAGAGAGAGTGAGAGCGAGCACAGGCAGACAGAGTGGAAGGCAGAGTCAGAGGGAGAAGCAGGCTCCCTGCGGAGCAAGGAGCCCGATGTGGGACTCGATCCCAGGACGCTGGGATCATGACCTGAGCCGAAGGCAGCTGCTTAACCAACTGAGCCACCCAGGCGTCCCTAGGAAAGGATTTTTGACTGAAGTCTCTTGGTTTACACAACTGTTTCTCTAGACTACTCTCTCTAATCTTTCATTTTGTCAATTAGTACATTACATAAATATTTCTGGGCTCTATTTCCTTTATCCACCTTTAGCTCAGTAACTGGCATGTTGTTTTACACAGTAGGTTGCTGAAAAACACTTAGGTTCCATATGCCAGTGCAGGGGGAAAATGCTAAGATGTTGAAAGAATCTGTATGTCATAGGACACTAGTTGATAACCAATGACTCACTGTATTTCTTCTATAAATGCCAAAAAACTTTAAAATCTCAAATAAAATATGCACATAGGGTCAGTATTAGTAATGGTTATAAATTCTCTGTAATGACTTAATTGTATGTTGGAACAGATCTTGACCAGAACCTCGTCAAGTACATAAGCTCACTAGTTTCATACATAATTTTCATTTAGTAGAAACTACTCTAAAAATGCAGGTTAAGTTGATTTTTGCTTTATGTTTTATAAATAAGCTAATGGTGGACACACGATTTGAAAATGATAACAGCACTCCAAGAGTATAGTATACTCATCCTGGTTTCTCCTGAGAAATACTGCAGTGCATGGCTAAGAAGTAACAGGGTAGCTGATACCAAAATATCCCTTTGAAAGGGCCTCGGAACTGCATCTGGTAATTTCTAAAGCACACAAGCATGGGACTGCTCCACGGAAGGGGGGCCTGCCTGGCGCTGGGGGCTGTACCTCCATTTTCACTTTGTTGTCGCCGAAGCACAGGTGCTGCAGGTAGGCGGCCGCGTTCGCCTGCACTGACGGGAACTGATGCTGCAGCATGTGGATGACTTCGGGCAACTCGGGGTCACGCCACGCAAACTCCCTGTGCGAGAAAAACAAGGCTTCAAAAAAGGAAGGACCATGCCTTAACGAGGCACTCGAGGAAGCACTTGTCAGGAGAAAAAAGCTTGGCTGAGGCCAGAACTGGAAGTTACAGGACTCCTAAAATAGGAGAAGTATAAGTAACCCCCCTCCCCGATCAACATGTGCAGAGGCCCAGATGCTTCTGATCTTAAAGAAATCACGATAAACGGATGCGCAGAAAGAGATTCAAGAGAACAAAGGAAGTTCTTAATATGAAAAACTTCTCCATTCTCCTTTTCCTCTGCGATTCTAATTTTATGCCTTTCTTCCTGTGTCAGAAATTTGCTGGTGCAAGGCTCAGGCGAACAGGAGCATTTTAGTCAGGTGAGAAGTCATGCCTGAGCAGAGAGAGAAAGGCTGGCGGGAACAGGGCAGATCTGGTGTCAGCCTGGAATCTGCAAATAACTGCACCCAAGGGTTTTTATTTATTATTTTTTTTTTAAAGACTTTTGATTTTGTTTATTTGACGGAGAGAGAGAGAGATCACAAGTAGAGAGGCAGGCAGTGGGGAGACGGGAAGCAGGCTCCCTGCTGAGCAGAGAGCCCGATGCAGGACTCGATCCCAGGACCCTAAGATCAGGACCTGAGCCGAAGGCAGAGGCTTAACCCACTGAGCCACCCAGGCGCCCCGCACCCGAGGGTTCTTTAGAAACTTAGAATTTATGGTTGCTCTTGATTATAAGATAGAAACATAGAAAATTATTTAAAAAATTTAATCAATAATTCTATACCCAGAAAAAAAATACTGTTAACATTTCCTCCTGGTCTTTTTTTTTTTTTTCCTTTCTATCATATGTGCAAATGTGCATATGGGTCTACAGAACTTTTTTCAATAATTAATTTCTGAATAACTGAATTATTTTTATTGAAATATTTAATTGAAATAATTTTTGAATTGAAAATTTCAATAATTTTAAATTAATTAATTTTCAATAATTTTTCAATAATTAAATAGCACTTAGTTCATGAGTACTTATTCTGGGCACTTTATGTGTATTAATTCATAGATTCTTATTGTAACCACTTAGATATGGAGGTTGGGACAGAGAGGCTAAGTAACTTGTCTTAAGTAACTCAGCTTGTCAACAGTAGAGCAATCTGCTTTCAGAGTTTGTGTTAGCAACCCCTATGCTATCCCAACTTCTTGTATAATGAGTATACAATCATACTAAGCTCATATACTCTTAAACTCTGCCTTTTCAGGTAACATCACATTGTTAGAATTTTCCGATGTCAACGGACTGGCTCACTGTTTGGGATCCTTGTTAAATACGAATATATGCTTATATCGTATGAAGACCAACTTCTTAGAAATGGTTCACAAAACAACAAATTTGCAGCCTTTGACTACAGAATGAACTATTACCAAAAAATGGATGCTGAATAAACGTTAAACCTTTAAATTAGCAACCTAGTGATACTTCTATTGTGCAGTTTATAAAGGACTAGAGTCTTCTTAGTCTGGGAAGGCTCCATGCATTCACTTGCTTGTCCACTGCAAAGGGGTAATCTACCCCTGCACAAAAAGACATACCCATTCAAATGAACAGTGCATCCTTTCTATGTTGCAGGTGCCATAGCAGGCGCTAGAAAGATACAAGCATTTGTTTCATATAGAGTCTTATGTGCCCAACGAAAAAGTTTAGTCTTGATTATTTATTGATGGTATTATTTATTAATGGCATAAACTTTATATGCATTACCTCATTTACCTTGACTTGCCCCATGAGGTAGGCACTATAAATAACATTTAATAGAGACAAGGAACTGGGATTAGTAATTAAGTGACCGGAGTGTGTGAAACCCAGGTAGTCCATATGTTTCCCCTTCACATAAGGAACAGAAGGCAGAGGTTTTGAGGCAGAAGAGTGAGACAAGGCAACATTTATAAGGTCACATTTAGAAGGAAGATAACTCTGGTGGCCAAGTAGAGAATGTAATAGAATCAGAAAATACTGGTGACAAGAAGACTATCCACTATTTGCTCAAAACAAAATAGAGCCATCCTTGACTTCTCTCTTTCCTAAATCCTTCTTATCCAACCTATCAGCAAGCTTTGTTGACTATCTCTGTAATATTTCATATAAACCCAACCCACCCATTCTCTCCATCTTGTCTGGCCCATCTAACCATCTTCTATATGCTCTCTCTGCTTCAAACAACAACCCCCCTAGCCATCTACTCTTTGCACAGCAGCCAAATAATTTTCATAAAAGTGAAGCCAAGGGTGAAATGGAGATTTCTGGTTTGGGGGACAGACTGGGTGAGAATATCATTAATAAACAAGAAGAATAGCACAAATGCCAAGAGAGGCAGGCTAACACAGCAGAAAAAAACAAAGAATTTGGAGTTAGACTGCCCATGTTCAAGTTCCAGGTCTTTTATTTACTTTGTAATTTTAAAAACTACTCAATTATTTGGAGTATTACTTTCCTTACCTGTGTAACAGGAACAATAAAACTATCATCTCTACCTCCCTCTTAGGTTGGCTGTGATGATTAAATTGTGATGATGTATATTAAAATATTTTATATACTTTGAAATAATATTGATGGGTGTTTTATTAATATTCATCAGCCCTTAAAAAGGAACTATTCTAAATAGGGTCATTTGCTATTATAAATAAATTCCCTTTTATGCACTGTTAACTATTTCTGGTCAAAATCTGTCTAAAGCCTATTATGTAAAACTATGCTGTAACTATTAACAGAGTGCAAGGAGTGTGACTTCATCTTTCCTTGATGACTCAGTCATTAAATGAATACACATTTTTTTCCTCGTTAAATGGCATAGACGTGGTCAAGATTTCCTGGTATCCTTGGGTAGTATGAGGGCCAGACAATACAAAAGGTGGGCTCCAGCTGGAGATGGGCAATTAGGCTTGGCTGACATCAATTCCAACCCTGGTTTTCAGCAGAAATTTACCCTGAAAAGACTGCTATCAATTCATGGGCTGGCTGGATGGCAGGCTTTGCATCATTAAAACCTAAGCCCAGCACGTGCGATAATGAGCACTGGGTATTATATGCAACTAATGAATTGTTGAACACTACAGCAAAAACTAATGATGTACTACTATATGCTGGCTAACTTAACATAAAAAAAATTAAAAAACAAAAAGACGACAAAAATACCCCACCTAAGACAAGACTTCTGTTTTCAGCCATGATAGAGTAACTGGTACTGCACTTTGCCCTTCCACTAAATGTAGGAAGGAACCGTTTTTTAGGTCCTGGAGAATGGGTAACACAAGAATTTTAATCCTTGAGAGAAGGGAATCGTCACAGTAGCCCCATATTCCCTGGCTTTCTGCTTGAGGGCATTTTTTTGAATCATAACGTAGGAAGTTGAGTCCATGAAATAAAGCAATGGACTTAATGAACTGATGGGGAGAGACTAGAATCTGGGGATACCAAAGTGGTTCTGATTTGTGGGGCAGGATACCGGGGAGGAGGGAACAATGCAGAGGAGATTCACTGGGCCTACAGGAGGGTTACTCACAAGTTTTTAGTTGAGTGCTGGACTGTACATGTCCATGATACACGTACAGGTTGGTGCAGTAGCTGTTGGAGGACAGAGATGAACTTATGCCATGTGATGTTGGACCTCCAGCCCAGTCAGAGAGCAAACCTCAGGGACCACTCCAGGATTTAGTCTCCACAAAGAACTATGCCACAGAGTAGAAAAATACACTAGGAGTAAAACAAACCTGAAACAGACCCATCCTAGAAGAACAAAACCAGTCTTGACAGGATCAAAAGCATCTGTCAGTAATATACTTATCTGCTGCAACCAAACTCAGAGCCCTAATAGGAGACAACAGAATCCAGAGGCCCTACAATGTTATCATGCACCAATAATTAGCATATGATTTAAAACTGCTCCACATAAAAGGAAAATAGGAGGGGCACCTGGGTGGCTCAGTGGGTTAAAGCCTCTGCTCAGGTCATGATCCCAGGGTTCTGGGATCCAGCCCAGCATCAGGCTGTTTGCCTGGCAGGGAGCCTGCTTCCTCCTCTCTCTGCCTGTCTCACTGCCTACTTGTGATCTCTCTCTGTCAAATAAATAAATAAAATCTTAAAAAAAAAAAGGAAAGTAGGAAAATATAACCCACAAAAATGTAAAAACAAAAGAAAACGAAACAGGGGCGCCTGGGTGGCTCAGTGGGTTAAAGCTTCTGCTTTCAGCTCAGGTCATGATCCCGGGGTCCTGGGATCGAGCCCCACATTGGGCTCTCCGCTCAGCGGAGAGCCTGATTCCTCCTCTCTCTCTCTGCCTGCCTCTCTGCCTACTTGTGATCTCTGTCTGTCAATAAATAAATAAAATCTTTAAAAAAAAAAAAAAGACTGTTCAAAAGAAAACAAAACAAAAACAAAACACCCAAATAATAGAAATAGACCCAGAGAAAACCCAGATGTTGGAATTATCGGAGGAGGACTCTAATGGTCATTATAGATGTGCTCAAAAGAAAAAACAAACAAACAAACAAACCCAACAAAACAATACAACCCCCACCCCCAAAAAACAAAGGAAAACATCCATGTAGGGAATGAACAGATCAATGTCTTCTGACACATGGAAACTATAAAAAAACCCACCAAATTCAAATACCTGAAATAAAAAATTCACAACACGGGCTTAGCACAGATTGTGGAGACTATAGAAGACAGTAAATTATGAAGACAGATCAATAAAAAATACCAATATGAAGAATATAGAGAAAAAAGATTTTAAAATATAAACAGAGCCTTAGTAATCTATAGGATAATGTCAACTTATTCCAGGGGAGAATGATTTCAGGGCAAAAAAAGCAATAATGGTTAAAGATGTCCCAGTTTTGGTAAAAATCATCAACCAACATTCAAAAAAATCTCAGTGAAACCCAAGCAGGGTAAATGTAAAAAAAACCCCACAAACCCACATACCTAGGCCTGTCAGAGTAAAATTGCTGAAAGTCAAAGATAAAGAGAAAGACAGCCAATGAGTAGGTATATTACATAATAAGAATGATGATTTCTCATCAGAAACAATGGAGGTCGGAAGATAACGAATGACATTTTTTAAAGAACTGAAAGGGAAAACCCAAAGCTGTCAATCCTGAAATTTATACCTAGTAAAAATATCCTTTAAAAATGAATTAAATAAAAAACATTTTCAGATAGGGGCGCCTGGGTGGCTCTGTGGGTTAAAGCCTCTGCCTTTGGCTCAGGTCATGATCCCAGGGTCCTGGGATCAAGCCCTCCATTGGGCTCTCTCCTCTGCAGGGAGCCTGCTTCCTCCCCTCTCTCTCTCTGCCTGCCTCTCTGCCTACCTGTGATCTCTGTCTGTCAAATAAATAAATAAATAACATCTTAAAAAAAAAACAAAAACATTTTCAGATAAATTAAAGTTAAGAGAATTTGTTGTTGGCAGTCACAAAACACAAGGAAGGCTAAAGGAAAGGTTAGGTTGAAGGGAAATGGGTTGAGATGGAAACCGAATTTACAGTAAGAACATATAAGAAGATAACTATATGTGGTAAACATGAAGTGAATATCAAGATCACTGTTTCTTCTCTTAATTTCTTTAAAAGAGAATTGAATATTTACAGTAAAAATAATAAGGCTACAAGTTTTATTATGGACATAGATGTAAAATATTTGACAATATAAAGGTCAAAGGGACAGTGAATGGAATTATTTTCCACAGATCAGGCCCTGCTCAAAAGTAACCACCATGAATACTATTATTATTTATGTCACTATCACTTTCCATAGGAGGTATTTTGGTTACTCCTTCTAGATGTGTCACTTATACTACTAGTCAATTTTGCTTCTACACTAGACAACACAGATTTCCATTTATATAGAAAACATCAATAACTCCTTTAGTTTTATAAGAAATTTTCAGGATAATTATAATGCAGCATTAATGGTAAAGAACATGGGGTTAGAAATGACAAAAGATATTACTTCAAGTTTGCTATTTTCAAAACTAAAAATTAAAAGCTGTCATGAGCTTTTTATTTTGGTTTGAATATTTAAACTTCAGATTCACCTGGATTCTAGTTTCATCTAGAATAAACACAATTATTATAAAATAATCATTTATTCATCTTACCAAATGCATTATCAGTGAAGTTTCACATAATCAAAGCTAGCCCTAACAGTTTCATGCATTAGACTACAAAATTATCATACTATGAATAACTAAAGTATATTATCATAATCGAAATCCTTATTTATAGTGAATCAACTTGTATCAGAGGTCAAAACTAAAGTCTTCAGGGACACATATTAAACTCACAACTCTAATCACACTTTACTGTCTTTCTGGATAGCTATTCTTTTCTCTGCGGGTTCAGCAGAGGTATGGTCTAAATTGCGTATAATTTAATACACTTTTGGGAATTTTTGCATCTATTAGGGTGCCTCAGTATTTTGTCATTTTGAGGTTTTAAAAAATGAAATCATATAACGGTATTTTTATATACCAATTATATTGGAGGTACTATAAGACAAATCATTTAAAAACCCTTAAAATGGACTAGCAGAACCAAATGAATATATGAACTATAAAGAACTTTAGGAAAAAGAGTGAACAGTTTTAGTGAAGCAGTGGGCTTCCCATTCAACTCAAAAGTACTTTTATTTTGTTTTAATGAGTAAAATCTCACTCATGTATTTAATTCACATTCATTAGAATAAGTTGGTAGGTTGCTGAAAATGAATTGATAATTATAATAATTTTCCAGTAAAACAACAATTTGTAGGCAGAGTGAATGAAATCTTGCTAATATATGCCTTCATATAATACTCAAGCTGCTTAAAATTTAGCAATAATTCCACTCTTTCAGAAATTAAAATTCTCTTTAGATTCTAAATATCTTTTTTATTTCCTGAATATTTTAAATGGCTTTCATTACAGATGAGGCTATTTTTCAAAATCAATCAAGTACCAAATGACTTATACTTATCTTAATAAAACAGGCTTTCTACATGGCCAAATAAAATTAAAAGGAGGAAACATGTACCACTGGCCATTTTTTGCTTTTAAAATATAAGCATTTCTTGTCAACTATTTTCTCCTAAATGGCAGAAGGTAATAGTTAATAAAAACACAACACAGCATTGACTAGTACGATTCAAAATGTACGCAACACTGGTCTTTTCCAGTTTAAATCACCATACTTTTTTTCTGAAGCCCTCATCTAAAAAGTCAGGATAGAAGAAAAGGGGTAAAATGATAATTTAAAATCTTTCATATAATTCAGACCAAGAGGTTATCCCAGGGAGTTGTCTCGCTGAAGTATTTTAGCGATGAATGCTGCAGATATTCATGCAGACCTGTGTATTCTCTAACTTACTATTAAGGTATTGAAAGAAGGAATCGATCTTGAAAATGAAATTAACCTCAATGACTGACTGTGTTAAAATACAACTGGAAATACTAGAGATAACGAGTTAACTGATACTATAATAGACTCAGCAACTTGAATAAAAGGCAGAAGGAAGGAACTGTTGATGCCCAGGATGCTGTAGCATTCTGGAGACTCCTAACCAGTACTTGCCTGGGGTCTTTCTGAATGCTGTCTATTGATGGCGATCTCGTGGTGCCATCGTCAGCCGGCGCTGCATGCTGAAGCCTGTTATAATTGCACTCTTGCACTCGGTATTGTATTGGCCTGTAGGGCTCCGCATAGGTAGCTCTTGTGTTCAGAGCATAATTATTTCTTTGGTATGTAAGGGTGCTTCGTTGGCTGGATGTTCTTTGCAGATTTCCAACACCTACTAGAAAGCCAATATTTTTAAAATGATTAGTATATTCTCCATGAGGTGATACTTTCCAAAGTAAAACTATTTTTAAGAAGGATTACAGTTTTTAACAATTATATAAATTGCTTTATAGATTTCATCAATATTACCAATTTAGATTTTACCAATCTAGCTCATTAGTGCTAAAAAGGCACTTAGGTTTTTAATATACACAAACAATATGCCAATTTCATTAGCAGAAAAGAACAAAAATAAAATGATCAATCTGCTTACATGATTGAGCTTACTATGTTTATTAAGATTTAGTAACGAAAGTGCAAGGGAAATATAAAAGAATTAAACAAATTTGAAAAATAAATGACAAAATGTCATAATTTCATCTTAGCAAGAAAAAAAAATTATTCAAGTCTGTAGATAATTGAGGTCAAACTTCAAACATGAAGCATAAACAAATTACTTATTTTGATATACATTTTATTTATAGACCTTTGGATTTTAATAATCCTGGAAAATTTACTTCATAAGAAGGAAGACTGACGCTACAAATTCTTCTATAGCTACTCCCCTAAGTTTTTGCATAATGCTATGTTTAAGAGTACTGCATACTGTATGTAATAGTTCTTTCTTAATTATTGGAAAAGGTATCTCTCCAATGATTGCAGATGTATTCTTCCCACAATTAAATGATTTTAATAACATTATTTATTTCTTAATCTTATGAAAGAAATTCCTTGGGAGTTCCCTTATACTTGATTGATAGGATGCTGAATCACCAATCATTTAATAAAGCCAATTAGATCCTTAAAAAAATCCCTCAATTGACAGAACACAACAAGTACAATATATCTTCATTAGTAACTATTAAAAATTGGTACATTTTATTAGAAGAAAAATCCTGCAACAGACCAAACTGTCAGTGTTTGGCAAAGAATTGGTTTAGATACTGTTTCCTCTCTCCTGGTGTTCTGGAGGTATGCCTCCTAGAGTTATGCCTTTAAGGGGTTATCACTGTTGGCATGTTAATAAATCTGTCCTATCTCTTTTGCTTTTTAAAGATTTTATTTATCTATTTTAGAGAATAAAGAGAGAGACAGAGCGTGAGCAGGGGGAGGAGCAGAGGGAGATAATCTCCAGCAGACTCTGCTGAGTGTAGAGCCTGACACAGGGCTCAATCCCACAACCCTGAAACCATGAACTGAGCTGAAACCAAGAGTAGGATGCTTAAAAAACTGAGTCATCCAGGCATTCCTGTACTAGCTCTTTTCAAAAAGAAAAAAAGAGAAAGAAAGAACGAAAGAAAGAAGGAAAGGTGGGCGAGTCTCTTGAGATTCCATGAGCCAGACCTGCAGCACAATCTGGTAGCTCACATGGCTATGAGTATAGCTTCTGCTCTAACAGCCACTATGGTGTGGCATATATGTGAGAGAGGGGTACATGGGTGTGATGCATTAGCTCCCTATTTTTATAAATGCTGTTACTGTATTCTGTCCCAGATAGGGTCCATCACAAGGAATATTTATTTCACTCTACACTTGGACATTCAGATGACATCTAGTATCTAAAAAGGAGTAATACGAAATATACTTGGGCTGCATACAAGCTAAATTGAAGACAGGCAAATAACTCATAAAGGGAGCTTCTCTAAATACACGTTCCAGGCAACAAAAATCACAAAGGAGGGCGCCTGGGTGGCTCAGTGGGTTAAGCCTCTGCCTTCGGCTCAGGTCATGATCTCAGGGTCCTGGGATCGAGTCCCACATCGGGCTCTTTGCTCAGCAAAGAGGGAGCCTGCTTCCCTCTCTCTCTGCCTGCCTCTCTGTCTGCCTGAGATCTCTCTCTGTCAAATAAATAAATAAAATCTTTAAAAAAAAAATCACAAAGGAATATTTCAACAAAGGTTTTCCTTTCTAGATCTGGTATGTTTTAAACCCAAGGAGAGTCAGATTTAGAGCTCTATAAACTTATCTGTGAATTAACAGTATAATCACCATGTTCACTGATTAGATAAAACTAAGGTTAAAAAAAAAATCGCCTATAAATATAGGTACAACTCGAACTTCTATTTTACTGTTTATTGATCAGCTGTCACAGCTGCTTATCTGACAATCAAATGGGCAACATGATTTCATACTAACAGGGCACCCAATCTCAATAAAAATCTTCTGCTCTTGGGCCTATGCATTTGGGAATCAAGCTGAACTGCGCCGAGGCCCACCTGAGCCTGTGCGGTACAGTGCTGTCTGAGATCCCTGGAGCTCCACGGTCCCGTGGTTTGGGCTGCGGTACACTGGGCTGTAATAGGTCCTCCCCTCATATATAGGAGTGATGTGCAAGTCAGGAGACACAGCTGAACGAAGGTCTTGCCCAAGCTGGCTGTGCTGACTAGCGTAGGAACTCCGTAAGCCTAGAGGCAGGAAAATAACATCATTAAGAAATTGAGAAAACTGTGCTGAGGTTAAAAGCCTCAATTAATAGGGCCTTACCAAGAGGACCAAATGTTAAGTCTAAACACCAAACTTACGAGTTTTACAAAAGGAGGATGCCAGATATGAAAGACACCATATATATTCTTAGAGGCAAACTTTCTCTGGCAGCCAGATAAAGGTAAATTTTGTAAGTAAAAATAGGAAATTATTAGATGGTTTGCTACTCTGAAATCCATCCCACAACTGTAAGCTATTTTATCATGGTGACCAAAAAGACAATGTCCTCTTCTACTGTTACGCAATTTTCATTGTTAAAACATAATAATAATGGTTCACGCCGTTCTCTTTGCTGCTCCACAGAACTGGACTACCAGCTCTTTGGGGGCAGGGCCCGCCATGTCGCACACCTCTTAAATCTCAACATCTAAGACAATGTCTACATAATAGTGCTTGATAAAGGCTGGTGTTCAAGAATACTTTTGAATATGTCTCTAAATTTACCCATGAGTTTTACAGGAAAACATGGAATTTTATGTTATAAAATTCAGAATATTATCAGTAAACTAATAATGTTTGTTAAATATTATGAGGTATTATATTACTATTTGTCGTTACTGTATTTTTCCTTAACAAACATAGCTGTTTTTGCAGGAACCCACATGCCAGCTTCTTGTTTACCTTCCTTCTAGTGCAAAGGAAAAGTACAAAATTAGTACATCAATACCAAATCATTTGAAATATTCTTTCATTTAAATTGCTAATAACTAAAAGGTCAACATTTTTTAAATGGAACATGTGATAAAAAAAAAAAGTACAGTTCAAACCCAAACATTTTATTTTCTTAGAGAAAGTAAATTAGTACATTCAATATTATGATGCTCCGAAGTTTATGATTTGTCGATATTAGGAAGTAAAGTCTATCACTTAGTAAAAATACTAAGGTTACATTCCAAATATGAGCAAGAGAAAGCATAAACATATCTGAAGTCAGCACTTGTTTTTTAAAAGACCGCAAATAATTGACACAATAACTAATTACAAAAAGATAGGATCATTCACCTCCTATTAGCTCTGTTAATCATATCAGAACTAAAAGCAAATGGGCCTGAACATGAGTGATACTGTTGCTTACTGAGAAGTGGCAAGAAAGTTTCGAATATGTAGAGGTTTTGAGATGAATGATTACTATTACCTACCCTGGACAGCAATGCAACATGAGAAGAATCTAAATGAACCAATGTGGGTTTTAGCTACTGGCTCTCTATTTGCTAAAATGAAGATCATAGGATTAAACAATCATACAATTGGGAGATGGTCTGGCCAAACCTCATTTCAAAACCAAGGAAACTGAGGGCCCCAAAAGAAGGCAGATTCGTCCCCATCAGAGAACTGCTTCCTGATAGGGCTGAGAGGAAATTCCCAACACTGGACACATCAAACCCTCAAGGCTCAAGGAGACATGGTGTGAGCAATCTTGAACTCAGCAGAGCCCTCCATGAGTTAAAGGGGCCAGGTCAGCCCACCAGGGGGACATGGGAGCCAATATGACTCTAAAGATGATATTGTGATCCTTACTGTAAAATTCTCATTTGGGGATTTCAGCTTCTTTTTTTTTTAAAAGATTTTATTTATTTATTTGACAGAGAGAAATCACAGGCAGGCAGAGAGGCAGGCAGAGAGAGAGAGAGGAGGAAGCAGGCTCCCCGCTGAGCAGAGAGCCCGATGTGGGACTCGATCCCAGGACCCTGAGATCATGACCTGAGCCGAAGGCAGCGGCTTAACCCACTGAGCCACCCAGGCGCCCCGGGATTTCAGCTTCTTAATCACTTGCAGATTTCTCATTCCTCTTAGTAGAGGAATGAGAACCCATTTCTTTATGGAACCCATGAGTATTTTGAATTAAGGTGCAGGCACTGTATTTGTCAATGGTGATATAAAGTGGGCAGGTAAACGGACCCAGTCCTTGGTAATCTTTTCAACACAAGGTGCTATTTTAACACTCAGTGGAGCCAAAAATTCTTGTGATTTGTTGTGGGATTCTGTGGCTCACTCAACACTTGGGCACCAGCGCTGGATGCTCCTGAAGTCATCTGAGCCTCCACGTTCCCACCACTCTCCACTATTCCATGAAATAAGACTCAAGCATTCTGCAGCATTCTCAGAATGTTACAATGTCGCTCTGCAAGGATCTGGCTAGATTCTTCACTGGAAACCATGCAGTATGATTGGATTCACAAATATTTGTACATATTTACTATAATTTTGTGGGAAAGGTAACAAAATGAGCTTATTGATAACTCTAAAAAGCATCCAGTAAATATTCACTTGTTCTAAGATTACTTAGTGAGACTATATGTGACTATATGAAACTACATATATTACTATATGACAGACTATAATGGGAAACAAAAGCTCCAGAACTAGAATGAAATATACTACTTTTTGATTTTAGAATCTTTGTGAATAATCTTTGTGATGGTTGCTACTTTTGTTCATCTATTCATGCACGCAAATAAAACACAGTCCTATAGATTTACATTTTAAAAAAATTAAAAAAAAATAACAGCCTCTATAGAATAAGTAAAATGATTATGTGTAGAAAGTTCACCAAAACTAAGTATCTTTTAAACTGGAAGACAAATTATCTTCTATAATTGTTATTAGAAATAATTTTTCCAGAAGTATTCACACAAATTAATTTTTAATAGTCTTCTCTCCCCCTCCAACTAATGGAAAACACTGATCTTCCACAATATTATTTACTTATTCAGTTCCACATATTGGTTTAGCTATTGCAATGACATATTCCCTGTGATTTAAAATCTTTATATTTAAGATACTAGAAATAAATACAAATTTATCTTCCAAATAATATTCCTTGCATTCCCAAAACTTTTCTTGACATGCTATGATTTTACTTCAAGTAGTATTTTAGGGCAGGCACATTTTTCTGTTGTAGGATGTAATTTATACACATATTGTATCATCATTGAACTTATGATCACCAAATATCCAAGTGTCTGAATCTATTTCAAAATATTGCTTTAGGCTTATCAGTTAGAAGGTTATTAATCCTTTGAAATCAAGAACCACAGTAAATATCATGATAAGTAAAACACTTTCTGAAGTAAGAATAAAAGAAAGGAATTCATGAAATGGGATCCACATTCAGAGTAAGTAGGTAGGCAGATGAGAAGCAAAGCTTCTATACACCCTTTATATAAGAAAATATTAGGAAAAAAAAAATCTGTGATAGGCTAGGTCTGCCTTTTCCCCCCTGAAACAACATCTAATTTCACCTGCAGTGTCAGAAGGCAGGCTTTTTAAACCAAAGGAGATCATCCATCTCACAGTTAAATTCAGACAGTAATTTATGTACTCATTTCCTTTCCTGGGTTTCTACTTCACTCTATTGTAAACATAGATTTCTGCATAGCCATTCTATACATTCACAGAGAGGAGTACAGAAATCCTCAGAACTATTTATCTTTCAAGGTTTCCTTGGGAGACAATATTTCATAAATGATTCCTACCTCACTTTGCTACAGACTTTCAGAGCTATGCTAGAAAATATCTAAGCCAAGCACTCTCCTCTGATGACTGAATGAATAAGAGGTAGTTTCTCCACTAGGACTTTCTCTGAGCTTAAATTCTAGTTCAATATTAATTCTTCATGCAAAATTATTGAATTAGAAAATCTCAAAAAGGCTTTACCTTTCTCAAAAGCCATGAGGAAAAGACAATGATTTTGCCACACCAAATATTTAAAAACTTGGATAAGAAATATCAAAAACAAAGTCAAAAGACAGGTTACAAAATGGAAAAAATACTTGAGAAGCATATTACAAGAAGCTATTTTACTTCGAGTATAAAAAGCTTTTACAAGTTATACAGACAAAAATCCTAAACTTGTGGATTTTAGAAAAGACCTAAAATGACTGATAAACATGTACGATCCTCAGTCTCAGTCATAGCTCAATAAAGGGCATGGGAAACCATGAGATGCAGCTTTTAACCTATCCCACTGGCCAAGATGCAGCACTGGCAATACACAGTGCTAGTGAAGATGAGGAGGACAGATACGCTCAAAACTATTGGTGGAAATAGAAATCTGTGCAGCTTTCCTGAAATGCAGGAGGTAGGACAGTATTTCTTTAAGAACACATAAGCACATTTTTTTGACTCAGCGATTCTACTTTAAGAAATGGATCTCAGAGTTATCTTAATATCTATGTGCAAAATATGCCAGAACAATATAGAACTAACAATATATACTGCATTGTCTCTAATATCTAAAAATGAAAATCCACCTAAATGTTCATTAATAAGGAAGAGATTAAATTAATTATAATACATCTATAAAAATTGGGGCCCTAGGCATCTACTGACACAATGGAGCTCTCAGACATATTAAAAAAGAAGATAAGTATATTACACATACTTCTAGATGTATAAGGTATATAAATATATAGTAGAATTCCCATCAGTATAAAAAACAATGTGTTCACATGTGTATGCAATATATATATACTTACACATGTGAACACAGACACATACACTGGCGGGTGGGACTGGGTGAGAGTAGAGGAGCTTGAGATTTTCACTCTGCATTCCATATTTTCTTACAGAGCTTTAATTTTCCCCCAGTGTTTATATGTTACTTTAAACACTTGTAACTTAAAACACTAACTAAAGGTAAGTTTCATTTTGATAAAAAGAACAATGTCTATACATTATGTGGGAAACCCTCCATGAAAATACCCAGAAGGAAATGGCTGTAATATCAGGCACCTTCCTGATGTCTTTCTGATTTAATCCGAGTGGCATTTGAAGGTAATCATGGGAGCTTTGTGAATTTCCTGTCGCGAAACTAAAATCAAGGCAGTTGGTGAGAAAAATCCATATCGTATAACATTAAAGCATTTCTTAAAAAAAAAAAAAGCTCACTATCTCAAGAGATATTCTGATACCATCTTTTAACAAAACTTAGGGGTTTGGAGAGGGGTAAGCTTAGCTGGTGAAACTCTTTCATTAAAAAACAAAACCCAAACCCAACAAACAGCTTAAAATTCCAACCAGTGCTTCTACAATGCAAAAACATACTTTTCATATCCTAATATTGGGGGAGGGAAGAGTGTATTCCTTGTGAAAAAAGATTTCTGGCTGATAGAAATGTACACACTTTCATGCATTAAGAATTAGAGCTTGAAAGAAGTCAGCCTGACGTCAGCAATGTAAACTTTGAGAGAAAAACATGAGTTTTTCCCACTTCATCGTGCTCTGTTTCAGCTCCGATGGCACAACTGCGCACAAGGCTTCCTCCCTGGGCTTTATGCAGTGTTGTCGCCTTGCACTCACCTGTCAGGCTGTCTGGGCGAGGTGGAACCATTCTTTCGTAGATTTCATACTGCTGCTGTCCAAATTGTTCCATGTCGTGAACAGTCCTTTGCAGTGAAGGTCCCAGATGTTGTGGTACGGCGGTCATCCCTGAGCGTTTGGGGGACGACGACCCCACCTGGCCTTGGGATGGGGAAGCTACTCGAGTCTGTGCATCCATCAGGGTCAGCGGGGACCCTACTCTGGCGGTAGTTTGGTACTGAGGGGTTGGTCCGTTGGGATTGGAGGTCTGCCGGGAGGTGACTGACCCAATCCGACGTATAGCTGTTGGGGAGGCGGGTCTCTGTGTGGCGTATGGAGAGGCTGCCCGCTGAGCAGGTAACGTGGTGGAAGAGTATGCACTGGGGTTCAGTGGTCGGGAGTCGGTCACTGACGGAGAGCCAAATCCACTACCCAGAGAAGTTCTCAGTGACCCCCTTTTAGGAGACACGCCTGTGCTGATAACATAAGAAGGAGACTGTGCTCTAGATGGAACTGAACTAACTCTTCTCATGGCCCGATTGGCTACTGACGGCTGATGAAAGGGGGGAGAAAAGAGAACGGGTTTATCCAGGGTTTTGTGTCCACTGTCATTACAGAAACAAAATGCACATAGCTCACTAAAGAATGTGATTTCATGGTTTTCCCCTTTTTATGCTTTAGAGCTGGGCATTTGTCCTTATTGTGGTTTACTTGGTCTACCTTTTCTTGGTAGTTTAACCTCTATCTTTTCCCCTTCATAATACTAAAAACCAACTAGTAAAGAGAGATCTGAAGAATACTTAATATTCCTTTTTCTTTCGTCTTTATATATTTTACCCTCTTGCCTATGCATTTTTCATAACAGGTAAGATGTTGTATTCGATGCTAAGTGAAATAAGACAGAAAGACAAATACCATATGATTTCACTCACACAGAACTGAAGAAACAAATGAAGGAACAAAGAAAAACAAGACAACGGAATTAAAAACAGACTTCTAATACAGAGAACAAACTGGTGGTTCCCAGAGGGGAGGCAGGTCGGGGGATGGGTGAAATGATCAGATAAAGGGAATTAAGAAAACACTCATAGTGATGAGCACTGAGCAATAGAATTGTTGAATTGCTCTATGGTACATCTAAAACTAATATAACACTGTATGTTAATTATACTATAATAAAAAATATGCTGTACCGCAAGTGTAAAGGGTCACTGGGACAATCTACTTTATTTTGTGCCCTGTGAGTAAAATTTTGGCCAAGGTAATGCATTTATGTAAAACAAAACAAAACAAAACAAAATTTGAATGCATCAATCTAAATGTAGTTACAGGACTGTCTATAATTTACTCATCTTTATGGACTGGCCCCATTAACAAAAGGAATGTTCTCTCAATGTGGAATAAATGAATGTTTGCATAGGACCTGGGTCCAAAGCTCTCCTGTTTATCTACTCTCAAGGGACAGCTTGGTTGCACAGCCAATTTCTCTTCTTTTGGCTCAGGCGTGGCTCCTGGTCATTTTGGGTATTTCTTTCTACCTCCTTTGATGTATGAGCTCTTAACTTTAGCTGGTGGATTTAAAGAGATGCAAAAAAGTACCCCAAAGTCTGCTGCAGCAGGAGGAATGCTCAAAGTCTCTGGTGGGTTCTTGGCTAGCCAGCTGGAAAAGACCAGAATGAGAAATGAAGAACATTTCTGCTATGGATGGTCCTACTATGAATCTGCATACTCCTGCAAACACTAGGTCTCAGAGGCCTTTCTTGATGCAGCACATTGAGGGATGTTGGCTGGACTGGGGCACTGGCCCGAGAGGAACAGGCCTAGGATCTGATAGCAGGGTGCTGAGCTGCAAGCCCAGGACTAGGCTACTGGAGTACAGTTCACACCAACCCCCTCTCACCTTTAATTAGGACACTAAAAGGACAAACTGGAATAAGGCAAGGACTCTGTACACTCTTAGATGTCATTAAGAGGAAGAATGCTTTGTCTTGTGAAGACAAGCAAGCAGACCTATGCGTGCTCAAACTCAACAACTCTGGGAGGGCAACAGCCATGGAGAGAAGATCTGGGGTGGGAAAGCGATGGTAAATAAAACAACAAGGCAAGAAAGAGGGAGTTTGCAAATGAGTAGACAGTTGGAAAGTTAAAATCTGTGCTCAGCGTTTAGAAATAGTGTTAAAAATAAGTTAAGAAGATCACACATATGAGCCATTTCCTACCAAAATGGGATACTTGGTCTAAGAGCTAGAAATGTGTTGCCCAGACTACATGCAAATCAAGAGATTTCAGAGACCCCCTTGCAACCTAATTCTTCAGCTCTAGGAACGAAATCAGCTTACCGTAAGTTGAGAAAAAAGAGGTAACATGCCCACTTTTGGGGGAGGGGAGGACAAATTTTTGTAGTTAAGATCATTACTATTCTAAAGTGTGACCAAACCAGCCAACATAAAAATTCACCTAAGCAGATAAATTCCTGTAAGCACTTAGTCCAGAGCATCCCTATCATTAAAGGAATAAATGTATACTCTCAGGACTGGGGGTGTGGCTTTGCTTAAAAATGCATGCAATAGGAACATGATGATTGGACAAGAAAAAAAATTCATGAGCTGTATTTATTTTTGTTTTAATACAGAAATGTTTCTCATTACTTAAAAATTTCTGGGCGCTTGGGTGGCTCAGTTGGTTAAGCAACTGCCTTCGGCTCGGGTCATGATCCTGGAGTCTCGGGATTAGTCTCACATTGGGCTCCCTGCTTGGTAGGGAGTCTGCTTCTCCCTCTGACCTCTCCCCTCTCAAATAAATAAATGAAATCTTAAAAAAAAAAATGAAATCCATTAGAAAAAATTTTTCTTCTATATTGTTGAGCCAAAGTGCCAAAGCCCTCTTGTGTTTCTCCTTCGGCATGGAAAGCCTGGTCCACTGTGGTTTTACCTGTAGGGCTTCCTCTATTACATCATCATCAGATTAGTGGCTGCCTAACTCCTTGGATGATCTTGCCATTTTTCAGCTCCACAGAAATCAGTGGGGTACCTGGACAGATTGTCATTCTCACTGGTTACTTTCACTCAGGATCCTACTGCTTCCATTAATTCTGGTCCATGCTAGTGGACTGATGTGAATGAAGTGGCAGTGGGGGAGGAGCTAAGGAGTCTTTGTCAACATGTACATAGGCTGTCTTATTTTTTGACCAACAAGTTAGAAAATCCTAACTTAACAGAATGGCTACACTTGCATATGATAATCTTCCATAGACAAGAAAATATACAATCTTTTTTCTTTTTTAAAGATTTTATTTATTTATTTGACAAAGAGAGCGATCACAAGTAGGCAGAGAGGCAGGCAGAGAGAGAGAGGGGGAAGCAGGCTCCCCGATGAGCAGAGAGCTGGATGTGGGCTTGGTCCCAGGACCCTGAGATCATGACCTGAGCCGAAGGCAGAGGCTTAACCCACTGAGCCTCCCAAGCACCCAAGAGTAACTACATTCTAACAAAGAATTGTGATTTCAGGGAACAATTCCAAAGGTGAAGGCAAAAAACTTTGGGTGGAACAGGCCAGTTCCATTTTATTTAGGCGTGTTCTGCCCTCTGGATTCTCTAGAACATATTGTAGCTCTAGCATTTTCAGGAACACACAACCCCTAGAGGTACTAAAATGATCCACCCAGTTTTCCCATACTCCTGCCCTGGACTCTTCCTTCCATGCCAAACTTGCTTCTTCTAAAAAAAATTATTCTCCCGTATCTGGAATTTGTCTGAATTCATTAATTGGAGCTAATAAATAATTCCTACAAGATTTTTTTTTTTTTAAAATATCACAGACCTGAATAGTGTTAAAATGATTCTACTACTTTGTCCATTCTATAAGATCAGAACTGTACGAACTGATTTTACATCTAATACAGAATACTTACAACAGATATTCGGTTAGGAGGCTATTTCTTCACAAGGCTCTCGATGTGCTTGGCTTACCTGAACCAGTGTTTGTCCTTCAGCTCTTGAATTCCTCACCAAATGGTTATTAGTTGATCCTATGAATGAATGCTGTGGTCTATTTTCTGCTTTACTCAAATTCTGGCTGTTGTGGAAACTCCCTGCTTCCTGGTATCCACTGTCAGAATAAGAATTCATTTGTGTTGAACTTCTTGAGTTACCCAATGATCCTGAAGGAATGAAACCAGCAGGAAATATGTTTATTTTACACTTCTGATGCTCATTTTCAAATAGCACAAATTAAAAGCAAATCGATACTTAAAAGATAATACAACAGACCCTCACTTTCATGAAGAGATGTCTGTTCTGGTGAATAGAGGGTCCCCTGTTCTGGCTCTGTCCTGATGAGATAGTTGTTGGGGTGGACAGCGTCAGAAACTCTAGGTTTGTTTACACCAGTATTTGGCACATCTGTAAGAAGATAAGTTTAATCAGCTAAATCTAATGACAGTATTACATCAAAACTTGCTATAAAGGTTCAGATATTTATAACTTCTTATAATCTACATGTTAATACTATACCATTTTCATTGTAAACTGCACAATCATTTAGTCTCTTTTTATATGAGTGTTTCATATACTCATTTTATTAATGTTTAATTATTAATTAATAAAATTTATAAATTTCATGACAATTTTTCATCCTGATTACCACCCAAAGTTAACTTATATATTATAGGAAATTAAAATCTGAAAGCTGACCTTGTTTCTCCTTGAAAAACTCACCTCTCAAGTGACTTCTTCCAAGAGGAAGACTCAGGGTAGGGATGGTGGCTAAGTGTTTAATAAAGGATCCTCCATACCTCCAAATGTTTGAAAAAAAAAAAAACCAAACAAACAAACCTTGCATGGTGTTTATATTATTGAGCTTGGTAATGAAATCTCTGAAGGCAGAGTTAGGGCTTTATGTTTTATTTCATGTTATCTAAAATCAATGGAACTCTGTATGGTGTTCTCAGAGTTACAAATGATGGAAATTTTAATTTTTTATCTATTTGCTTACCTTACTCTTTTTAGTCTTTTTCTGAATCAATATAGACATATCTAAACCTGATTCTTGTTTCCCCACTCCGAATCTGTCTCTCCCACTACCTTATTTTACTTTCAACTGTGTCATTTTGTCCTCTTGATCTTAAAAACAAAACTATTTATCCCCCTCCCTATCTCCGACATCTGTTTTGTATGCTTAAATTGGGGTGGTGTAAATCACACAATCTTTTGCCCCATTTCCATTCAAATGTGACCTCTTTTCTCTATTTCTTCAAAATATGTTTGTGCCCATCTTCTGATTATCTTCAGAAATCTCTTCCTCAAACTTAACCTTCAGGTTGCTAACAAACATTTTTTTCAGGAATGCTGCTTCAGGATCTCTTCGAAGCTTTACATAAAGTCCTTATCACATTTTGAGTCCCCTAAGGATTTCACTGTTTTCATTTGTCTTTCCTTTCTTTCTTCCTTTAACTACTTCTTAAGGCTCTAAGAATGATGCAGCTATGGGAAAAGACAGGTGTGTGTGGGAGACACAGGAGCATCTGGGGGAAAGGAGCTGAGGAAAAATTTCCTATAGGAAGTAAAGCTTGCCCCTTCTTTACCACATGTAAACTCTCGCCACTAGCGCGTAAGCTTAGCGCCAGCAGGGACTTTTATCTGGTCTGTTTGTTATGTCTTTAGTGCCTGTGATAGGTACATTGTACTCCGTAGGTGACTGGTAAGTATTTGTCGAATAAATTCCCAGGTAAGAAGAGCAGCTTCTCGTTATTGAGTGTGGATTCACACCTGGCACTGTGCTGTGGCTTTATTATGTTCAATAAAGTTTATCTATGCAAAGCAAAGTAAAACTTGTAGGCAATGCTGATTAAGCTAGTTTGGAAAGTAAATACAAGTTTTATAGGAGAGCCGGGAGCCCCGCTGCATTCTAAACCTTTAAGCCTGACACTGAATTCAATCCAAGGTTTTGTTCCCTCGCCTCCAGAAAGATTCACTGACATTCTTAATATAGGTTTTTAACAACCTGCCTCTTGATTTATTATTTGACAGTACACTTCTAGTGGTAGAGTTCTGTGACAGTTCTGAATTCTGAAGTTTGGAATTTCCATAAAGATCACAGATTGTATATGGTTTCCTTGGTACACACTGAAACATGATCTGAGGCTCTGTCAGGCTGATGATCCTAGGGAGTGATCTGCTTCATTCGTAAGTCTCCTGTTACAAACTTGGGTTCTACCTATTCTTATGTAGCACTTCTGGCTGAAATGCTATGAAGGACTACGGAAAATACGTACTTTGCTAGGCTACTAGAGTATTTGTGGAGTTTGTGTGCCAGGGAATAGCGACATGAGGGACAGCCGGACAGCAGGGCTGTGCCCCAGTCTACCTTGACTTCATCCAAAATGGAGCTCTGACACATCGACTGTGAAACGACAACCCTCTGGAGATATGGAAGCACCCCTGTGGGAGCTCTAAGACTTCTCCTACGTGGAAAACGTACCATTTTTTAAAAGAAAAAGAGGTTTAGATAGTTCTTAGCTTCAGCTTTAGTACAAGATTAAAACATGGGACACCAATACATCAAAGCTTTCTGCCTGGAAACACCAGGTGGCATGCAGTGTCAGGAGCTGAAAACTTATCACCATGGAAACCAAAACCCATTAGCGTCCAGGCATGCCTCTTTTTTCTCTTTTTTCTCTAGTTTCTATTAGAAACTAGTATTTAAATAGGAAAAGAGAAAGAGGCCCCTAAAAGATTTGTACCTCAGCAATTGTGTCTCCTCATCCAGTGGAACAGTTCTTCACAAATCGTGTGACAAACAACTGTGCTCATTTAAACTCTTCTTTAAGAGAAGCTATTTAAAATAAATAATCTTAAACAGATCAAGCACAAATTGTGGGGTACAGGATTCCACACTGGCCACCCTAATTAACAGAATTAGTATCTCAAAAAATACAAAAATAAACAAAATAAACAAAATTACCCTGAAAGTAACACAACCATGTACCCTCTTTAAATATTAGTATCCATTTCTTATACTTTTAAAGATTTATTTATTTGAGAGAAAGAGAGGAGCAGAGGGAGAGGGGGAGAGAGAATCTTAGACTCCCTGCTGGATGCACAGTCCTATGTGGGGCTCGATCCCACAACTCTGAGATCATGACCTGAGCCACTATCCATAGTGGGATGCTTAACCAAGCTACCCCGGAACCCGTTTCTTATACTTTTAAATGTAAGAACTCAAAAAAAAATAGAACATGGAAAAGGACAGTGAGATGGTAACTAGAACACTAAAATACTAAATTCTCATGTCCTCCAAATCTAATTTGACGATTTAAATACCTGAGTTATTTAGAGAACAGGGTCTAAATTTTATTTCTTTTTAAAAATTTTTTTATTTTTAAGTAATCCCTACACCCAGTGTGGGGCTTAAGCCCACAACCCCAACATCATAAGCTGCCATTCCACTGACCAAGCCACCCAGGCACTGCCCCTATTTTTAAGTAAACACTGAAGTTAAAGTTTTAAAAAAGTTGATAAATATGTATTTATATTATAACTATGATATATTTACATATTAATCAGCTACAAAGCAACCAATTCTAAACTATCAAGGGGTCTTTGGTCATTTTTCTACTTCTATAATTGAAGCCCAATGGTAATATATATCAGCAAAGACAAAAAGATATTGGTATCTCTTCTCAATCATTAAAAGAAAGTTAAATCATTTTCATACTGTTTTACTATTATTTACTGTTTTCTTGACAACTTGTAATTCCCAAATTACACACAAATAAATATATACACACATGGTTGTTATTAGTAAGAGGGCCCAGTTCCCCATCATTGTAGAAGGTATTCTTATTGTAGTAGGGAAAGGTTCAAAATTATTAACTATGTATTATTTATGTAGTCTTACTTTAAAATTAATGTCTTTTAAAAATAAGTGCTATCAGAAATAAAATAAGACACTAGTCAAATTTACCAGAGAAACCAGTCTTACAAGATGGGATCACTTCAGGATCACTGCCATAAACTAGAGTGAAATACCTGGCATGTTGTGATTTAGCAAAATGAGAACATGAAACTGAGAGACGTTTTGATGAACAAAAATGGCAAATGGAGAACAGACACTTTTCCAAGCAAGACAAACAAATGGCTAACAGACACATGAAAAAATGTTCATAATCATTAGCAATCAGGGAGATTCAAATAAAAAACCACATTGAGATACCACCTACCACCAGGTAGAAGGGCCAAAATCAACAAGACAGTAAACAACGTGTATTGGAGGGGATATGGAGAAAGGGGAACCCTCTTGCACTGTTGGTGGGAATGCAAGTTGGTGCAGCCACTCTGGAAAACAGTGTGGAGATTCCTTAAGAAATTAAAAATAGAGCTTCTCTATGACTCTGCAATTGCCCTACTGGGTATTTACCCCATAGATACAGATGTAGCAAAAAGAAGGGCCATCTGTACCCCAATGTTCACTTTATTATTATTTTTTTTAAAGATTTTATTACTTATTTGACAGAGAGATACACAGTGAGAGAGGGAACACAAGCAGGGGGAGTGGGAGAGGGAAAAGCAAGCTTCCTGTTGAGCAGGGAGCCCAATGTGGGACTCAAACCCAGGACCCTGGGATCATGGCCTGAGCCAAAGGCAGACACTTAACAACTGAGCCACCTAGGCGCCCTGCACCCCAATGTTCATAGCACCAATGGCCACAGTCACCAAACTGTAGCAAGAGCCAAGATGCCCTTCAACAGACGAATGGATAAAGAAGATATGGTCCATATATACTATGGAGTATTATGCCTCCATCAGTTAGGATAAATATCTAACTTTTGTATCAACATGGATGGGAGTGGAAGAGATTATGGTGAGTGAAATAAGTCAAGCAGAGAGAGTCAGTTGTCATATGGTTTCACTTACTTGTGGAGCATAAGAAATAACACAGAGCACATGGGGAGATGGAGAGGAGTGAGATGGGGGAAATCAGAGGGGGAGACGAACCATGAGAGACTGTGGACTCTGAGAAACAAACTAAGGGTTTTGGAGGGGAGGGGAGTGGGGGGTTCGGTGAACATGGTAGTGATACTAAGGAGGGCACGTATTTCATGGAGCACTGGGTGTGACGCATAAACAATGAATCTTGGAACACTGAAAAAATAAGTTTAAAGTTTAAAAAAAATGGAAAACAGAATGTCTATGCTACTTCTTTCATCTGTGTACTTTAAGAATATGTGTTACTTTTTCACAAACATGTTTTGTGGAACATCAGAAATATTTTAGGGGGCATTTTCAAACATCAAATTAGCATCTTCTATGAAAATGCATGTCTAAGAATATGGAACTTTAACATTCTTTCATTATTAACATTCATTTTCATTATTTCAGATGAAATAATCTCCATGTATGTTTTGTGAATGGGAGATTATTGGAACCAGGGTCCTTCTTGCCTGCTACATTTCATCTGAGTGCCCCCAAATCACCTAAACAAGGGCAATTAATTAGAAAAAGCAGAAGGCTGCAGCTAAGAAAATACTAGGCAGTAAGGGACACTAATGCTGTAGGGCTACATATATCTCATGTATTATCCACCATTAAGCTCACACTGAAAGATAAAACACAAAGTGTACTATGATTTATCTCCCAAATACACACCAAGTGTGCATTGAAAATAGGCTCAGGAAACAGACCAAGGTCTCTCTAAATAACCTGAAATTACTGAAATTGCTCTGCTTTGTTAATCTCTGTGTCTTACTGTTTATGGTATATGAAATGGAGGTCTATACTATGTGTTAAATCACCATGGAAACAGGAACCTAGAGATCAGTAAGGAGATTTTAAGTATATACAACTCTGTAACTAGTCTTTCACAGTCCAGCATATTATAACTTTTTGCTAGATTCTTCTTGTTTGTGCCTGTTCTGAGTTGCTATGGTGTTTAAAGGTTTGCCCTTACATAAAAGATAGTGCAGTGTGAGTTTTGGCAGGACTCCTGGGATGGTAATGGAATGCAGTGTTAAGGCAGATGATGCTGTCTTTGACAGTTAAGGGAATTGAGTAGCTCTCTTTTCTTCCAACTTTGGCCTGTGAGTTGAGGTTAGGCTTTCATACTCTGAGTGGCAACACTTTATGAAAATATGAGTAGAAAATTTTGTCTTTTTTTTTTTTTTTTTAGTTTTGTCTTATGGGGATTCAACTTCCTGTTTGGCTCTGGTATTCTGGCTTCTTGTAGGGCGACAGGTTCAGGAGGGAGTCTACATTCCACAAAGCTATAACAATTTTCCAGTGCCTTCTATGGCTAAGAAGTAAAGCTCTATTCCAAATTCTGGAAGAGAACATGGATGATGGCCTTGAAGACTTCTCCTCTTCAGTAACTTCTTCGATGTACAAGATTCACTTCTACAGTAGGTAACCCAATTACTGGAGGAAATGAGATGATTGGGAAATACTGTTGCTGAGTAGAAATGTGAATAGGGTAATGGAAACATGAACCATGAAAACATTCTCTGATTCACAGAAGACACAGATAGACATTGACTAATAACTTAAGATCATAGATATGTGGGGTGTATGGACTCAAAATATCAATTACTATTTACACATGATATCCTCTAAGAGCTGGGCTTTAAAATAAGTTAAAACCTGCAAGAATGGGCAGAAGCTCTTGTTTACTGAACTATTTCTTGTCTGGTTCTCTTGAGTGTATCTAGATTCTTGGATCTTATACATACTTATGCTATCTTTTAAAATATTGTGACAGTGGCTCTAAAAATTTTACTCATCTAGAAAATGTTCAGTGAAAAGCCTTGGAAAATGGAAACCATTAATGAAGTATCTTCTAGTTCACTTTAAACTTTGCTCTAAACATCAATTAGCCTGCCTTAAAAACCACTGTAAAAGCTTATCAGTCTGAATTCAATTTTGTGGCTTAAGCAAACTTAGTTTCTGCATAAGCTGGTATAAAGCACTTTATTTAATTTCTATAATGCAAATCTAAAAGTATTTTATAGTTTTATATGTCACCAGAGAGATCTCTTCTTCATAATATTTTAAAATTCCTGAATTCTGTTCAGAAATACAAAATGATTAAAAAATAATCATTAGAAAAAAAGGTCTTTCTGCAAATAGTCATATTAAAATGAGTATTTATCAATTTTGAGTATTTTGAGTCCAGGCATCAATTAAAATGCAGGTGTTACACTTACCATAAAGCATTTATACATGTAAGAGGAAAACTAGAAAAATAAGGAGTTTAGAACTATAAAGACGAAAAGAAATAGATCACACATGTCAAGTTTCCAACACCAAGTTTACAAGTAGGTGATCATAAAAGGCCACGGGCCTCTTGCTTCCTACAGAGAAAGCTAAAAAAGAATCAAGGATTTTCTGTGATGTAAAAAAATCAGTGATCTATGGAATATAAGTGCTCAAAAATCATTCAAATTCAAAGATACACTTCATTTTAGGGCAAAATAATGTTACCAAATATAGAAAAGGGTATATTTGATAGTAGATGATACAAGACAGATACTCTCTGCTAAAACTAAACAAAAAAACCCCCCCAAAACAAAAGCCAAGAAAAGCTTTTTTTAAAAAAGATTTTATTTATTTACCCAAGAGAGAGCATTAGCAGTGGGCGGGGAAGGGGGGGGTGGAGAGTAAGGGAGGAGGGGGAGAAGAGGTGGTGGGGGGCAGCGGGAAAGGGACAAGCATATTTCTGCCTGAGCAGAGAGCTTCGCTCAGGACTGGGTCACCTAAGCCAAGGGCAGGTGCTTAGCCAACTGAGCAACCTAGGTGCCCCAAGAAAACTTCTTTAAAACAAAACAAAACAAAACCCATAGAAATCTGTAAGGGTAAAATGATATTCCTATCAAAAAGAATAGAAAAGGTCTTCTAAAACTAGGTTTTACTGTGGTTTTCTATTGGGCTATCTTTTTTGGTATAGATTATAACGGTCGAGCTAAATGCAGACTAACTCTGGCTTAGGAATGAAATGTGGGGTTACAGATGGTAGCCTTTCTGACATTTCCCAAAGCAAGCAACAGCTGTAAACTGAGGAAGTATGTGGCTCTGTGTGTTGAGGAGGTGGTAATAAGAAAAGGAGCTTTTAAACTTGATACTTTCTATTTTATTTTAGGCAGTTAATAGAATATTTGTTCACATATCACTAAGAGAGAAAAACACTTAAATATTTGTTTAAAATGTTTAAATTAAACATAAAATGTTAGAAGCTAACACTGGATATGTGATTTTATTTTTTAAGATTTTATTTATTTATATGTCAGAGAGAGAGAGTGAGTACACAAGCAGGTGGAGCAGCAGAGGGAGAGGGAGAAGTAGGCTCCCCGGTGAGCAGGGAGCCCAATGTGGGACTCGATCCCAGGACCCTGAGACCATGACCCGAGCTGAAGGCAGACGCCTAACCAACTGAGCCACCCAGGTGTCCCGGATATGCAATTTTAATACAAAGTCCTACCCCACCAGGCACCTGGGCAGCTCAGTTGGTAAAGCAAAGTGTCTGGCTCTTAATTTTGGATCAGGTCATGATCTAAGGGTCGTGAGATCGAGCCCTGTGTTGAGCTCTGTGTTGAGCACTGAGCCTACTTAAGATTCTCTCCCTCCATCTTCCTGTCCCTCATCCTGTGCCTGTGCTCTCTTTCTCTAAAAAAAGCCCTAATTCAGTGTATTTAAGTCTTACGGGGATGTGTAACATACATCCCCATAAAGTATGAGTAAATGGTGTAGGAACATTCAGATACATATTTGCTAAAGCAAAATGCTAACATTCTTATTTGGTGCTTGCCACCCATGCCCATACTCTGTCCAGTCTTTTCACTATAAGCATCTTTGCTACAGATTACTTTACCATAAGCAATTTCAACACACTTTTGCTGTGTCACTAACTGGCTGTGAGCCAAGTTTGCCATACAAGATAATTAAAAAAAAACCTGGTTGACAATTTGTTTTTTCTTTATTGATGTAGTACTCTTATTTTTTATTTAAATTAAATCTTAAGCCCTCATAATAGTCTATATAGTGGTGCAGAGTTCTGAGCCCACTTTTCGCACACAACTTTGGGACATCTATCAATGGACATGTGAAAGTATGCCAAGAACAAACAACAGCGTAGAAGCCTTATCACAGCACAACACAAAATTCAGGTTCAAAGATGTATTCTAGTATTTGAAACCTGATGCCTCTCCTAATGAAGAAAACAGAGAAAATGTGATGCCAAACACGGAGACACATCAGCAAGCCAAAGGGTATAATGCTATCAACCAGAGATTTGAAGATAAATGCTGGGATCCAATCTGCAATATAGAAGCAGTATTGCTAGGACTCTACAATATACGTTTTGAACGTACTCAAATATTTTGCCCTTTGCAATAGTCTTCTACATTTTGCTACTCATTTTTCTTATTTCATTATGTCCTTTGAATGAATCTCTTTTTTTCCCATAGCTTTATCTTTTACAGCACAACCGCCTTATGGCTAACTAGTTATGCTGCGAAAGTATCTGCAGCTATGATGTGTACAGTGAAGCGGCCTAGAACCTGCACAAACACAGCGGTAAGTGCAGAGTTCTAAACTAGCAGAGAGGCTGATGTCCAGCACAGCAGAGGTAACTCGGCTTAAATTAGGATTCATTTAACAAAATCCCACCAGTGTGGAAAACAGACATTAAATCATGTCTACTGGCTGGAAACTGTCATCTCATACTGCATTCATCTGTGTCATGGCTCACACTGGCAGTATGGCCAACAGCCGGCTGGACTTAGCATGTGTCAGTGTGATGTACTGTTTTAACCCCCAATATGCTGAACCCTTTGTTTAAAGAATTTGTATTTAAGCTTTTTAGAATTAAAGTTTTCAAACATAAAAGGAGAGAGAGAAGGGGTGCCTGGATGGCTCAGTTGGATAAGTGCCGGACTCTTGATTTCAGCTCGGGTCACGATCTTAGGGTCATGAGATCAAGCCCCGTGCCAGGCTCCATGTTTAGCATAGAGTCTGCTTGGAGCTCTCTCTCCCTTCCCTCGAAAATAAATAAATAAATCTTTAACCAACCCCCCCTCCCCAACAAACAGAAGTATAATTAGCATCCCTCCCAATTTAATTATTGCAACATTATGCCATACTTTTTATGCTCCATTTATTGCTTTTTCCTTTCTTCTGTTAAAGAATTTTAAAACAGATCCCTCACATAAGATCATTTTGACTCTAAATACTTCCATATGTAGCTCTGTAAAATACGGACTTCAAAAAACGACATTTATTCCATCGCACCACATAGAGTTCACAGTCACATTTTCCTGATGTCTCAAAAATTTTTCTTCAGTTGGCTTGTACTTGTCAGGCTGAAATAAGACTTACAGATAGTGCTGGACTCTGATCGTTACTTAGTACCTTAAGTCTAAAAAGGGCTCTCAGGCCCTCATTTTCATTTTCTTGGCTCACTGAGGGAACCACAGCAATAAACTCAGGATGCTCCATATTCTGAATTAGTGTGTGGGTTTCTCATGGTGGCAGGTACGTATCCTCTAACCTCTGTATGTCTTTTAAGCACAAAGTTAGAACTAGAAACTTTCAGGCCAAACTTTTGTGGTTAGAATACTTTATGGATGGTGTTGTGTACTTTATGTCCTGTCATATTGTAACTTTAACAGTTAAGATCAGTCAGTCAATTCAAGCGATGATAGTCTGATCTTTCCATATTTTCAAGTTCACCATCAACCTCTCTCCTAATGTAATGATTCCCAACCTTGCTTGCGTACTGTAATGGCCTGGGATAGGGGTCGGTGTAGAGCTCGGAAACTATTGCTGAGTCCCATGTCCAGGGATTCGAATTCAATCAGCCCAAGCTGAGGTCTGAATATTAGGAGTTTAAAAACTCCCAAGGTGGTTTTAATGTGCAGCCAGGATCGAGAATACAGAGGTTTCTGCATATACTGACAATCTTTGCTTGAATCAATTATTTCATTAGATGATGCAAATTGGTGATTTTTCTAATTTTATTGTCCTTTCTACATTTATCAGCAGAAATTCCTTTGGTATATTTTAGATATCTTTAAAATCTATTAATGGCCAGGGTTATTTGGTTATCCCAAAATATAATCTGTATAGGACTGGCAGGATAAACTTTTAATTCTTTTCTTTTATTACCAGTAATTAGATTAATTTACTTATGAGTAAGGCAGTATTCTCAGACTGTAGTATGGATCATGGGGGGATCGTCAAAGACCGTTGATGCCTGGTTCTGGGCCCAGACTTATCAGCTCCGCAGGTGACGTGAATATACAGCAAAGCTGGGGACCTCTGGAATGAGGTGTTGGTATTTGATTACCTCCATAGAGAAAAGTTTGTTTTTCGCTTGTTCTGGTAGTGGCTGTTGCATTTTTGTTGACAGAAAAATGTATGTGATCATTTTGATCCAGATATGAAAAGAAAAGAAAGACAGGAAACATGACAATGTTATGAAATTCCAAGATTGGGTTGATTCCTAACTTCCATAAGAACTAATCAAATGGAAGAATGGTCAGTGGTATGCTGGTCTTCACGTAATGTTCTGACTTAACAAATATTTAAGAATCATTTAAGTGATTTTACTATTTAATCTGTCCATAATAAAGCTTATGATATAGGGGAACTGGAAGTAAATGGCTTTTTTAAAGTCTAATAACTTATTAAAATTTTATATATTCATGAAAATTTACACTCCTCTACTCTGGCAACATAGTAAGCACTGATAGACGTAACAATTGGTATAGGTGGGAATGGGTATTTGCAGGGACCCTCTCAGACTCTGAGAGATGGCATAAAGGTTATTTTAAACTAAAGACATTTGCGATTCAACAGAAGTAGAAGTAGAAGTAGAAGTAGAAAGAAACCTTCATGGAGCATCCCTTATTTCACCAAAAAGCAGAAACGTCTGGGAGTGAGGCTGCCATGGGCCCTCTCTGGGGAGATTTATGGCATGAGGAAACAAACGGGAGGACCACTTGCACCTGCATAAACAAACATTATCACAAGATTTCTTATACCTGTTTGTTCCCCTAGAAACCCATTTGTTTTTCCCCACAGAAGCCTTTTCTGCCCACTTCCTCTACTCCATCAAGTTAGGTATATAAAATATTTTATCTATTATTATATTTATAATTTAAGTATATTTATTATTATTATTTAATATTTGCCTAAATACTTTCGTGAGCTCCTATGTGTATACGAATATTTGGGGATTATTCTTCTATTGTCCGTTAAATCACTGGCCACCCGCAGTGACTTAACCTAAGAAAGCAGAGGAAAAGACTCACCCCTCCCACATATCGTTAGGCATTTTTGGTGGGCAATTTGACAATATTTGCCCAAAAAGCCCCATTATACTTTTGCCCAGGCAGTTCCACTTAAAAATAATGTAATCGACAAAGATACTCAGATAGATGTGTAGAAAAGTTATATCACTGTTTGCCGAAGGAAAAATTTGGAAAAAAACAAAATATTTACCAGTAAGGGGCTGCTTACATAAATTTTCTAAATCAGGTCTATTCAGCCATTTATGGACATTGGTGAAGGTGTGAGTGCTGTGAGTGAGTGCTGTGGTGAGTGCTGTGAAATGTGTAAGCCTGATGATTCATAGACCTGTACTCCTGGGGCAAATAATACATTATATGTTAATAAAAATAATTTTTTAAAAAAAGAGGCCGATATTGACATATTGATACAGAAACACGTTTGGTTTTTCCTATACTGTTAAGAAAAAAACCAATCATATGACAATGTATAATATATCCTCACTGAATTAAAAATAAAACAAACCCAAAGGGGGTGTGTGTGTGTGTATGTGGGTGATGGCCATGATCTGGAAAGATGTGGGGAAGAAGGAAATGTTTACCTTTACTCCAAGTTCTTCCAGACTCAATTTTTGTAAAATATAAGAAGGCCTTTAGTAATAAAACATTAAACGTTAAGAGAAACTTCATACTGGTGATTCAGGAAGCTACAGTGCTGTAGCTGTGGTAAGAAGATTATCAAGACTGTGTGGCTCAAAAGGCCTGAAATAATAAGGGTGGAAAAACTTGGCTGATTTTCACAGAAATTCGTATCCTCCTGTTATTTAGAAGAGAAATAGGAAGGAATGACTGTATGATGAAATTTTGTCATTAGTATAATTTATAGGCACACTAAATCATAACATCCAAAATCCTCAATAAAATAATGGTCCTTTATACATGATTGCTAATCTAACATCCTATTTAGGAACATGTATAATATAGCTTCCAATTCTATCGCCTTCATAAACCCGGTTACATTTCTACTGAGGCAGAAAGTGTCCCCATTTAAGTCTGTGTCTTATCTCCTGATATGCTGATGCTTTCTTGTGTTGTAAATTACTTGCTTCAGATGGAGGGGAAAAAGAAAGATAAATTGACTTTGGGCTAGTCTTTCATTCCTCTTTAATCTTCGGTATTTATGTTTTTGTTTGTTTGTTTGTTTTAACCCACCACAGTGGAAGAAACTTGTGTCCATTCCTTTTGGAACAAAATTTAAATATATAAACAAAATGCAAAACCTAATCCCAATAAAGTCTTAAATTTCGTAGTGTACATGAACTACTACTGTCAGTATGTACCGCTAACAATGATTTAAATGGACAGTGTGTGAGAACTGTGGCCCTCCAGTACATATTCCTCAGCAAAGGGATGTGGCACTGTGATGTTAAATCATCTTATCAGTTTAAAATTCCTATTTTATCACAATCTTTTTCATTCTCTTTCGTATTTATTATCAAATATCAACTCTCAACTAAAGTCATTAATATTTTCTTTCCTACTTATTACTTACTATAAAAGACTCAATCAAGTCTCTTTACCCTTAAAGCTTTCTAGGTCAACCAGAAATTCCCCTTACTTTCATTTGCCTGCATCTTTTGCTAACTTGTTGCTTTCAGAAAGACTCTCATCTTTTGGCTTCTTTACTGTCTTAGGAGTGGTAATTCCCAATCAGTTATTTAACATACATTAATATCTGCTCTTACGACTACTTCGCAAGTGCAACTGAGCCTAATTCTTTGGCCTGTGGGAACAGACAGTATGCTTGGGTTTGGAAGGAGGCTCCTTCTCTTAAGCTGCAGGGAAGGTGGGGGGATGGTGGGGGGGTGGCGTGGTGGTGAGGAGGGAAGGCTAGGATTCTCCTGCTAATGCCATATTGCTCCCCGCCCCTCATTTTACACATAAGTACTAAAACTGGAAACTGCCTAGACTCTAGTAATTTTTTTCCCTGGAACAGAAAAACTGTGAAACTGTGACTTGTGGTACAATTCATTTTACAGGATATGGCTGGAGGATTTAAGTAACAACCAATGAACACTTTAACAAAAGGACTCAATTTATGGTTTCAACAGCTTCTGTCTGGTAGGTAACACACACTATGTATGGTGGTGTTTTTGTGTGCGTGTGTGTGTGTGTGAGTAAATTGGTGTGCTTTTTTTAAAAGAGAAGTAAGCCTGAGGTATTTTTTTCCTTTTCTTTAAAAGCTACTCTGTATATTTTCCATCATGAAACATTATAATTACATGGGAATGTATATGCATCTCACTTTCCTCAGGGTTTTACCTATGACTTTATTATATATTTTCATGATTATGGTGTTTATCTTCTATTTTATTGTCTGTGTTCTCAAAAGCTACCTCAAATTCTGGCAGAACATAAGAGATTGTACAAATGCATAATTTTTAAGAGATATGAAGATGTGATTGGTGGAAAATGGAACACTAATAAAAGAGAAAATAGGAAGGAACACTAAGACAACATTCCTTCCTCACTCATTTTTAGCAGAACATACATTAAAAAAACACAAAAATGCAAGGTTATAAGAAATGCAAGGCTAGGGAAAAGACTGAGCCAAAACAGAAAATGATAAACTCTCTCCACAAAAGACAAAAAGATGAGCATCTATGTTTTTAGACAGTTTATGTGTAATGCTGGTAAGCTAGAAAATACAGAACAATGAAGAGAGGAGGAATAGTAAAGCAAGATAACAATAAAGCATAAATGCTTCAAGACAACTTTATTCCTTCTGGGGAAGCTTCTCCTTAAGATTCCTTCCCAACCAGCCTGAGGACACAGATATATTCTGCAGAGTGGACAGTTCTTCCTCATGCTTTGGGAAGTCATCTCTTTGAGCACCAAGCTTAAAAAGCTTTGGCTTTTTACTTTCAAACAGCCAACCAACCCTCATACAAAAATCAACCAAATGACTGACCAACCAAACTCAAGCAAATGAGCAAAGGGATACTGCTGAAATGAATCACAAGCAATGGAAATCTTTTCTGCCTAGGGCATACCTGAGCTCTTCCTTAGAAAATGACTCTGCAGTAATTTAGGTATTTAAAAACAAAATTCAGCAGCTGTTCTCCGTTTCTGGCGTTTCAACAGAATGTACCATCCTGAAAATACCTGAACAGGTAAGGATCTCTCCCAGGTACTGATCAAACCACGGCTCCACTAACAATTCACCTGACTGCTAAAAAGCTTTTAAAATGCCAGCTTTTCAAGTCAAATTTGTTATATATATATGACAATATATATTACAATATTACAAATATATATTTATATATATTACAAATAAAATATTACAAATATATATTTGTAATATTATAAATATATACAAATATTACAAATATATATTTGTAATATATAATATATATGTAATAGTTGTAATATATTTGTAATATACATATAGATAATTTCTCTACCTTTGTATATATATATTTAGGAAAACATTCAAAATATTAAAGAAAAATGGGGAACATTAAGAGACTTTGAATCCTAAATCTTTTCATGCAATCCTTTCTTATTTAAGAAACCAAGAAAATTGAATAGATATGTTACTTTTGTCAAGATCTAGCTAAACAGGGTGCCTGGGTGGCTCAGTCCTTAAGGTCTGCCTTCGGCTCGAGTCATGATCCCAGGGTCCTGGGATTGAGCCCCCGCATCAGGCTCCCTGCTCAGCAGGGAGTCTGCTTTTCCCTCTCTCACTCCCCATGCTTGTGTTCCCTTTCTCACTGTCTCTCTCTTTGACAAATAAGTAAATAAAATCTTAAAAAAAAAAAAAAAAAGATCTAGCTAAACATGGACTGGACTGAAGACCTTTTAAATACATATATATTTTTACTTTTAAGCCACCCCTGCCCCTTATTCTGTCCAGGACAGCCAAATTCTAAAAATGAGATGATTTTTCTACTATGTTTAGTATCTCTGCAAGCAATGTGGTAAAGAGAAGATAGCTGTTAAACTTTATAGGAAAGTAGCAGCAAAACTTCCATTTTATGCCATTATTTACTTATAGTCAAACTTCTAAAGACATCTCTAACTACTGAGGAAAATAAACATGAAACAAATCAGATTTTACTTTTATGCATACAATCAAATTTCAATTTTCTACCCTTATCTTTGTAGCTTATTGCCAGAGTTACAACTTAAATGTCCTAAGTATGGCTGAAAAGTAGGCAAGAAATTCAAGAAACACGCAAGTAAGGCTAATACAGTTTAAATAATAGAAAGTGGAGTAAATAGTAGTTGTGATGGCAGTGGTTGAAGATTACACTCCTCTTTCCCCAAGAGAAAAAAAGGGTATGTAAATGCAAAACCTGCCAGCTCTGAACAGGAGTTTGGGTAAGAGTGTATTCTGACAAAACTAAGAGATGAAACATAGTTATTAGGTGTGATTTACAAATATAGTTGTCCTGAAGACAGATGAATTACTGGAGCTGTATTTCCCTAGTGCTATCGTATTTAGGGAGCTACTTGGACAATACACACACACATACATAAATAATAATATATCTATGTTTAACTCATGAGTAAATCACGAGGGTGGTGGTCAAATGACTAAAACTGAGTAAAAGTACCAGAGGGGAAAGAAGGGGAGGTAGAAAGGACACCAAGGGCCCAGATATTTCATTTTCTGTTATGTGTCCTTCCTGATCTCAGTTCATTCTCTCTGTATGTAAATCAACACATTTATACCCTGCGCCTGGCTGGCTTTAGGTAGTGAGAAACCACCACTTGCCTGTTGCAGCTCAGCTCAGCCAGAAGTTCTCCTGCTCTGCTCTAGGCAGCACTTCTGGCTGGGCTTTATCTCCTTCCTGTGTCCAGCTAATGCTGGAAATCGCCCCTGACCCCACTTAACCCACTGCCCCCTCAGTCCTAGAAATGGTAGCAGCTGCAGGTATGATCAGTCTCTTGGGTGTTTCAGCATGCTGTTCAATTCTCCCAGACCTTGCAACCTGCACCTGAACCATAACCTCCCAAATCAAATCCCTCATGTGGAACCACCTGGCATGGGTTGGGTTTTCCCTGCCTGACTGATGACAGCCATCAGCCTTGGGCTGCACAGAGTTCTCGCCTACCAGACACTACCACTCAACAGAAAAGGGCAATGTATAGGAGATTTTAGTATTTTGTAGCTAGAAGGAAATATAAATGATGATGTCAAATGAGGAAGTACAAGAGGATCAATGTTATATACCTAAAGGGAGGGAGGAATAATACAGTCTTTTCGGGAAAGCAACATGGTTACCCATAACAAGAGCCTTAAAACATGCTCATATACTCTAAATAATATTTTATTTCCTAAAAGTCTAACCTAAAGTAAATCAAAGGTACAGATATAATTTTATATACGGGGTATTTACCACAATGTTATTTATAACAGTAAAAATTAGAAACAGCTCAAATGTCCAGAAATAGGGAATATCAGTAAATATGATATATCCACCTGTACTTTTCCTTTACAGCTCCTACCACCACCAAATTTTGAGTGTATAGAGTTATCTACCTCCACTAGGCTTGAAGCACTTAAGAGGACAAGGATATTTAAACATTGACAACTACATGCTAGACAACCGTTTAAGGCTCTCAAGAAATATTCTGGAATAAATTAATGATGCACTATTGCATTATTACATGCACTGTAAGAATTTTACATTAAGTACTAAATTTTTTGCTATAACCACGTACCAAATGCACTACTGTGTGCTTTGCATTTTTCTTTAAATTCTTCAAATCAATTTTTAATAGTTACACAGTTCTGATATTTCTCCTGAGGAATATTTCAGTCAGGTGACTTCTTGTGCAGAGAATTTCCAGTGTTGCCCCATGAGCTAAAGGAGAGTTCAATTTAGAGCTGTATTTACACATCTCTGTAATTTGAACTGATGTGGCTATCTAAACTTTCCACATTTTACCATCTCCCAAACCAGTTTTAAATGTTTGGGTGTGACATTTCTGTCTCCTCTGCTGCCCAGTGACAAAGCACTCTCCAGAGCCTGGCTACCCATCAAACCCTATGCTCCAGTCCCACCTTCTCTGCAAAGCTATCTCAGAAGTAGGTTGTCCATTTACAACAACGTTTTCCCACGCGATATACTTCTGGCTTCTAACCACATTATTATCTCGTGACCTGATTTTATATTAAACTACTGCTAATGAGTCTTAGTGCTAAGTAGCTTTATGTATGTCTTTGGTTTGAATAAAAGCTACAATTCTTGGAAGTAGCTTCTTTATAAAATAGCAGAATGTCTTGTATGCACTATGAGTAACACCAAGATCCCGATAATAGGTTCTGGTAAACTGAAATACCAGGCGTTTGGTGATTTTTGAGTTCTAATCAAGTTCAAAACTCGTTTAAAAGTTGTCAAAGTATTTATATTTCAAGGCCCATTCTACCATTTATATATTGATGACATGGTCCTTCCCATTATAAGTGCCACAGGAAGTGCAGCAACGTGCACGTGTTGTGCCCATCACTGTGTGACCAGCGATGTGTACAGTACTGGGTCGCTGGTGCAGGTGCTCGACAAACAATGAATTAACAGCGAGTATGAAGACATCAAATATTTGTGAAAGTGGCAGACACCCTTCTTAATGTAATTCATCCTTTCTATGAAATGAACTTGGGGTAAAAAGGAGATTACATAAGAAGCTTCTGGACTATATTAGAAGCTACCATATATTTTATATCTGGATACATAAAGAATATGAATGCTTAAGGCAACTCTTCTCTTGAGTGTGGGAAACACTATGAAAGGAGAGACCATGATTTAGATAAACGATTAGCCAACGTTCCCAAATGATGCTGTAACTTTTGAGGGCACTACTGTACTTTCTTATGACAGAAAAGAAAATATTTAGGTAATATAAGTTGATATTAAAAGTGTCCAGTGATTATAACATTGATACGTTGAAGTCCAATGCTTGAACTTTCTTTATAGCTGACATACTCAAACCTACTTCATAATGTTCAAAAAATCTAGTAAACTAAGAATTACTTCAAATCAAGGTAGCTCAATATTGTCACTGGTAAAGGCTTATTTCACCAAGAGGCAGTAAATTGAGAAAGCATGCTATGCAACTGTTCTTGTTGTGTGTTTAAGACATAAAGATTTTTTATATGATAAAAACTCATACCTGTTGATCTCCAAGGAAATGACTTCTCAGTTGAGCTAGAGAAAAGGGAAAAAAAATGGAACATTTACTTCCTTTGTCATAAAACTTAACTGTGGGCCTATTTTGCACATAAACATTTAATTTTCACATTTTATTACATAAAAGAGTAAAAATCTCAAACAAAAGTTAAAGCTACGCTTCTAACTAAGTTAATTTTTAGACACTATTTAACCTTCCATATCAATTTGGGGCAAAACTTTATTTCTACTAGAAAATTAAGGCAAATTATTAAGTGACATAAATTCTCCTTGGATAAGACAAATAAAATAGTATTACTATTTATGATATTCATCGTACTTATGACATATTATGTTGCTTTTTGTGATACTATGTAAATTGTATACACATTAAAAAGAACATCTATATTATACACAAATTACTTCTATATGTATACACACATCAAAAAGGACCCGAAAGGCTGTTAAGAACTTCATTCATTTTAGTTATTTTCAAAAGAAGCCCTACAAACTATAACACACAAAAGTTAATAGGTTTAGTTTGAACAGAATGCTACCTTATAAAACTTAAGTCATATAATAAATATATCAAAAATACAAGGTTTGAAAATCTGGGAGAATATTTTAGCCATGTGTCTTAACAGAGTTTAATAAATTTAAATTTTAATAAATTTGTGCCAACATTATCTGTGCTTCCCTGCCCTTCTGCCTCACACTCCCCACCCCCCAAATACAGGAAAGCAGGGTGTTAAGGGACAGTGTGGTAGAACACAGGAGCAAGAGAACAAGAGGCTGGATTATCAAACATTTGCTTAATGAAGTACTTCACTTCAGTGATCTCCTTTATATTATTCACAACAACCTTATGAATAGATACATTATCATCTTTATTTTACAGGTAAACAAACTGGCCAAAATCTTTGCTATTAACCATAACTGCTGAGATTTAAACCCAGAATGGCCTGATTCCAAAGTCACAGTAGGATTCTCACTACTATATATGGCAGAAGGGCTTCTGATGCCATTTTTGCATTAAACACGTACAGATACGTACATACAATATGCCTAGAAAGAAGTCTGGAAAAATAAAAACCAAAGTGTTAACAACAGTTATTTCTGTGGAGTACAACTAAAGTTTTTTTCTCTTTCTTCTTAAACATTTATACTTTTTTGAAATCAGAAAAAAAGCATACATTGACAGATTTTTGGAGTGTATTAAATTTAAGTAAAAGGCATGTGACTTTGGATTTAAGGAAACACTATAAAACAAAAGATTTGGAACAGAAGAAGGGAAAAATGCTTTGAGTGCTATAGTTCTAAGATTTTAAGCTCTTGTTAAGCCCCTGATATGTCCCCAATTCATTAAGTGGTTAATGAAACACCAGATTCAGTTAAGAATTCCCTAAACTTCAGTTTTGTGTGTGAATTGCCTTTCCTTGGTCAAAGGCAAAGCAGTTTCCACTGGGGACCTTGAACTAGCTGCAAGCTGGGGGGTGGGGGGAGGGGACAGGCTCCCAGTGAATGGAGTCAATCAGCTAATGCAAATCTTAAGCACTCTGCTGACAGTTCTTTACCTGGCACACTCCTGATTTTAGAAGGGACTGATGGGACAGGAAAAGATGCTGACTTGGTCAAATATCAGTAAGGGCACATTTGTTGTCTTTGTCTTGAGGATTGGTTATCACATTCTGTGACACCAAAAGTGGTTCCCTACATGGAATCAACTTCTCTTGAATCTGTTTTCTTTATTTCATTCTATTGTCTAAATTAGTTTTCTAAATACTGAGGTTGATATTACCCATCTGTGTTCCTATCAAAATGTTTATCTGGTCTGCCAATATTAAAATATGTGATAAATTAAACTGCCATCCAGAAATGTTTACTATACCTCAAGTTTCATGGGAATACTATGAAAATTATCTTCTGAGTTTGAAACTTACATAAACTTTAATGAAATACCTTTATAAGATTTTTATCCCCATAATTATAGATCACAGAATATAATTCATGTTAATTGCTCAAACTGGGAAAAGGTTGTGGCTATTTTGCTCATCCTTTCATGTCGAGTGCCTGCTGTACTGCCTCACACACAGCAGATGCTTAATGTATGTTGCTGCCAACAAACTGGGTAGAAGTAATATCGAGTTTTTGTTTGTTTGTTTGGTTTTTTTTACAAGATTTAAAAAAATTTATTATTTATTTACTTGAGAGAGAGGAGAGAGAGAGAGCAAGAGCAGGATAGAGGGACAGAGGAAGAGGGACAAGCAGGGCTCCATCTCAGGATGTAGAGATCAAGACCCAAGCTGAAGGCAGACACTTAAGTAAGCCACCCAAGCACCCATAATAGAGTTTTTAACTGCTCTGAATGATCAGGTATATATAAAGTATCAGTTTACTTTCCTCAATCAGATCAACCTATTCTCCTCCACTCTAGGTAGGAAATTCCTATAGCCTCAATTAGGTAAACAGCATTTTTACTGCTGAAAAGGTCGTCAGGGTCATCGAAATACAAATGATCTCACTCAGATGTGGAATTTAAGAAACATGGGGCGCCTGGGTGGCTCAGTGGGTTAAGCCGCTGACTTCGGCTCAGGTCATGATCTCAGAGTCCTGGGATCGAGTCCTGCATTGGGCTCTCTGCTCAGCAGAGAGCCTGCTTCCCTCTCTCTCTGTCTGCCTCTCCATCTACTTGTGATTTCTCTCTGTCAAATAAATAAATAAAATCTTAAAAAAAAAAAAAAAAGAAACAAAACAGAAGATCACAGGGGAAGAGAGGAAAAAACAAACAAGACAAAATCAGAGAGGGAGACAAACCATAAGAGACCCTTAATCACAGGAAACACACTGAGGGGTGCTTGAGGAGAGTGGGTGCTGGACGTTAAGGAGCACATGTGATGTAATGAGGACTGGGTATAAGATTGATGAATCACTGACCTCCACCTCTGAAACTAATAATAGATTATGTGTTAATTATTTGGATTTAAATTAAAAAAATACAGGGGCGCCTGGGTGGCTCAGTGGGTTAAGCCTCTGCCTTCGGCTCAGGTCATGATCTCAGAGTCCTGGGATCCAGCCCTGCATCAGGCTCTGTGCTCAGCAGGGACCCTGCTACCCCCCCACCCCCGCCTGCCTCTCTGCCTACTTGTGATCTTTCTCTCTATCAAATATATAAAATCTTTTAAAAAAATTAAAAAAATACAAATAGCCATTCCTAGATGAAGGTAACAAAAGCCTCAGTTAATATTCTTATCTATTTTAGGTAAAAAATAAAAATCATTAGGGAAATAAACTAGTATTGGGATTAAAAATGAGCAAAAAGTTCCATGGTATTTTTTGAAGACTGTATATTCAGCCCAATTACTTCACACTAATCTTACAAATTCTGTTATAACTGGTCATGTTTTTCAGAATAGTGTATTTTCTTTTGAAACACTCATTTTATTTTATTTTTTAAAAAAGATTTTATTTATTTATTTGACAGACAAAGATCACAAGTAGACAGACAGGCACTCAGAGAGAGAGAAAGGAGGAAGCAGGCTCCCTGCGGAGCAGAGAGCCTGATGCAGGGCTGGATCCCAGGACTCTGGGATTATGACTTGAGACTTTAACCCACTGAGCCACCCAGGCACCCCTGAAACACTCATTTTAAATGATTCTTAAATTGTTCACTATTCTGGGATTTGGGGATTAGATAATAAATATGTGTAATTTTAAAATGCTGCTATAAGTCACTGAATGTAAGCTGCTTTTATTAGAACAATTAGAGGCAGCTCCATATTAGAAACAGGCTTATACTTGCCTTCTTCCCTTCCTCTCTCCAACCATCCAGTCCTAGAAACACTTCCCCAACTTTTATTGACTGTCTACAATGTGTCTATAGGCACCGTGCCCACAAATGATTCCATCCCACTCCCTTTCACTTCTTATCTGAAGACGCCAAGTAGCTTGTGCTCTAAGAGTTTCCGCTGGAATGTAAAACACATTTTAAAATATGAGAACTGAATCATCCATGATAACTTTGTTTCAGTGGAAGATGCATTCACAATTTCTAATGACTTAATTATCAACAACCTTCTAGAAAGATCCATTCATAAATATGGGACTGGCTAGTCATACAATGAACAACAATTAAAAGCAAGTTCACCAGCAAATTAATATATTAATGTGAACAATATTAATTTTAAGGAAGACACCATACCTTCATCACAATGTTACATAAAAATCTGAAGTAAACCACTATAAAATTATACACACCTCAGAAATTAAACGTTTTTCATTTCACAGACATAAATGGAGGCAAAAATATGTTTGCTAGACATGTATGGCTGTGCAGTGTCTTCAAAACCCTGCTTATTTTGGATTGTCCCACAAGGCAGAGAACATGTTTGCTCATACTCCTCTGCGGGGAGGGGGGGACCAGCGATTGAGGGTCTGTAGGAAGCCATGTGAGGGGGTGGCAGTGGTATAGTGCGGGGCATCTACAGTGGACCCAGCAGTGGCGGTGGGCACTGCTCCTAGACACCCTCCCTCAGAATGAGGTTCTCTGGCCTTCCTAGAGATTTCACCAAGATGATACCAAAAAGCTTTTAGTAAGTTCCTGTGGTACTTACAAGTCAGAGAGGCTTCCATTTGCAACCAAAACCCCTGACTAATGATACCAGAAAATGAAGAATTACAACTGAAAACAAATACAAACGGCCCCTCTGAAAAGAGGCCAAATCTCATTCTTGAACTCTAAAGCTGAACTTCCAAGTGCATACCGGATATAGCACACTTTGTGTTCAACGTATTGAAACTCTCCCCTCAGGGCCCCCTGCAAACCAACTCCCACGTAATCATGACCACCTAGTCACTCAAACTGAAGAACATGGAATCATTTTATTGTGTTCTACCCACCAGTGTGGAAAGCTCCATGAAGGCAGCAAAGTCAGCCTCATTCACAGCTGGACTTCCAGATGCTAAGGCATCTGGCCTGTGGCAGTCATTTAAAACATAAACCTTCTGAATTCATCCTTACTATCACATTCAGGCCTTCATCTTCTCAGTGTCTTTTGGCTGGATCATCCTTTCAACTCTCCTAATTTGTTTTCCTGGCTTTGACTTCTCACCCTTTCAGGCTCTCTTCCATGATGCTGCTACAGTGATTTTTCAAACCTCTGGGGCTGACTTCATTCTTGTGATGCTGATGGGTAACAGATCCACAGAGGGTACAATTTAAACATCTCAGTATGCCCTAGGCAGCCCTCTGCCAGCCAGTTCCTTCTTGTCACCCCTTTTCCACACAAGCCTACGTTCTAGGCACTTCTAATTACTTGCAGTTCCCACACATACCATGTTGCTTCAGGCTACCAATGCTATTTTGGGGATAGAATGTGTAGAAACAGTCTGGAAATTCTTTCAGAATTATACAAATTCTAGAATGGCATATAAAGGTACCCTGTTACAATATGCACGTTATATACCCATGAAATTGAACATTCTAATAAAAAGTTTATTTTCACTGTATCACTTAGGAATAATTTTGAAAAATGGTTTACTCAAGTCTGTCCCCAGTTTCCTTCTACTGTGTCTGATGTGGGCTAGACTGTATTAGTGGACACTATCGGTAAGCAGGAGCGGAGGGGGCAGTGGAGAGTTTGATGATGCCACACAGTAATGTTACTTTGTCTTTCCCCTCTTTCTCCTAGGTCTAGATGGGGTTCTTCCTATTAGAAGTAAGTGCAGGCTACTACCATTACTCTCCCAAGACACACTCAATGGAACAGAACCCAAGAGTTACTTCTCTGTTGAAAAGAAAACCAGGCCACAGCCTGAGACTAGAACATAGTCAAACTGTAAAACTTAACTGTTTGTTAAATTTAAAAAAAAAAAAAAATCTCCATATTAACAGTGAAGGGAACCATCAACAAAGCTACTGAAAGGAAGGAGATATCTGCCAGTGATAGTTCTCTGCTAAGGAGTTAATATGCAAATATAGAGAGAACACACACAACTCAACACCAAAAAACCTCTCAAATAATCTGATTAAAAATGGGCAGAGAACCGGAAAGCATTTTTCCAAGAAGACATACAGATGGCCAAAAGACAGGTGAAAAGATGTTCAACATCACTATTCATCAAGGAAATGCAAAATAAAACCACAATGAAATACCACCCTCCACCTGTCAGAATGGCTAGAACTAAAAAAGACAAGAAATAACAAGTGTTGGTGAAGATGTAGAGAAGTAACCCTCGTGCGCTGCTGGTGGGAATGCAAATTGGTATAGCCATTGTGGAAAACAGGATGGAGGTTCCTCAAAAAATTAATAGAACTAATACATGACTCAGTAATTCCACTCCTGGATATTTACCCAAAGAAAATAAAAACACTAATTTGGAAACATATATGTACTCCTATATTTATTGCAGCATTATTTACAATAGTCAAATTATGAAAGCAGCCCAAGTACCCACTGAGAGACGAATGGATAAAGAAAATGTGGTGCATACATACAGAGGAATATTACTGGGCCATAAGAAAAAAAGAAGAGAGTGAGCTTAACATTTGTGACAACATGGATGGACCCAGAAGGTATTATGCTAAGTGAAAAGTCTGAGAAAGACAAATACTGTATGATTTCACTTACATGTGGAACCTAGAAACAGACAAAAAGCAGAAACAGACCCATAAATCTGAAGAACAAACTGATGGTTGCCAGATGGGAGGGCAGTGAGGGATGGGCAAAATGGAAGAAGGGGAATAGAAGAAGAAGAAGAAAAAAAAAAGAAAACCACTGCATCAAGAAATTTTATAAGCACACGTGCACATATGTGTTTAAATAGAACCCTGATTAATAGTTCAAATATTAAGCATAGTCACCAAACTATGACCATCTTCTTGAGGATAAAGATTGTGTCTTAATTCTGTGTTTATCAACTAGCATTGAATAGGATTCTAAATAACTGATAGCTGATCTTAATCTTAACTCTTTAATCTTTTCAAGGTAATTCTTATGTAAATTTTAGAAACTGTTCTTTCTATTCTATGAAGGAGTCAGATCCCCCTGGCTCCTTGATTTGGCTCTTTCTATATCTTATAGAAAAGATGTTTATTGAACATCTAACATGAATCCAATTAATACTTGCTGATTATCTACTGAGTGCCAGACATTACTGGATGTTGGGTTGTAATAGTGAAAAGACACAAACTCCATGTCTTCCAGTGCTTACAACTATCTTATAAATACTCATTACAGCACTTGTGTGACTCCCCCCACTGGATCACATGCTCAAAGCCAAGAAGGTGTCAAGAGAGTTTTGGGAGGCTGTTCTTAAAGCCAGAAACCTTAAGAGAGGACCCTGGGTTGTAATAGTGAAAAGACACAAACTCCATGTCTTCCAGTGCTTACAACTATCTTATAAATACTCATTACAGCACTTGTGTGACTCCCCCCACTGGATCACATGCTCAAAGCCAAGAAGGTGTCAAGAGA
>NC_081559.1:55097581-55134455 GCF_022355385.1 Mustela nigripes | reverse complement strand
CTTTTGGGAGGCTGTTCTTAAAGCCAGAAACCTTAAGAGAGGACCCTGACAAGCACAGCAGTGTTTGATGGAAGAAGCACTCACATATCTGTGACAACCCAAACTGTGAAACATTTGTCTTAAAGCAAAAAACAAGATGTAGCTCTTTTCCTAACTCATCTATCAAGAGGCAGTAAGTTGGTACTGGGACCACTCAGGTAGAAATTTGAATGTGAAGGCTCTAGTGGGAGACATATGAAGAAGTATGAAATGTATTGCCATATTCTAGAGTTCGCTTCAATTGTCACAGCTCAAAAATCGTGAAGGGCTGGCAATCAGCCAGTCTGGGAGACCACCAACATAATTTTCGACATATCCAAGTAAAACGAAAATCTCTCCCCTTTGTGTTATGACAATGTCTTCATGTGGTGGTTTAAACCATCCCAATTTAGGAGCATGACCTGATCTATTTATTTCACTATTACGACATATTCTTTCACAATGTTTTTAAAACAATTCTTAGCTGATCTTCCTTTACTGAACAGAGGTAATTAACAGATGAACACTCATTAATCATATGTTCATTAACTATTTTTACTATTAGTTTTACTCTTTTGAGTTCTGACTGGAAGTTCTGAGATCCATATAAAAGTTCTGTATTTTTTTCACACATCTTAACTCTTCAAGAACTACCACATGTTTACAGATAAGATCCTAGTAGCTAAAATAAATTCGAAATTGCATTTGTCTTTTTCTACCAACTCATTACTGTCTTATTTCCAGTTTGTGATTTGCTTATTTTAAAAATTACCTTTCAACTTTTTCACTTGTTATTGGGTGGGCTTTATTATTCTATTAATTGGGGTTATTCCATTAGCAAGTATATAGATCTTTCAGATTCTAAATCCATTGTGAAAACTTCCAATGACTCTCTATATTAGTTTGCTGTAATTTCCTTTTATAATCTACTGCTCTAATATTTATAAGTCTACTTGTTAACTGATTCCAAGGTCCATTTTTCAGTTAAAAAGAAAAATGGTTTGTTTGGGTTTTTACTATTTGGCAATAAATTCACATTGCAATTACTTAGCACCTTGTTATTCCTCTAGGCATTACAAATTGCTTTTTAATGAAATGTATCATAATCTTCTTAGATATGGACTCTGGACTCGAGTTCCCAGGTCATTCCGTATTTCCTATTATGCACCTAGGATTTTCTACCCCAGGAATCTGGCAAAATAACTACTAATGATTGTTAAGTTTTAGTCTCTACGTGGGAGGGTTACAAGATAAATTTAAAACAAACTCCCTCAAATGAGTAACCATTCTGTTGAACACAAATTTCTATGTCTTCTTTAATTTTAATTAAATCTTCAATTATGATATGGAGATAATATTATAGCATACTTTTAAATAAATATTTATTTAAGAGAGAGAGAGGGAGTGTGCATGTGCACACATGAGAGTGTGTGAGTGGTGGGGGTGGGACCCGGGTGGGGTGTGAGGGAGAGAGACCATCTCAGGCTAACTCCCTGCTGAGTGCAAAGGCCATCACAGGGGTTCATCTTAGACTCCTGAGCATGACCTGAGCATGACTTAACCTGACTAAGCCATCTAGGTGCCCTAAATAACATAATATACTTTAAATCTTTTTTTATTTCAACTTAGTATTGCTTTGACATCCTTTTTAATCAGCACAGTTAAAATTTTACACTGTTTCTCTTAATGCATTTACAAAATATTCTACTGGTGTCTTGTGAGTTCTTGGCTAGGTAGTAGAGCTCATTCTGTGCTTTAGCTGTCTTGAGCGCTCTTGAATTCCTGAGAATGTTACTTCTTGAATATAATGTCTGTGGAAGCCCCAAGTCTTTTCCAAGTCTCTCTCTCTCTTTTTAAAAAAGATTTTATTTATTTATTTATTTGAGAGTGAGCAAGAGAGAGAGCCCAGCAGGGGAAGGGACAGAGGGAGTGGCGGACTCCCTGCTGAGCAAGAAGCCTGACACAGGGCCCTGGGATCATGACCTGAGCTGAAGGCAGATGCTTAACTGACAGAGCCACCCATGCACCGGGTAGTCCCAAGGTCTTAAAAACATTCACCATGCAGGTGGGTCAAATTTCTCTCACCCCCTCGAGTTTATTCTACACTCACCATTAGCAGGGTGAAAAGTGGGGTCTAGAAGACTGAGATGGAACCAAGAACTTAATGCTGTAAGTCAGTGCCTGATGTTCCAAGAACTTACAGCACCTACCAACAGGTAACTGATATTTATAACTAGCTTCATTTTTCCTATGTTTGGGAAATAAGTACCTCATGTTTTTTAGTTAGATAATAATTAACTAGGAAATAGGGGTGCCTGAAGGGCTCAGTAGGTTAAGTGACTGACACCTGATTTCAGTTCAGGTCATGATCTTTGGGCTGGGCATGGAGCCTGCTTAAGAGTCTCTCTCCCCCTCACCACCCCTCCCTCTTTAAACAAACAAACAAACAAACAAACAAAGGAAATAGATCCATTACATTAAAGAGACTCTCTATCCTACCACCAGAACAAACTAGAGCAGTTAGACAAAATTAAACAATATATTATGATTGTTCTGCCCAAGACAGATGTGGATAGCTCTTCATTCTGCTATTAGGCTATTTCAGTAAGTCAAAGGTAGAAAGAACAGATAATGAAAGTGAACCGCTTTCCCCGGCTGATGCAGAGACGGGGAGCCGGAAGGAAAACAGCTATCCCCATCTACTACATTATTGTCCTAACAGGGCTCTGAGGACCCTAGTCTGAGAAATCACTAGCCTATAGACAATAAGAATATCTTTGCAATAATATTCAAAAAGCAATCCTTTTTGGTATCTAACTACTTTTAAAGAGTTTCTTCTGAATTTATTTATTGTCTGTTCACAATCTCAAGAAAAACAAAAACTCTTCCTTTAAATTTATGATTTTTTTTTTAGGACTGAAGTTCCTTTCTGTATTTTTATTATGGTATCCGACCCTGGACAATTCTCTATTGAGTGGAAACCGATTCCTGCTTCCTAAGAGAGGACCACTTGCTCAGGAGTCAGGAAAAGGGAAACCAGACAACATACAACATACCTGTAATGGTGTTTATTACTGTTTTTTGTGTGTTATGACTCTAAAATGCCCCTGAAATGGTATATACCTTGTACCTATATGGTATATACCTATATACAGTGGTTATGCCTTTGGACTAAGCAAGGCATAACAAGTGAAGACAAGCCAAAGGATCTCTTTTCACAATTGTTTATATGATCTGAGGGTGATACTGAGGTTAGAGAAAAGGAAGGGCACTCGATTGAAAAATGATGTCCTTCATGTAGGATGTAGTAGCTTCTGACCCATCAGCACCAGGACATGAGCCCTGAGTCATTTTCTTGAGTGTGAATGGATTTGGGCTGACCCATCCACAATCAACACCCAATCACCTGTATGACCAACAGAAGGTGCAAACAAGAAGGCCATAGAGGTGTAGGACTGACAGCTCCTGGAGTGTGGGAAAGATCTAAGGCTTACAGTCTGACCCATACATTCCCTCTGTGACATTCTACCTGAAAAAAAAAATGGCTATACTCTCAGAATGTGCTTTATAATTTTTGTCTTTAAAATATCATTGAGTAATAGAGACAGCAAAGTCTTGGTTTTCATTGGCTGTTAGCAAGTTTAAAGTAGAATATATAACCAGCCACTGTCATGAACAGTTTGGTTTCATAACTGGCTCTATTCATTCTTACCCTTGTTTTCTTAATTCTTCATTTCACTTTTCCCCATGCTACTCTATCATATTTTGGGGCTCTTATAATGGCTGTGTAAAATGAATTCCAGGAAAAGGTAAGATACAAACAAAAAATATTCCAAACAGTCTCCTAAAGAGAAAATTATGTATTTAATGCAGAGCCAAAACATTAAAGGAACAGAAAATATTAGTCCTTTCACAAGTCAAGTAACTTTCATAGGGTCTGGAGGTAAACACATTTTAGAAGATGTTAAATATTCTTTGACAAAAGCATTTTGTGTTAGTGCTTTGAATCTATGAATAAAAGATCCAGAAGACCATAAGGGAAGGGGAAGATCAAAAAGGATGTAGTAGACAAAAATGAAACAAACAGTTCCCTCTGGTATCCCCATAAATTATACAGGAAGCATGATTTCTGTTTAAGCCCAGCCCAGAACAGGTGTTTCAACCAGTAAAGGTGGAAATCAGAATAGAAAGGTTTTCTAGCATTTCAGTTGACATTTGAAAGAGTGAAAGCAAGTGAGATGAAAATAGTAAAATGGTTAAATACAACACTAGGCTCTCTTTCCTAAGTATTTTGCCATAACTTAGGGTGCTACTTAGGCCAAGGGTCAGCCTTGGAATAGATGGGCTACTGCAAATTGTTTGCATCCATAGTCTAACAACTGCTATTGTCTCCCTCACTTCCGTTCTTCCAAAAACCCTTTAGAGGTTAAAAAAAAAAAAAAAAAAAGTAAAAAACATTTTTAAAGATTTAAAATAAAAAAAGAAAAGCACACACACACAAATACACTCTTAGAAATGTGTAAAACAGTTTAAATCTTATATATATATTTTAGATACTTATTTATTTGAGAAAGAGAGAGAGAACAGAGTAAATGAGAACAAGAGCTGGGGGAAGAGGCAGAAGGAGAGGAAGAAGCAGGCTCCCTGCTGAACAGGGTGCCCAATGCAGGGCTTGATCCCAGAACCCAATGCAGGGCTTGATCATGACCTGGGCAGAAGGCAGACCTTTGAGCCACCAAGTTGCCCCTAAATCTTACATATATATATTAAAAGAGTTGGCACTGGTAGGAAGCAGGGAAAGGGTCCTGTTTTTCTACTTGCTCTGCATGAGACTGTGCAGAGTGACCATGGACTAAACAGTAGATCTGTAGTAAGACACGTTGGCTGGCATCCAGACCCCTTAAAACTTGTCATTATAAATAGTTTTGTTTATGATGCATACAACTTCATTATTTTACTTTAGGATTTAATTGTTTTGAAAATCCTATCTAAAAGTTTACTTAAAAGGACTTTTAAATGATCATAAGCCCCAGTTTTTTATTGAACATACACTCCCCTTGATTATTTATCCTATTTGGCCATTCAAAAGCAAATGATTTATTTACATACAATTCTTTATACTCTCTACATAAAGACACTTTAAAATTTGGCATGTCTAAAGAATGCTATTCACTTTCTTTCCATTGACTACCAATGTAAACATTTATTTTTTAATTTTTAGGAACAGTAAAGTTTAATTTCTGAAAAAAATGTTTATTTTCATTTTAGGTATGAAAAGAAAGAACATATTTCTTAAGTTTCTGCTTTGCTTTTTGAAAAAAAAGTGTTTCTCACTGTTACAGCATTTTCAGTTCTTAATTCATGGACAAGCACCATAAATAGCTGTTTTAGTGCTGAAGGAGGAATGAATTCACACGTGAGAGAGAGTGAGCAAGGATCACCAGTAACTGTTCTGGAAAAAAAAAATGGACACAAGGATACAGTCAACATTTGACATGGCATATGTTATGTGTCTACATAGTAAGACCTATGGAACTTAGGAAAGTGGTTCTAGAATGCTTTAACATCTTCTGAAAGCTCTTGTGGATCCCTAATTTGTCACATATCCTTTATCCTAACCTTGTTTTCTTCCCTTCTTTGTTTTTCCCCCACAGTCAAGTGTGAAGGATTTCACTCTACCAAACGGAAGAATGAAAAAGATAAAAGCCTATTAGAACAAATGAAAAGGAATGACAATCATGATGATGGACGGTCAGGGTAAATTCTCTTTAAAACACATAAGCACTGTTCGGTAGTTTAACAGGTACATTCCACAGCAAACACACATGGAAAAGTATTTGGGCAAGACTGTGTTAAATTCCTAGCTTTAATGGCCAGCAGTTTTCTTTTGAGAGATATGAATGAAAAGAACAATGGTTTACAACATGACAGAAAGAAAGGGCTGATCAGCTTTATCTTTCTTTATCCCTTTTACTTCCTCCTCCCATTCATTGCCATAACAAGCCAACATTATTGACAGAGAAGGCAGCATGAACCATGTGGAGCACTCCTTACAGATTCCCAGTATATGCAATTTAAATAGTCTTTAAACTATTAAAAAGAACATCTACCGAGCAGATTCTAAGAAATAGAACCATCCTAATTTTATAAAAGCGAAACAAATTTTGTCCATAATTTCAGTCAGAAAATAAGGAGCTGAATCACTTAGCATTTAAAAACTTTGCTATACAATATTTAAAACACACATGCATATAATAAAAAAGAAAACAGTATAATAAATCCCTTATGTATTCATTACCCAGCTTCATCAAAAAAAGGAACATATCACATTCACTTCATCTCTACCCTCACCTACTATTCTCTTAATTACTATTTTGAAGCAAGTCTCAGACATCGTATTACTTCACTAATAAATACTTGAGATGTACCCCTAAATAGATATTTTAAAAAGACCATATTTACAACATTATCATACCTAAAATATTAAAAGCAAAATGCTTTTTTAAAAAAGATTTTATTTATTTATTTGAGAGAGACAGAGAGAGAGAGAGAGAAGCAGGCTTCCCAGTGTGCAGGGTGCCTGATGTGGGGCTCGATCCCAAGACCTTGGGATCACGACCTGAGCTGAAGGCAGACACTTAACCAGTAGGCCACCCAGGTTCCCCTAAAAGTAAAATTTTTAAAAAAAGATTTTATTTATTTATTTGACAGAGAGACAGACAGAAAGACAGTGAGAGACAGAATACAAGCAGGGAGAGTAGAAAAGGGAGAAGCAGGCTTCCCGCTGTGCTGGGAGCCCGATGAGGGGGTTGATCCAAGGACCTTGGGATCTTGACCAGAGCTGAAGACAGACACTTAACCGATGGGGCCACCCAGGATCCTCGAAAAGTAAATTTTTTTTTTTTTTAAGATTTTATTTATTTGACAGAGACAGTGAGAGAAAATACAAGCAGGGAGAGTGGGAGAGGGAAAAGAAGGCTTCCCGCTGAGCAGGACGCCTGATGTGGGGCTGGATCCCAGGACCATGGGATCATGACCGGAGCTGAAGGCAAAAGCTTAATAACTGAGCCACCCCAGGAACCCCAAGGAACCCCCAATACTAGGCAGTATTCAAATTCCCTGTTTTGGTTTTTAAAAATAGTTTGTTTGAAACTAACCAAATCAAGTTCCACTAGTTATATTTGGTTGTTAGGTCTCTAAACATCTCTTCTAATGCCTAGTTTCATTCTCCCTCTCTTAATTTTTTTTCCCGTTTGAAATTGTTTCATTTGCCTATAGGCTGGATCTGACTGATGGCATCAGCACACTGTCCTTTAACATGTTCCCTTGGCTTCAAATTTCTTATGACTAGGTATTTATATTTAGAGGACTAACAATTTGGGGGGCAATACGTCACAAGTGACGTCATGTCCTCCCATTGGGTTACATCAGGATACTAAAATTTCTGACTGTCTCCCATTTTGCAATATTAACATAAGATACATCGATGGGTTCAGATGCTGTCAATAATTACTGATCTAGATATATTAATTATTTCATTAATGGTTGCAAAGTTCACCCAAGTTTTAACTTCTAGACTTAAGTACTAGTTCTGTCAATAATATAACCTCTACCTTCGTATTTATGTTCACAGAAATACAATATTGTTTTACTCACTATTTTCAAATAAGTTTTTACTGGGAAGTATTTTACTAATGCCACGGAGAAAAGAGATACAGATCTGTTCTCTGTCCTTCCTAAGTACCTAAGTTCTTGTATCATGGTTGATAATTTCACTTGTATTTTCTCTGTGACTCAAATAGCCCCATTACTGATATTGTAACTAAAGGTGGAGGTAAATCAACCTTTAATTGACTTGCTCTGAAGCAGAAACGACACATCACAGGATGCTAGAATAACTGGCTGTTACTTGTTCTTTTCCAATTAAAAAAAAAAGCTAAAAGAAACACACACATATACCCTAAAGACATTCCTTGGATTATAAGAATCTATTAATGCAAACCAAAAGTTACATCTAAACTATGTGACAGTGGATAAAATGTATAATTATTTAACATAAAATTTTTTTGGCTGTGAAATCTGTAGCCTATACACTTTTTCCCTCTTCAGTTTTAGAGTGTTTTCCCCCCTATTTAATAGTGGAGTAACATGAAAGGAGAATAGACAAAGCCATGCAACAAATAGATTAGACTGATTTGTTATTAAATAGATTGTGAAGCCTCCGGGAGGAAAACCATAATAACAATTCAGTCACTACAAAGTCTGGCAAACTTGTCGGCTGCCTCCCCTCCCCATCCTGGCAGACATGCCATGTTCAGTTTTAGGACAAGCTGATTAACTGCTGAAATGCACTAAAATGGATGGCACTCACTTTTAGGCAGTTAATCACATTTTCTATTTCCTTTTCCTACACTGGTTTAGACCTAGATATAGTAGTTCTCAGAAGGGTTAAAGAAACATCTCATTACTTTCATCAGTCTTTCTACTCCATGGTCCTTAAACTGCCAGATGGTAATGAGAATGTGAACTTAATACTAACCTCCTTTCATTTCATCATGGAGATTAAAGTGATTAGATGAAGAAATGGTAAACTTTTCTCCCTAAAATAATGAAACTTAGTACATTAATGGGAATATGTTTTTCAAGATTGTTTTCTAGAATCCTTAAATTACTATCTACATGACTTCTTTTAAAATGTTTGTGATCGACCAAGAATATAAATGGTAACCACAGCAGTTTCCATCAGGGAGAGACAAAATAGTAGTAGTAGAGATGGAGCTGGTGGCTAGGGGTTTTACAATTGTCTTTTGTATGCTGCACACCATTTTATATAGGCTGTGTCTATTTGAAGTGGCAGAGTAGATGCGAGAGGGATTCTTAGTCTTCTTTCTTCCTTTTTTTTTTTTTTTTGTTTTTTAAGATTTTATTTATTTACCTGACACAGAGAGAGGAAACACAAGCAGGGAGAGTAGGAGTGGGAAAAGTAGGCTCTCCGCTGAGCAGGGAGCCTGATGTGGGACTCGATCCCAGAACCCTGGGATCATGACCTGAGCTGAAGGGAGATGCTTAATGACTGAAACACCCAGATGCCCCTTAAGCCTTCTTAAACCATTTATTGACAACCCAGTGGAAAAAACGATAAAATAACACTATCTTAAGAGGACAACACCATCTTAATAATAAATTCAGGTGTACAGTAATAATTAAAACCAAAGCAAACTAAAACACAAAACACCAAAAAGGAAACACTGTTGAAAAGTTAAGAAGATAAAGGGTATAAAACATCTATTAGTACAGGTGTCTGTTATGGAATAGGTGCTCGATGGCTATTGTTTTCTCTTCCTCATACTATAAAGTATTTTAACCTGAGGGTATGAGAATGAAAGACACCCAGGCAGAGCCTCCTGGGATAGAGCTAAGACAATGTAATCTGGTCAACATGGAGCTCTTCACAAAATTAAAAATGAAAAAAAATAAACATATACTTAACATTGTTACTAAGCACATTTGTCATATTGTTAGTTATATAAAATGGTCCCTTCTACTAGACTGGAAATTTCCAGGCTTTTTTTTTTTTTTTTCAGTTTACGTTTGTTTATTGTTGTAACGTCTTGTTTTGAACATCAAACACTGCACCAAAATATGAGCTATTTATCTAAGGATAACTGTCTTTGCCATGACTGAGAGTACTATACTGATGTTTACAATTAATTTCTGACAACTTAAAACTTATTAGTGGCATTGCTAATAGTCAAATACTTCATCAGAGTCTAAATGTAATAATTAAATTAAAACAACAAAGTTTTCCCCTCCCTCTCTTATGTTCAAAACAAACCAAAAAAGTAGTTTTCACCTGGAGAGAGCACTTAAACAAAAACTCAATTTTTAACTGGTTTCATTAAACACAGCATATTCTCAAACGGGAAAACAAGACTTCCCAGAGTAAACAGGATACTTAAAGATGCTAAAATTCCCTGGAAGAGTTTGTTTTCACCAACTAGCAAAAGGAGAAAGCATTTACTTTGTATTTCTGTAATAAAGTAAAGGTATACATATTTCCTGAGTGAGCTTAGAGAAGACATCATAAATATTTTCAAAAAGTATGTAAGTAAATGCAAAATCATGAAAGGATATCTAGAAATGGAAAGTAATGTTAGTATCATCTGGTTGGGCTCTTACCTTCCCTCAACTGCAGATGTAGATAACCAGGTCTCCATTATTATATATCATATAGAGGTTGTATCTCCTATGTACTTGTATTGATACTAAAGGACTTGTATTCTAAAAATGGATTAATACAGTGTACTTTTAGTGCTATGATATACTAAGACCTGTACTATTTTAACATATACATCCCAGAGTTTTTTCAGTGCAAAAAAAACTAATGACAGAACCAAAGACCATAAGCCAAACTACTCATTAAAAAAGCAGGCAAGGGGGGCGCCTGGGTGGCTCAGTGGGTTAAGCCGCTGCCTTCGGCTCAGGTCATGATCTCAGGGTCCTGGGATCGAGTCCCGCGTCGGGCTCTCTGCTCAGCAGGGAGCCTGCTTCCCTCTCTCTCTCTGCCTGCCTCTCTGCCTACTTGTGATCTCTCTCTGTCAAATAAATAAATAAAATCTTAAAAAAAAAAAAAAGCGGGCAAGGGGTACCTGAGTAGCTCAGTGGGTTAAATAAAGCCTCTGCCTTCGGCTCAGGTCATATCCCAGGGTCCTGGGATCAAGCCCCATATCAGGCTCTCTGCTCAGCAGGGAGCTTGCTTCCCCTTTTCTCTCTCTCTCTCTCTGCCTACCTCTTTACCTACTTGTGATATCTGTCAAACAAATAAAAAATCTTTAAAAAAATTTTTTGTTTGGAGCACCTGGGTGGCTCAGTGGGTTAAAGCCTCTGCCTTCGGCTCAGGTTGTGATCCCAGGGTTCTGGGATCAAGCCCCGAGTCGGGCTCTCTGCTCAGCGGGAAGCCTGCTTCCCTTCCTCTCTCTGCCTGCCTCTCTGCCTACTTGTGATCTCTGTCTGTTAAATAAATAAATAAAATCTTAAAAAACAAAACAAAACAAAAGACCGGCAGGCAAAGAGGGGAGCCTGGGTAGCTCAATTGGTTAAACGTCTAACTCTTTATTTTGATCCAGTGGTGATCTCAGAGTTCTGGGATTGAGCCCCCCACTGAACTGCATACACAATATGAAGTTTGCTTGTCCCTCTTCCTCTGCTCTTCTCTCTGCTCTCTCTCTCAAACATAACATCTTTTTGATGTAACATCTCTCTCTCTCTCATAACATCTTTTTTAAAAAAAAGAAAGAAAAGTGGGCAAAGAATATGAATAGAAGAGGAAACTCAAAAGGATCATAAAGACAAGAAAATACTCAATCCCATTAGTAATCAAGAAAATACAGAGTAAAATGAGATAACATTAGATTGGTAAAACTTAAAAGAGCCTGCCTAATCTTAAATGTTGGCAAAAAAAAAAAAAAAAAAAAAGAGTGAGAGAGAGAAACAAAGACAAAGAGGACAGACACACACACACACACACACACACACACACCCTGGAACTTTAAAACATACTGCTTGAGAAGGTACAACTGTTGAGATACTAACTGTTCAGAAAGCTATTAAGAAAGATCTAGAAAAACTGGTATGGTACATTTATTACAACCCAAGTAGTCTAGTTATCATGATGCATTTTCCATGATCTTACAGGTGTAAACTAAGAGATAGGTTCAAAAATGTTCAGTGCTACATATTTACAGTATTAAAAAGTGGAAGGAAAATGTTCTTCAATAAGGAAATGGCCAAAATTTGATCATTGTATGAAATATCTATGTAACAGCAGTTAAAAACATAAACTAGCTCTACACACATCAACATGGAAAGATTAGAAATACTGAGTAGAAAAATACTTAATGCACAATGGTAAACACTACACCATATGGTGTAGGCTAAAAAAGAAACACAAAGTATTGGCCAAGGAAGTATAATGATATAAAAGCACACAACGTAAACTGGAAGACTACATACTTGTGGTTAGCTATTGGGAAGAGAGCAAAGAAGGTTTGAATTGTAAATAAATTTTAAATAAAAAGCCAATACGATGAACTGTCAACAATTTTCAGTTCTGGGATGTGAGTACTTGAGCTTTTGTTGTATTATTCTCTGTGCTTCTCAGTACTTCTAACATTTCTTAAGATAAAGATTTAAAAAATACAGATAAAACCCAGAATGACAGTAGATACAAGATACATGATTAAAGTAATTATTAATTCCTATGAAGCAAAAAAGGTAAACTTTTTTTCAGGAAGCATCTTGAAATATCCTCTGTGGCTTATTTAAATTACTTTATGATTTATCAATATAAATAGTTTAAAAAGCCTAATGACTAAGAGTGGGGGCTGGTAATATAACTCCTGTATTGACTGAATAATTTATCACTGTTACATATTTTGAGAATAGTAATTATAGAATGTGAACTATGAAAAATTACAGAAAATGAAATAGTATTATTTTAATTAAAATGGTGCTTTAAAAGAATTAAATAATGGCACAATACATATATTTTAGAAGCATGGGCCTCTGAATTTTAAGCAGTATTTTCCTCTTCATTAATTAGAAAATTAATATAGTTGGGCTGCCTCTATATTTAACCAGATACATTAAAATAGTCTTAAGATAATGTGGAACTTTGATGCAAACTATAAACTTGATTTCTTTTTGTGGTTCCTTCTAACCTTATGACCCACTTAACATTTTTAAACATTCAGTCTAAGAAAAAGGTAATTCATTTTGAAATATTTATTTACTGTGATTAAAATATTTTGTTGCATAATGTTGTAGGTCCATAAAAAAGTATTACTTATGGAAACTACCTGGCTTAAAATCCACATTCTACATGGTAACATTCTTAGGTTAAAATAGGTTAGCTTAATGGAATTTTGGTTGAATTACCTTGGGCTCATACGCCCTGCAGAAGACCTAGTTTATACAAGTTTAATTCAAATCAGCAGAGATAGTTGCCACTTGGATTTGTATGTCCCAGAAGAAATTGGCTTGTGACTGGAATGGCAATGAGAAGCAGTAATTAAAATGCCTTCTGGAAGAACTGTGCTTAAGTAAACTGCTCAAGATAAATGACTTCTGTAGAGCTGCAGGTCAGCCACAGACTCATTTATGTATCTTTCAGATGTGGTATTCTTTACTGTGTTTACAATAGGAGTTACATCTTAAAAATTCAGTGTTACTAAATTTGCTCATAAGAGCAGCCATTTAATAAATATTCGCTGCACAGATCCCCCAGAGAGTTTCTGATAATTACATTCAAATATCAAATAGTTTATTCCTCATTTGGTCTGAATTAGAAACGAAATCAGAGAACTTTTATTTGTTTGACCATTAAGAGAGGCACTAGTGACCAAAGACAATACTTAGGAATGGAAATTGGTTGAGCTACACCCTGATGAATATTACTGGATTCCCAAACAGCGCTAAAGTAACTCAACACAGACAACTAGCTCAGCAGTATTACAGAGATTTACCGTAACAGAAAGCAGAGGGGAAAGAAGGCAAGTTCTTGTGAGGGAGCAGAAGGATGGGTGGAGAGGCTCAGGAAAACTTCTATCACTTCCTGACCCCCAACTAAGTTTGCCTAAAGCAAACCCCTTTCAACACTTGAGGCTTAGTAGTATTATTTATAATAGTCAAAAAGTAGAAATAACCCTAATGTCTATTAGCTGGTGAATGAATAAAAAAATGTTATATATATCCATACAGTGGAATAATTACTTGGAAACAAAAAAGGATGACGTACTGATACATGCTTACAGCATGGGTAAACCTTGAAAACATCATGCTCAGTGAAAGAAGCCAACTCACAAAAGGCCATATATTGCCTGATACTGTACATAGGGAAATGTCCAGTGGACAAATCCACAGAGACAGAAAGCAGATGCATAGTTTTCAGGGGCCATGGGGAGGGGAGAATGCGAAAGGGGTGCTAATATGTAGAAGGCTTCTTCACAGGGTCATAAAAACGCCCTAAAATGGAACAATGGTAAGGGTTGAACAAAATCTGTGAATACACTAAAAATACTGAATTGTACACTTTAAAAGTATGCATTTTATGGTATGTGAAATATATCTTAATCAAACTATTATTTAAAAAACTCAGGTTTTGCTGGTGAGAGCTCTGGAGGTCAAAGGGACAGAACTTTATCAAGCATCTTCCTGAAGTGGTACATTAAATAAGCAATAAACTGTCAAGGCACAAACATTCAATCTTTTCAAAGACTCTTCATTTTTAAAGAATGTATCATTTGAGGAGGTTTACTTTGCAGTGATTTAAAAATATTTGCTGAAGAAAAGACCTGAACCATGAAAAAGCCTTTTCTGCTACTGTCAGCCTAAAACATTTTTAGAATTTTTAATAGTATCAATGGAAGCCTGATGGGCACTAGCAGATGACCCCATAAAGTGTAAAAAAAAAAAATATCTGAATGGCAGTGGGGAATCAAATCTTTTCATTAAAAAAAATAGTTCTTTTCTTAAGTGGCGATAAGAAGACTATTTGTCAAGATTGTATGACCTTTTCAAAACCATAAAGAATTCTATTTTATCAGGGCTTTAAACTAACTTGAAAGGATAGATAATCTTGGGAAGAGTGTGAAGTTATTTAATTTCAATATTGCCACCCATTTCCCCTCCTCACTCAGTTGATATGGACAGGATTTTTCTCAGTCTAGGGTAACTTCCTAACATCAGTAGTAGCCAGTCAAAGGATTGACAATGTGAAGGGACCAACTGTTTCTGAACGGGGTCATCAAAGTTCAAAACAATGTACAAAAATCAAAATGAAAACTTAAAGCTGTACTTTGATTCCCAAAGCTGAAATTAATGTTTTCTGCAATTATTAAAAGGTCCATTTTTGGGATTTTTAAAAACTTCAATATAAATGAAAACTTACTGCTTCATCTTAATAAGTAGACAAACTATGATTTACAAGATAAAATTCATGGAACCAATTTATGTACCCTAAAGAAATAAACTTTTTCTTTCAGCTTGTCGAGAAGTAACTTTGTTTCTGGACAATGAATGGCTAGATTCCAAGTCTGCAATCAGGGATAGTTTTGAAATTCTGTACAATAAAATCTCAGAAATAGTTTCTTAAAGTCAAAGCTGGTCATATTTTCATTTACTGACTTTTCATTTCCAATTCCATTTTCTTCTTGCACAGCTTTGTTACCCAACAAGTTGAAACACTCATGTAATTTTTCTGCTTACATGAAACACGAAGCACAGGCCACACCTTGTATCCTTGAGGCTGAATCTGCCCTGGAGTATTTTCCCTGGCTAAGGCTTCCTCCCACAGTGTGCCCCCTGCCACTGGAAGGCTGTAATGATCTCTAAGCACTGCTGAATTAGCTGCCCTAGGTCACTGGTTCAGCCTCAAGCTTTTTGTCCCATTGGGAATTCCTCAGGCAAGTGGGAGCCATTAAAGTTTGGCCTGGCAGGTCAAAGTGGGACTTTAGGAACAAGACACAAGGTTAGCCAGGGGGAAGGGCCTCAAACATAAAAACAAACAAACAAAACAAACTGAAGACAATGAAGTGTAGCAAACCTTTAAAAGTGGTTGCCTCTTTTTTGGGGTTAGTGGAAATGTTCTATGTGGTAGTGGTTATACAATGACATGCCAAAAATCTAAAAAACCATAAAACTGCAAGTTACAAAGGGTGAATTTTACTGTAAGTAAATTACACTTCAATAAGCGTGACTTGAAAATAAAATGGTTGTCTCTGAATGGTAGAATTATGGGTTTTACTCTTTATATAATACTTTTCTGAATTTTACCAGTTGTCTGAAATGACCATTATTTAACTTCACAGTAAAAACACACACACACACACACACACACACACACACACACACAAACACAAAAAACCAAAACCCAAAACAGAGGAATAATACTGCTCTAGTCACCCCTCCCTCCCTTTGCCTTCAGGAGTAGAAGTGGACAGGGGAAATATTGGGATGGGGAGGTGGGCCCCTCACTCTGGCTACTGGGACCTTTTATTGTCACCCTATCCAGTGAAATCTAACTGTGAGAAAGAAACCCAGTTGATAATGCTCCAAGGAGAAAAAGAATAAATTCCATGCTCATCAAAGTTTGAATTTGAAGGCTGTTGCTTAGCACATGGGAGGCAAAAGGATGAAGGAGTAAACTTTCTTCTGAGTTAACCGTGATGAGATTCTCCTGAGATGAGCTGTACAGACCTCAACTCCCATGAGGGACATGTCGCTTGTTAAGGCACGCACACCAGGTAGCTACACAGTGACCTGGAACACAGGGCACCTCACATGGTGGCACCCACTGTTACCAGGACCGTACAGAGAGCAGCAGACAGAAGTAGTCATTATGGGATGCTGCCTGCTTGGAGGACCTGAAATTAACCCATCCATCTACATATGCTAAATATCATCTTTGATCCGAACTACAGAGTGTCAGAACTGGCCTCCTGGGGAATTATTTCTATCCATTTATATTCCATTTAGCAGTGTAAGAAAGAGACCTATGAGCCTGATTTCGTACAGTGAGAGACTACCAACGATGCTGTCTGCCACATCATGAAGAGGTCTCTCGGTGGTGGCTTCCAGGAGAAACCACTCAAATCTCCGCCCTTGGAAAGGTAGATTTTCCTGAGCAACCTGGTTTGTTTTTATTCTACACATATTTTCAATATAATTCATTCATGTTTCTCTCTTTGGAATGGGTACTAGTCACTCAGAGCCAAAGTGGCTGTTTACTTCTAGCAAATGCACGGAATGTTAGCAACATACAGTTTTATACTATTTTAACATTGGTTTCATCTTATTTTTCTAATCATTATCTTCCATGTGCTCTAGTTTCCTCACTCCATTTTTGGGTTTTGTATTTTTAAAAGATGTTTCAAACACTTTTGGAATGAGGCAAAATATTAAATACATAGATAACCATAGTATACTCGAAACAAAGAAAGAAAAGGGGAGTCTTCTCTATTAACTGATCCCACAGCCCACTTTAAATGAAATGAATATTACATATATAAAGAACTATGCTGCAGTCAGCACAAATGGAGAAAAGTCATAACTTCCTTATTAAGTATTTCCATAGCCTACCTTCAATGAGGTGAAATAGTAAATATATAGGTAACTATAGTGCACTTGGCACAAAGCAGACAGGCTCTAACTTCTCTATTAACTAACGTCATAATTCATTTTCAGGCTTTTCAAAGTCACGATTATTTTTGGCCTAACACATCATCTTAGAATATAAGCACCATCAATTCCAGATTAAGGATCATTCTAATTGACGTTGCTTGGGTTATTAGTGCTTTTTTGCAGTAAATAAAGCAAATGAGAAATCATACCAGAAATGGGGTTTTTATTAACCTTGTTTAGAACTAGATTTCCAAAGAGGCATTAACAGAGAAACTAAGTGATTACTTTAATCATTAAGATTTTAAAATGATTTTTAATGATTTTTGTTTTTTAAGTTTGCAACAAGGCATACTGCAAATAAACTGCCAAAGGCAGTTTACTTTTTAGGACACTGTTTTAAATAAATATAAGCAGAGTCTCAGTTTCTCCGCCTAGAAAATGAGAACATCTCATGGCATGGGTTAAAAATTCATCGTTGGGGGACACCTGGGTGGCTCAGTTGGTTGAGCAGCTGCCTTCAGCTCAGGTCGTGATCCCGGCGTCCTAGGATCCAGTCCCGCATCGGGCTCCTTACTGGGCAGGGAGCCTGCTTCTCCCTCTGCCTCTGCCTGCCATTCTGTCTGCCTGTGCTCGCTGCCCCCCCCCCTTCTGATAAATAAATAAAATCTTAAAAAAAAAAATTCATCATTGGTACTACAAATGTGAGGGAACTAAACTGTTCAGTTTTAGAGTTACTCCTTTGGGAGAGGGTTCCATGGCATATCATTTAGCACAATGTAAGAATCCTTTATTAAACAGGACCTCATGCTACTGCCTCTGCCTTCTTATTCACAGGGTAAGGACAATAATAGCAAATGCTTTGAACAACAGAAAAAGTTAATAAAAATATGCTTTTCATTTCCCTTTGGGTTATTATAATATCATCTTTGGACTAGGAAACCTAAGAAAATCTCACAGATCACCTTACCAACTCTGCCACAGATCTCAATCAAACAATATTAAAGGTAACTAGTTAAAACCTGTGCTCCCTTCACTAACATTGCTTTCTAATGGGCTCTTTGCTAGTATGGAAACCTGGTGGTCAAAGAGCAAAGTAACTGTGTCAAGAGTCTTCTTGAGGTCCACCGAGAAGCACACTGAAAGAGAGAGCAGGTATGAGAAAGGGTAGACAAACCCAAAGATGCCAAGCAGATAACCTCCCAGTGAAGCACGCTTACTTGATGAGCTTAAAACACACAGGGCTTTGCTGAGGTTCATTAATCATTCAATGAGCATTTGTCTGGGAGCTGGCCTGCTGAGCACCAGGCACTGTGCTGGAGCGGTAGGGGTGGGGTGGGCCTTACCATCTCATAGTAGAATTGACAAAGGCACAAACAGCTATGAGTTCAGATGAAGAGAGATGACCTTCCCAGTGAAACTTGGGGAAGGCTGTAAGGAAGGGTTAGCATTATGTTGGGGATATCAAGAATATAGGAGAATCCAATGTGATATGTGAGTAGGACAATCAAAATGGATCATTTATGATTCTAATTCACTGAATGACAAAACCAGCCTTTCTCATAACCCTAAGATTCCACAATAAATTCCTGGCCTGCTGCCAGGTCTCTCTTCATTCTGATCTATGCACTACACTACCAGGACAACTACCTCCGAATAACAACTTTCTTTTTTCTTTCTTTTTTTAAAGATTGATTTATTTGTCAGAGAGAGAGAGAGACAGTGAGAGAGAGAACAGAAACAAGTGGGGGGAGTGGGAGAGGGAGAAGCAGGCTTCCCACCGAGTGGGGAGCTCGATGCGGGTCTTGATCCCAGGACCCCAAGACCATGACCCAAGCCAAAGGCAGACATTTAACGACTGGATCACCCAGGTGCCACCAAAAACAACTTTCAACAGGTCTCCTTTAAGACCTAATGAAGGTTACTTATCATCACCTTAGCTCCCAGCTCTCCAATCAGATGCCAGCTTTACCCTTCCAAACTCAGTTCTTTTAGGACACATCCTAGGTACCTAAACCTCTTAGTGCTCCAATACAAACAAAGTGGGGAATCCTATATTACCTCTCTGCCTGCTTTCCCTCTTTCTCTGGCCAACTCAGTTTCCCCTTCTGAAAAATCCATTCATTCACCCAAAAGTCACTGACGGAGCCCAGTGACATATCACACACCACACTAGGCACTGAGACCCAGAGACAAAAACACCAAAATCACTCAGAGTAAATACTTTAACATGTATTTTTAGTAGTATTTTAAACAAACCCATAATATTAGCTTTCTCATATCTTACTTTTGCAAATAATGCTGTAATGAACACCCTTGTATCTGTCGTACTGTGCACACCTATCAGAATTTCTCCAAGGATAGCATGTTCTTCAAGTTTTAAATCATAGGCTTCTACTAGCTGAGACTCATGACTCAAGTTTTATAATACCTGATTGTGAGCTCATCTTTAGTGATGACAGTTTCTCAGCTGGGGATTCTGAACAATGTGAAGAATCATATCTGGGCTCCAAACCCACATGTGGTACAAGGTTGGGAGTTTACCACGGGTGCAGCCCTTTGAGGGCTACAGCTTAATACAGCAATCTTAAGCACACATGTACCATCTTGAATATACACAAGGCCTCATTCTTGGGTCACTGCATGAATATTAAATATAAGATTCCAGTGCTTTTGGAGGGGAGGGGTTGACTGTCCCTAAGTCTCCTATAGAGGCAGCTCAAATGCTCCTGGGTCTAGCGTTCAGTTTCTCTCCTATTTCTAGTACCTGGGAATTTTCCTTTCTAATCTGTCATTTTCTCTAAGTACTGACTTACTTTATTGATATACCAAGTATTTCTGGGGGTTTATCAAGAATTTCAATGTTAGTTTAATAAGCTAAATTAACCAGAATAAAGTCCTAACTGAATTTTTAAATGTTGAATTAAATTTTCTGTGTACAAAATTAAGTATTTTTAAATCTATGGCTCTTTGTCTTTGGAAATACATACAATACCATATTATTGAGTTTGTGAATTGTTCTTTCTGGTGTTAAACATCCAGATGGCTTTTTAAAAATACTGAATAAAAATACTGAATAGAATTAAAATTAATTTTAACAACTTTAAAGGTACATACCTACATAGGAATAAAGAAACCAAGCTTAAAAATGTAAGCAATAGAAGTTATTTTATGGTAGGCCTTACCAGAATATGTAATTAACAAGAAAGAAATCCACAAATAGGATAAGCAGTGATTTCACCATTTGGTGCTTATGGCAGTAATTTTTTATAATAATGATGTTTTTAAATAGTTTATGAGGCATTTAAAAACAAAACAATAATTCTGATTAAACATGGCTTTTTTCAGTAATATACTGGTTTTCAATTTATTATGTGAATACACTGAATTATTTCATCTAGTAATTATTTTGTATGGCATTTTTACAGAGTTCTAGCAAAACTCATAGTCAACTGAAGACATTTTAAAAAGCTGCTTAAATGTTATCATTTAGAAATATTACTTTGTTTTAAAAAAAATCAATACCAGGTTTTCAAAGTCAATTAGCCTTGCAAAATAATTAGTAATTACTGTGAAAAACATCCATTAACTGTGTCTACATATGAGAAATCAAACTTCTAAAAGTAGCATACAGAAACTTACCAATGCCATATAAAACACTTTAAGCACAGGACTGAAGAATAATCAATATTGTAAGAGGCTTCTCAAATTAGGATAAATTGACAGTTTTGGTGTCCAATTCAGAAAGGCAAGTTAACAGTGACAAAACTAAGAGAATCATTTGCTGCATCCAGGACAACTTAATAAGGCATGGAACTTGAAGGCATATAAAAAGATAGAGCCGTTGGCCCTGTACCTGGTGCTGGCGATACTGGGGGATTCTGCTCCAAGCCTACATCTCTCTAGCTGACTGGCAACGATCTGCCTTTCCACTTCCAGTTCTCGGGTGAGTCGTTGAAACTGAAGCTCCTGTGATTCAAAGGAATAAAAGGCATATAAGGTGCCAAGACAGATAGAATGTGAATGCATGTCACAGGAAACACAGAAACATGCCCATAACATAGCACTGTATCTAGTGTGGCTTCATGAAATTAAAAAGTTTGGGGTGGAATTGCAGGTCTAGATAACCTACCAATTTGTGCTTTTTTCAAACTGAAAGGCACTAGAATATTAAGTTTTGTTTGGGATGGGAAACACAGATATTTATTGGCTTTTCTGTCTGTTCTTCCAAATGAGGTTTGCAAACAGTGCTCTCTATTCAATGTCAAGATCTGCAGAGTCCTTAATGTGTCTGCATCAGGGGCCCACCAACCAATGTAAGCTCTATAGCCTCAAGAGCTACTTTTTTTTATCCTGTATACTGTACTGAAAACATGTAAATTCCCATGATGTGAATCACTTTGATCACGTTTGATACAGAGCCTTTTAATTGTTAAGGGAAAAAAATCCTTCCAAACCCCCAGAAAAAACCTTGCTATATTTATCTTCAATAGAAGCAATAAAATTTTTCTATTGTTATGAAATAACATGTTCATTGTTCATGTGTCATGGTGTGAGGGAAGGAAAAATAAAGTCTGAGCCACAATATAGAATTAAAATGGTATTTAAAAGCTGGGAAGATTGTTTAAAGAAATGATATTATTCATTCTATGCTGCATTATGAAGGCAAGTAAGTTCTATCATAGGAAAAGATGCTTTAACTTTATTAGTACTTATCTCATTGTTACCTTGACAAGTTTTTAAAAAACAGGAAGAATGCTATGCTATAAAACATCTATAGATCAAATCAGTATATCCAAAGGCTTTAAGCCACAAATAACACCTTCAATAACACCTCAAGCTCCCCTGTACCATATTGTCTCTTTACAAGTCTACTCAAGGCAAATGCCGAACTGTAAGTAGTTTAGTTGGACAATGACTGCTAGTTCAAAATACCAGGTATGTGAACCCTAAACCTAGAAACTAATCAGAAATAAAACTACCTTAAAAACTGCTTATGACAATATATACATAATTTGTTTGTCATGCAAAAAATTAAAACATTTTAACTGACGTGTATTAGCTCCCTGTGGAATCAGGCAAACATGCTATTACTGACAGCACTGGCTTTGTAAATTCTTCAAACTATTCTTAGAATGATTTCTAAGATATAGTCCCTGAACTCCTTAACTTCTTTCTGATACTGAGAATACTTTTTAATGAGCCCAGCTGGTGTGGGTATATAGGGCATGGCCTGAATGAATAATACTTGGCTCAATAATGTTGTACAATATGATCAAAGTGGGACGCTTCCTATCTCTGCTTAACATTTCTTGGACCTCTGTTCTTAATAAATGTTTAGCAACGGAAGACCAGATAGATAATAACTTTACAACATTCAGTATCAGGCTAAGATAATTGATTTTAAGGGCAAATAGTCTTATGCTTATCTCATATTTGAGTCTTTCTTTGCCCTTAAACAGCATCATATTTCTGTGACACACTTCCATTCTTTCAATTATTTTACTTAGCTGTTTGTTATCTACTCTTATCCCAGAAGACTGATTGCGTGTATCAAGTTGGGCCAGAAATGGACCACCTGTGAATCCAAAAATATTCTCAGAGCCATCATATTACCTTTATGTTCTGAGTTCAGCGGCTACTAGGGATGGAGGGCTGCTGAGTTTTCTTCATCTGGGGATGGCCAAAAATGACCATGGTAGGATTAAAGTATGTTTCAAATTAGAACAGAAAAAAATTTCATTCATATAAAAAAACTCCATTTCAGCACATTCCTGTCATGTTCATGGCTGTGTATGACCTTTTGAGCATCCTTTCAAGGAAATGGTTGGGAAAATTCCCACTTGAAGGCAGAAGTTGGAACTGACTGTCCCATAATTCCTTCTCTCAGAAGCAGAGATACAGTGACTTTGGCTCTGCCAACATGTCAGACTGTGACTCAGGTACTAAAACTAAGACTCTGACATCAGAAAACACGAAGCTTATTTTCTCTTTCGCCTTCTTGCTGCCCTGCAACATGTGTCAGGTCAAGTTCCTATTACAGAAATCATCTCCACAAACTGCTATGTTGATGCCTGGTGGCAGCATTGGTGGTTTCTTTATCTACCCAATTTTGTGCCACAGATTTAGACACTGTTTCTGGAAGTTAAATCTCAGAGCTTGTTCTCCAGCTCTTGCAACAAATGTGGGAAATCACAAATACTTGCTTATAAATGCCTTTTTCTGCACAACTAGCTATGTCAGTCTCTTTCTTGCAACTAGAAATCTTGACTGAAGCACCTATAGAAACCATTTACAGTAGTCCAGTTGCTGTACTACATGATGTACCTACATTTTTCATTTAAAAGTTAGGGAATTCCTTCAACGTTCATAGAGCCTGAGTAAAGTCTGCATTTTATCACTACTGGCCATGGACCCAGAATATTGAACATCACAAGCTCCTTTTATCAAAATCATTCTGCCCATTGTTTGCTCCTGCTTCTCATAAGCAGGATGTCATTAAAGCCCTGAAAGCAGAGTATCAGGAAGACATAAAGAATGAAATTTGTAAAGGTTACCTAATACCTGTGAATATTTACAAGGAAAATATATGTATGCTTTGTTGTAAAATCATTAATATCACACCTACAAAATATAAATTGAACACCCATATGGGACTCACACCAAGATGGATGAGCAGGACTCACACCAAGGTGGATGAGCAGAATTTGACAATTCTGTCTCTACCAGCTTCTTAGACTGCTTGATGAAGAAGATAGTATTACACAGTCAGACAAAACACACCTAATCATTTCTAAAGTTAACACTCATTATGATGATTACACAGAGATACCACCTATAAATGTAAAATTTGTATTTTACCATACACTCTGGTTTATTAAACTTATATTGTAAAGGCTAATTTTTAAACCAGTATCCAAAACTAGTGCATCTGAATTATAAGGGGACCCTGTATTTGTTCTCCTTTGAGATGACAATGAAAACAACATTAAAAGCATTTGCCAATGATTTAGCATATGACAATTTCCTCTTAAATTCTGGCACACAAGACCATAAACAAACTTAGAAAGAAAGTCAAGGCTACTAATATGCTATAAAATGGAGTGTGTTCACATGTGTTTAAAAGTTTTTTTTTTATGTTTACCTCATCTCTCTCAGGTAAATACACTGATAAACACTCTTACAGTTAGCCAAAGGACTAGGACTTCATTTTCATGCTTTGTATGGTGGACAGAGCTGGGCAGGAAGCCCAGGGAAGCACTTGCTGCCCCAGCTCTCGGGCCCTCAGGGGTGCCTCAGCAGCAGAGAACAGCTAGCTCAAGGGCATGCCCTCTGGGCAGGCTGCAGCCAGCCACTGACTGAGGTGGGTGTACAAAGGCGGGGTCCATTGCTCCAGAGCTCCCCATGGGCTGGGCCAGACTGCAGAGTATTTGAACTTTTCCTCTACCCAATCCTGCTTTTCCTTCCCCTCCTCCACAAGTGTCTACCTGTAATAAATACTCTGCACCCAAAACTCCATCTCAGTGAGAACCCAACCTAAGACAGTATTTATTTATTTATTTTTTTGGCCTCCTTTTATATAAAAAGAGGTATTTCCTCTTATTCTTACTTTTTAAATACCATGAGATACTTCGAACATACAGAAAAAGTAGACAATAATACAACGAGCTTTGAGAACCCGACCCAGTTATAGTAAATCTTAATGATTTGCCACATTTGCTTCAGGTTTTTTGAAAAACAAAATATCACAGATATACTGAAATACCCTGGTTTCTCTCAAACGGATCCTATTTCTCTCTCTCCCTGCCTCTTCAGAAGAAACCATTAACTTGAATTTGTGTTTAATATTCTCGTGAGTGTTTTATATTATTATTACTACTCCATATCTCCAGATCCACAGATGACATATAGTATTGCCTTGCGTGTTCACATAAGTTACATCAGTGGTAATACTGTGCAGACTGCTTTAATTATGATTTTGAGATATATCAATATCTGTAGACATAGAACTTATTTATTTTCCTTGCTCAGCAGTATTCTATTGCACAGTTAGAGTGCAATGTATTTATGTTCTCAACATGATGAATCTTTGGGTTGTTTCCAATTGTGTGCAATTCTAAGCCTACTGCCACATCCTTGTACTTGTGCACGTGTGCCTGACTTTTCCATAGCAGAAACCTAGAAATGGAATTACTGGGCTGAAAAGGTAATGCACATCTTTACAGATGATGACCATCACAACTATTTTCCTAAGTAGTTGTACCAATTTATATTCCAGTCAGCAGTAGAGGACAACAGAGTTCCAGTGTCTCTACATCATCCTGGACGTCAATTTGTGTTTGGGGGCTTAAATACCCACTTCCTTTTTTTTTTTTTTTTAAAGATTTTATTTATTTATTTGACAGACAGAGATCACAAGTAGGCAGAGAGGCAGGCAGAGAGAGGTTGGGGGAAGCAGGCTCCCTGCTGAGCAGAGATACCGATGTGGGGCTCAATCCCAGCACCCTAAGACCATGACCTGAGCCAAAGGCAGAGGCTTAACCCACTGAGCCACACAGGTGCTTCCCACACTTCCCTTTATGGTAAATATGATAAATATGGGAAGCTACCGTGCATTTTTAAAAATTTGTATCTCCCTGATAACCGACATCTTTTCATATGTTTATTGGCCATTTAGATTTTTGTAAATCATAGGTATCAAACTCTCGCATGTGTGAGAATGTTTCCTATTTCTAGCACCCAGGCTTGTCCTCCTCTATGGGGCAGGTTTCTTATTACCCTTATACTAATGTAGTTTTATAAAATTTTAGCTTTGGGTAAAGGATTTCCTGCTAAGATTCCCCACCTTGGGCAGCCCTCAGTTGGAAGTAGGATTTAACTGTCAAATGGCCTTCTCAAGATCACCTAGGTTTGGCAGGTACCTTCAAGCTGAAAGCCAGGTTTACTTATTGCTTACTTAGTTTAAGATTCCCACTTTCATTTCAGTTTTGGTTTCTGTGAATACTTTCTTTCCAGCTTAGCTCTGCTTTAAAAAAAAAATAGCAACAACAATAATACAAAAGATTTTACTCAGCATATTTAGTTTCCTTCAGGGAAAGGACTGGCTAGGGTATGTCAGAAATGAGATTCTTAACAGATTTTTCATATTTTCTCTTAGTTTCTCTGAACTATATTCTGGGGAAGTTTCTCAGTATTACTTTCAACTTAGTACTTCTCTATGTGCTATGCTAAGGGTTTATCTCATTGATTTTCCTTGTTTTCCATTTCCATATTTTCCATTTCTGAGACTGTTCCAACTGCTCATTGACAGTGGAATTTCTATCTTCCTCTCTTCTTATTTAGGTTTACCTTTCTTTACTCAAAATCCCAGGCACCTACTTCAGTCCTAAATGAGGCCTTGCATTAGTGATTCAGTGTTCTTTTCAAACTAGCACTATGGACCCTGCATATCTAGTCATGAGGCTATTGTCTACTTCTTCTGGTTTCCAGAAGCTCCAGGAAGCTTTTAGCATTAGGTACTTCCCCTCTCACCTTCTTCAATAAGCAGGAAGAACTCCACCTTAGCTTCAAGGACTCTGTTCTTGGCACTGAAAACAGGGCATACCTTACTTTCCTTGGCCTCCTAGTTTCGCTTACCCTTTGTATGTCCTCGCTGATGGCCAGCAGTGATGTTATCTCCTGACTCTTTCCACCTGTGCCTTCTGGAAGCCTCATTCCAGTTTTCAAATTCTCTCCTTAGAAACTCTTCATCATTTGCTCAGAATATTCCCCATCACTGGGCTACTAAGAAGCCTCGACAGGTTTTTAAGTGAAATACAGTTCTTTCCTAAAAATAGCACTTTATCTGTGCCATGCTCTCTGGTGAAGACTATACATTCTTCACAGCCCAGACCTGAAGTACCCCAAAGTCCTGGCTCCTCACTATCTCTACTTCTTAGCATCAAGTTGCTTATAATATTTCTCATTGTCATCATGCCAGTTAAGACCTGGAATAACATTTCCTCTTACATTCCTCATATTAGTATGTTGTGCTCTTTTTTCCTTAATTCATAAAAACCATTATTCTTCCAAATACGTGCAAAAGCTCATTGTGCTTTGAGGCTCACGCAGTCCAACTATGGTTGCCCACTTGCATCACTATTATCTATTTTCTTCTAGTTATTCCGATTTACTGCTTCAGGAGTAAGTATAATGGTTATTATTGCTGTGATGATGACAATTAAGAGCGAGCAGTGGGTATCACAGCAGGCCATGAGCGGTGATACCCCAACTTCCTTCCTGTCCCCACGTTCAACTAATCTTCAATTCTCTTCCAGACTCAGTGGAGGGAGTGGTCCCTTCCTGTCTACAGCCACCTTTCCATACTTTCTGGCCTCCTCCAGGATTCTGCTTCTTTGTCCTGACTTTTCAGTGTTTCTTCTCAGTTTAAAGCTCAAATCTTTCTTGTCAGAAAGCATCTTCTTGATCTCAGGACTCCTCAATCTCTGCTTCCTTCCACTTTGACCTATACTATCTTTTGCCAAATATTTTTCTTTAAATTGACTCGTTTTGAAAATGCAGTGTCTCCAGTATTAAAATAATTAAAATTCTGGTTTCCAAAGCTTTTTATAATTTTCTTAATATAAATTAAAATATGTGATAATTATTAAAGGGCTTCATCTGTGTGCCAAAAATCATTTCACACAGCAGAACGTGTACCACACACCACGGGTCAACATGCCTTTCTATGACTATAAATCTCAGCAGGAAGTACTGAGTACTGGTTTTAAAATGGACATGATCATTATATGGTGCAATCAGTGGTGAAGGAAGAAAGCATTTTTATTTCAATCACTCTTGCTTAAAGATCTTCCAAAAAATAATTTACTTTCTTGCCCTAGTATGCTGGGGGGGGAAAAAAAGTTTTGTATCACTAAGACTATCACCAAACAAAATGTTAGATTTTTAAAGTACACAATAGGTTTGTGCTGGATAGGTCCTGCTCTCAGGATATACTATAGCATTTTTTTTTTCTCTTTCTCATGTTCAGAATATGAGTAAATTATGGTCATGATCATACCTTTGAAGGTCTTGAGCCAGGTCTAGGGAACGATTTTAAAAATGATTATTTATTTTTATTTTTATTTTATTTTATTTTTTTTAAAGATTTTTTATTTGTTTATTTGACAGAGAGAGATCACAAGTAGGCAGAGAGGCAAGCAGAGAGAGAGAGAGAGGAGGAAGCAGGCTCCCTGCTAAGCAGAGAGCCTGATGCGGGACTCGATCCCAGAACCCTGAGATCATGACCTGAGCCAAAGGCAGCGGCTTAACCCACTGAGCCACCCAGGCGCCCTAAAAATGATTATTTAAGCGCAAATAAGCACTGTTCTTTAATCTAGGCTGGTACAAAAACAAAGAAACCACATTTTCAAAGGGTCCTTGAACTTCTCAGCCTCCAAATAACTAGTCAGTAATGTAGAAGAGATTAAATGTCCTGACTTTCTATCACATTTTAATAACTGACAAATCATCAGAATGTCTACTTGTCAGTCTTTAATTTGTACATAATTAATTGTAGAAATGCTAGGCATATCATGTCCATCTCTCTTGTACTGGCTAGTTCCCTTTGTTAAAAGGAAATTCAAAATTAAAAAGACTTAAACAACTAACACTGCCTTTTTCTAACTGTGCTTTGAGAACATCAATGTCCCATAAAATATGCCCTGAAAGGAAGGGTTTTCCGGGTCAACATGGTTTGGGAAATGCTGCCCAGAAGATTCCAAATCTTGAAGATTCATGGCAACACTAGCATATTAAAAGTTCTGAGAAGTCCTATCAATAGGAAATCAGCTTACTAAGTATACTTTTTCATTTGCAAAGAATAACTATTAACATCTCAAGAAAACAATAGTGTCTTGTAGAACACAACTTAGGCAATACTGAAAAATAAAGCTCATTTATTGTAATTAGGGATGGTTGAAGTAATATATTTTATACACTAGAAAACAAAATTTTAATTACTTTTGTCCAGACAGAATATTCACAAAAGGCAGGGTACCACAAAGGGTTAACCTTCAAATGGAAACTGCGACCTCATCCCACTCTGAAGATATGAAGGGTACATCTGATTAGCACACCTCTGCTGGACTATGGCCTATACTATGCCCATTGCTTCTTACATTTAGATCTTGTTTAAGATAAAAGAAAAATACAAGATAATAATTACTGTCTGATTTTTTGGTTAAACTAGCTAGCATTCCAATAAGGATGAGCAACAATAAGATCTTTATTGTTTCATCCTATGAAACCACACAAGATTATACTAGGTTCTAGCTTTGATATCTTATCCTGACATTTTTTTTTTAAGATTTTATTTATTTATTTGACAGAGACACAGAGAGAAAGGGAACACAAGCCAGGGGAGTAGAAGAGGGGGGAAGCAGGTTTCCCACTGAGCAGGGAGCCTGGCGCAGGGCTGGATCCCTAGATCCTGGTATCATGACCTGAGCGGAAGGCAGACAAGTAATGACTGGGCCACCCAGGTGCCCCTCTTATCCTTCAGTTTTAATGAAGCAGAGAATAGCAAAGTTTACCTGATGCTCTAAATGTTTACTCTAAAGCTCAGGTTCCTATCTGTAACACCGGCACCAAAGCTCCTTTATTAGAAGTCAAAATAAAGGAAGAGAGGTTTACAATAAAACCCAGGAAAGCTGGGTTTTAGAAAGAAAGGAAAGCTTTCTCCCTAGAACCAGGTGTGGATGAGAACATCGAGGTAAATAGGTAAAGTCGGAGCATTTTTTATAGCACCACTGATGGCTTAAAAAAAAAGTGTCGCCTTAATGCTAACTCATTGCTGTTGGCTCTTCAATCTCTCACCTGGCAATCTGACCATCACTCAGGTCCATATACTGGTGACCCACCAAGTTCACCATCTCTGGTCAGGTTCAATGTTTGGCTAAGTGGCTGTACCTGAAGACACGTCCTCCACTCTGCAGTACCTCTCCTGCCTCCTGTGCTCTTGCTCTACTGTAGTGATTCTCCAAGTGTGTGCCCTGAACCAGCAGCATTAGCATCAACACTGCCTGGAAGCTTCTTTGAATCAGAAGGGGTAGGGTCCAGCCACCTGTGCTTGGACAAGTCTTCCAGGAGATCTCATGCAAGCAGAATGTCAAGGACCAGTGTCCTAATGGAAACAGCCTTCTCTTCTCACACAGGCTCAAACCACAAGTGTTTTCACAATTTCCTTCCCTTTTTTTTTTTTTTTTAACTTCCCTTGATTCTCAAGGTAAATGTTTTCCTAAATCCTGTCACTCTGCCTCTCTAATATGGGTTGAATCCAATCCCTTCCCCACCATTCCTGCCATTCCCCCTAATTCAGGCTCCCATTAACCTAGGACTACTGCAGTAATTCTCTCTTGTCTTCACCCACCATGGTGGTAAAAGGCCTTGCCTCTGTTTCTCACATTTTTTTCTAGCTATATCTGTTGAAAGCACAATTCTAATCACCAATAATCTCTATTCTAGACTGAGAGCTGTCTGGGCTCCAGGATCTCTGCTAAATGCACTACTTGGTTAACTTCCCATTCAGCCAGCAAAGTAGTCAGGGTTACTCTCATTCCATGGACGGCTGACTTGCCTCAGGTCATTCAAAACCAGGATTTGAAATCAAATGACCCTGACCCTAATTCCATAGTGTTAACCATTGTGCACCATGACCTTCCTACCCCACCCATAATATAACTTATGAAGTCAACTCAGCTGTATTTTAAGACCCACTCCCCGCCTCAAACAAATACTTTTTCTTGGTTTGCTGTCACTCTTCCTCATGCCCCTAGACTGAACTATTTATGATTTTCTATACATACCATTCAAAGCTTTTTCTCATGTTGTTCCATAACCCTGAAGTATTACACTTCCATGAATGTCTACACCCCTTTATCTAGCCCTTGGGCAAAGTGCTTGCCAATACATGTGCTCAATACCAAGTTGGATTCTTCTTAAGGAAGAGTGGAATCCATTTCATTAATCTTTGTATCCTTCCAGCTTCCTGCAAAAGCAAAACAAGAAAACCCTGCTAATTCATTCAGGGTGAATTTTATACAGCACATTTCATTTGTATTTATAATTGATTGCATAAATTTTTAAACTAACTGATTCCTGAGTATTTACCAGAGACAGGCATAATATATTACAGCTGATCCTATTTTAGGTTCTTAAAGCATTTCGGATATGATAATGATCATATCCTTACAATGCAGGTAATTAATGGTACAAAATAACATTCTACTTTTATTTAAAGTCATGGGTCTATGTGGGGGCACAGCTGGAACTAGAATCTGGGTTTCCCATAATTTTGTAGACTGCTCTTTTAACAAATTAGTTTTTTTCCAAGATTTTATTTATTTGACAGAGGGAGAAGCAGGCTCCCTGCTGAGCAAGGAGCCTGATGTGGGACTTGATCCCAGGACGCCGGGATCACGACCTGGAAAGCAGATGATTAACTGACTGAGCCACGCAGGTGTCCCAACAAATTAGCTCTATCAGTTATTTCCTATTATTCATGGTAACATGGGTAAATTAAGGTTTTTTTTTTTAAAATAAATAATGTACACATAATTTCAGTGACACTGATCTACTGCCATTAATACGACTTATCTCATGCCACTGCTTACCTCTCCCCACCCCACAAATGCTTATATCTACTTCTACCTGTTGAATTTTCTGATCTCTTGGGCTTCATACCCTGGCTCAGAGAAAATGAGGAGTTTCCCAGGAGTGGCACACCATTTTGAAAACCTGCCCTCCAACTGACCAACTGACCAAGTTGTTCAACTAGCAATGCCTTGTTTTATTTCCATTTATTTTCTCTCCTAAAAAGCAGAATATATATGTGTGCATGTACATGTAAATGTAAATAATTCTAGTTGTCTTTTATTAGTTGAGGTTTTACTGCTGCTTAAAATTATGTATACTTGGAGGAATCGTAGCACTAAAATAAATACTGAGGAAGGGTGACAACATGGAAAATGGATACCTGGAGCCAGTGTCAGTTGCAGGTGACAATAAGTGTTGTTGTCATTTTTCCAACAAGATAAGTTATTTGGTAGAATTAATGTCAAAACACAAGAAAATTTTTCTTTAAAATGTAATATCTTGAAAATTTTACTAGCAATTACTTCAAAGTTCATTAAGAAATTATGAAAAATAATAATGACAACATTAACAATTTATCTGGTTTTATAGTACATAAATATTTCAAAATTAGTAAGATCAATGATGCGTATCACGTAATGTTAGATCCTTATTTGAGAGTTAATTGACTGCACAGTAGATGATAATAATGCAAATAAATCATTACTTGCTGAAACAGAAAACTGAGAAAAATAAATGAGCAATCTTCCACTTCCTCCATGTGGACTGGTTATAGCAAGCACAGCAAAATCCATAAAAATGGTAAAAGAAACAAAGGCTAAATTAAATCTTCCTTTCTTCAGTATGTCTAATAAGTAACACTAGGGAATAAGGCTAATTTAAAAAATGATTAATTCAAGATTTGGTTAGCAACCTAATGAAATGTAATGGGAAAAGGAAACAAATACCAAGCAGCACAGGTAGATCTTTTCTTATGATGATACTTTTTTAATTACTAAGCTTAGTTTATAGTTGTTCTTTAAGTTTTGCAGATATTTTGTGGCTAAAGTGTGTCAGGAATTAGTAGAATTAGAATGTACATTTAATGGTTGGGCCCAGCCAATTAAATGGTTCACTGTAAAGGCTTGTTATCTGGCTCAAGAGGTATAAGAGGTGTTGGACTTATTTCTGTCTTATGAACTTTTTAATTTTACATTTTTATCCATATGGCTCCATAACATTATCTTGCCTTTCTAAACTTCCAGAATGTGTCCTGAGATTTTTGAGAAATAAGGTTAAAAAAATCAATACATTATTGATAGCCATAGGATATATCTAACCCACAAAGAGCGGTAAAGCCTTAGGACAGAATTGGGGCATGTCTAGTTAAAGGTCAAGTCCAACCTCAATATGGCTGGGTCCAGACTCATGCCCACTGCAGTTTTCAGGTTCACAGTGTGCCCTTTGTCATTCTACACTCAAGGTCTCTCTTTCTCTGACTCTTCTGCTTTATCCTCTGATACCCTGCTACTTCCACTGGTTAGTATATAAAAGCAACTTTCATTTGCTCTTTGTTACCCTTATTTAATAGCCTTATTTATTTCCTCCACTTACTTAAAGAAGCAAAGTTACATGCTATTGCTTTTCTACTTCTGTGAGGTCTATATGGCTCTCATTAGGAAAAAAGATAAAAAAGAGACATGTTTTTAGGAAAAGATTTGAATATGTTATTCTTACTGTTCAGATTAATATATTTATCTGAAAGAATTATTAAATTACCACAATTAGAATTTTTTTCTCTTGTATATAATATACACTCATGAAGAAATACATCTGCTTACGTTTCAAACAAGTACAATTTGATACTAAACCTCTTACTTCCTTATTTCTTGTTAAGTCATAGCACTAATAATAACACTGAATGAATGTCAACTGTGGGTCAGGCACTCTACATACATTTCCTCTAATCCTTACAAAAGTACAGAACAGTACTGAGTTGAGCAATCTAATAGTGGGAGAAGCAAAATAAATGACTTGCTCAAGGTTACATAATTAATGAGTGAAGAACAGGAATGGGATTCTATATTCTTGCTCCTTCCATTACAGGTAGCTGAAAAAGTTGAGATTGTCTCATTTTCTATTCCTGAAGATTATATTTAGAACTGTAATAGATTTTCCTGTTTCAAAACTTTCTTCCCAAATCAAATAAAGCCCTGAAATGTAATAAGAATTAAAGAGCCAGATGCTAGTATATATGGGAACTTCCTAATTATGATCAAGGTAGAATTTCATTCAATGAGAAAAGAACTGCTGGTATAATTAGAGAAAACAAAACTAGATTACTATCTCAAACTGTGTGTGCACATATACATACACACACCACACATGTCCTATAATCAATGTAGAAAAACCCCAATTATGTAAAGATAAACTACAAGAATATGTTTATAATTTTGGGATGATAGAAACCTCCATATGACAAGCAACCCCAAAATCATAAGGGGTAAGACAGGAATATTTAACTTCATAAAAATAAAACTTCATATGCCAAAAAATCATGTAAATAAAGTCAAATGACCAGAAATAAGAAGTGATATTTATAATACATAACAGACATTTAAAATCTCATATAAACAGATTTTACAAAAACACAGTATAAATAGGCAAAGGGTATTAAAAAAAACAAGTGGCTGGAGATGAAATGTAAATGCAAATTAAAGTATTAGAAAAAACTGCTAAATTTCATTCATAAGGAGAAAGAAAATCAAATAACAATGAAATGTTATTTTCATCATATTAGCAAACAGTTTTAAAATGATTTATATATTCATTTGAGAGAATGAAACAGTGCTCACTGTCTGAGGAGAGGAAAGGGGGCACAGGGAGAGAATCTTCAAGCAGACTCCATGCTGAGCATGGAGCCCTGTGGGGAGGGGAGGGAGTGCCTGATCTGACCATGCATGAGATCATGACCCAAGCCAAAACCAAGAGTTGGAGGCCAACCCATTGAGCAACCCAGGTGTCCCCATATAATCTAACATTTTAAAAAGTGGTAATATCCAGGGCGCCTGGGTGGTTCAGTGGGTTAAATCTCTGTCTTTGGCTCAGGTCATGATCTCAGGGTCCTGGGATCGAGCCCCACATCGGGCTCTCTGCTCAGCAGGGAGCCTACTTCCCCCTTTCTCGCTGCCTGCATCTCTGCCTACTTGTGACCTCTCTCTGTCAAATAAAAAAAATCTTAAAAAAAAAAATAAAAAGAAAAGGTAACATCCAGACCTGGGGAGGAGCCAGGTAAAAACATACTTGGACCTACTACTCATGTTAGTGTGATTTGCTACAACCCTTTTGGAAAACAACCGGGTAACATCTATTAAAATTACAAATACATATTTCCCATGACCTTGCAGTTCTACCTCTGGATATCTACTCTATAGAAATAAAAGCAATCATGTACATGAAATATTAAGTACAGCACTATTAGAAACAATTTGAATCTCTACCTACATGGCAATATTTTAAAAAACTATGGAATCTCCACACTACATGTAATGACTAAAATTAGTTATTAAAAAGAATAAGCTAACCTTTATCCACTGCCTGAGAAAAACCACTATATGTGATTAAGTGAAAAAGCCAGTTGGAAAACTGAGTAAAACACACAAAAATAATAAAATAAAAAAATACTCCATGAGTTTGTCTGACCATGGAGAAAACTGTGATAGAAATGTAGCAGGTCAGTATGATTGGTAGCTTCAGAGGGTAGGATTGAGAAAGGGACTGAGATACTATTTAACATCTTTATCCTATCTCTATATTATTTCACTTTTTATAACTAGCATAGGACTTCTTTAATTAAAATCTAATTCAGAAAATTAAGAAAGAAAAGAGCACTAAAGAAATGAAGTATTATTGGGGCTCCTGAGTCGCTCAGTCAGTTGAGTGTTCTGTTCTTCATTTTGGCTCAGGTCATGATCTCAGGGTCATGGGATCGAGCCCTGTGTCAGGTTCCATGCTCAGCATGAGTATGCTTAAGATTCATTCTCTTCCTCTCTCCCTGCCCCGCCCCCTGCTTACTCACTCTCTCTCTAAAATCAATCAATCAATCAATCAATCAATCTTAAGAAAGGAAGGAAGGAATTGTTTGAATAAACAGATCCTGTTTTAGAAATGGTCTAATTCATGGAAAATGGTAATCTGATTGAGGAGAACTGATATTTTTGCTTTTTTGAAGCTATTAAAGTACTCTAAGGGGCTCAATAATATTCTAATGACCTATAAAAATTCATTCTAACAATGAGATAGGACTTAGAAGATTTCACAGTGTGCAGCACTGGTAAGGGTGTGGAGAAAATGTTCTGTGAGAATGTCAGTTGGTGCAAACTCTTGGAGGGTAATTTAACAATATCTAAAAAAATAAAAAATGTAGCTACCCACTGGCCCACCAGTTCCAAGGCTGAAACTCTGGATATACTTGGGAAAGTACATCAAATAAAACTGGCAGCAATCTAACATCCATCAATCAGGAATTTATTACATACATTATATACATATATTAATAGGACTGCATGCAATCCTAGAAAGGATGTAAGTGAATCCACATGCATTACTGTGGAATAATCTCCAAGAAAGATTATTCAGGAAAGGTGAACCAGGCACTTATTTTTCTAAAGACTTATTTTTTGCTAGAGTATGCAGAAAAATTTTTGACATATACTCAAGAAACTTAATTTTGGGGAAAGTGTTAATGGTAGGAAAGAGAACCCTACATTTGTAGGATGGCTTTCTTTTAATTTTATACTTTACTGAATAATTTTATCTCTTTTAGCTTGGGCTCTCATTTGTTATTACTTGTATAAATAAAATAGAAAAAGAGTTGTATATTCACGAAAAACCACACCAAGATGCTAATTTTTACAATTAGTTAAATGTTCTAATTTTGACCTATTAAAGGAGTTAAGAATTAGTTTTCATGAAAGGCATGAAATACATGACAATGGTGGTAATTATCTTGTTTGAAAACATCTGATGTTAATGAACTGACTGATCTAATAGATTCCACTGTATATATATT
>NC_081559.1:55087049-55097181 GCF_022355385.1 Mustela nigripes | reverse complement strand
AATATATATACAGTGGAATCTATTAGATCAGTCAGTTCATTAACATCAGATGTTTTCAAACAAGATAATTACCACCATTGTCATGTATTTCATGCCTTTCATGAAAACTAATTCACTTTAATAAAGCATTGGTACCTTTAGAAAGGTGCTTCTCAGCTTGCTCTATGATTTTAATTAATTTTCTTCCATAAATTGCTAATAAGGAAGAAAAGATAAACTTATGCTCAGTGTAACCATAAAATCAAATTTATACAATTTTTCTCATAAATTCTCTATGTCAACATACATTTTGGAATTAAACATGAAAGAGAATGCTATACTTAACCTTACACTTTAAATAATTTCAGGGCCAAATCACTCAGGTACTATATACCAAATGGTAAATTTTTCATTTGATAAACTAAAGGTATTAATAGTTTGAAAGAGTAATTATTTTATTGTATTATATAATTGACAGATATACTAAGTTTTTTTTAAATAGCTCATTACATATATATATATATAGTCTTTTTATTGTGATAAAGTATAGATGTATAAAACTTCATCATTTTAACAAATTTTTTTTAAGATTATTTATTTATTTATTTGACAGAGAGAGAGAGAGAGAGATCGCAAGTAGACAGAGGCAGGCAGAGAGAGAGAGAGAAGCAGGCCCCCTGCCGAGCAGAGAGCCCGATGCGGGACTCGATCCCAGGACCCTGAGATCATGACCTGAGCCAAAGGCAGCGGCTTAATCCACTGAGCCACCCAGGCGCCCTCATTTTAACAATTTTAATGTGTGTAGTTCAGTGGCATTAAGTACATACACACTTCTGGGCAACTATTACCTCCGTTCATATCCAGAGCTTTTCTGCTTTCCCAAACTGAAACTCTGTGCCCATTAAATAATAATTTCTAATTCTTCCCTCCAACCAGCTCCTGACAACTAACACTTCATTTTCTGTCTCTATGAAATGGACTACTCTAGGTAACCCACTTAAGTGGAATCATACAATATTTGTCCTTTTGTGACTGCCTTATATCATTTAATACCATGCTTTCAAGTTTCATCTATGTTGTAGCAGTCATCAGAATTTCCTTTCTATTTAAGACTGAACAATGTTCTATTGTATGTTTATGACACCTTTTGTTTATACATTCATTGTTGATGGATATCTGGGCTATTTCTACGTATTTTTAAAAAACCAAAATTCTACAACAAATTTAAGCCAAATTCTACAATAAAAAGTATCTTGAAATTCACATTTTTTATACTAGTTTCTTCTGTCCAAGACACTATTAACTTTGACAAAATTCAGTAGTGAAAGGCTTTATCTACAAGGATAAAACCAGTATTACAGCTTTTCCTTTGATAATTTAAAAGACTAACTTGGTTAAATATTCATTTGTTTAAACTTTGAGTGCCTACTAAGTGACAGCCACTATGGTGGGCGAAAGGAAGTGAGAGAGAGGAAGGAGAAGGGGAAAGGGGAGAGACAGAGAGAGTCTGAGTGCAGGGGTTTCAAAACCAGCCCCATGAGGTCTTTGGGAGTGGGCGGGGTGGGGTGGGGGCAGTCCCAGGAGCAGAGAGGATAAACTCTGACATGATGGTTTCTCTTAATGACAATGAGAAATTGGATTACAACATTCAAGCTGAAATGTCAAAATAAACTCCCACTTAAAGATGCCAAATAAAATTAAGTACCTAGAAAGCTAGTGAACATTAAAAGTTGTGTGGTGCTGATGAGACCACGTGGTTTGGCATCCATTTTCTGGTTGCCTGGCATAAGAAGGCAAACACCATCTGCCTCTCTAGCTGTCGGGACCATCAAAAGACCTAAGGTGCGTGTGTGTGAAAGCTTTCATGAATTTTCATGTTCCACAAAAAACTTCTAATCTCAGATTTTGGTACTGATATCCTAGAGCAGGAGTTGGCAAACATTTCTATAAAGGGCTGGATAGGGGCACTTGGTGGGCTCAGTTGGTTGAGTCAGTTGGTCAGTCAGTCAGTCAGTTGATCAAGATCAGGTCATGATCTCATGGTTCTGGGATGGAGCTCTACATTGGGCTCTGCACTCAGCAGGGAAACTACTTCAGGATTCTCTTCTCTCCCTCTGTTCTCACACATCCCCACACCGCCCTGCTCTCTCTGGCTCTCTCTCAAATAAATCCTTAATAAAAAAGGGCCAGATAGTAATATGTTAGGATTTGTTGACAATAAGCTAGATTTCTGTCACAACTAGCCACCACTGTCCTGGTAGTATGACAGCAGCCATAGAAAATTAACAAAATGGGTGTGGTTGTTTTTACTTATGGACACTGAAATTTGAATTTCATCTAATTTTCAAATGTCATGAAATATTCTTCTCATTTTTAAACTGCTAAAAAATGTAAAAAACAGACAAACAAACAAAAAAACAAATCTCTGCTTGTAGGCTATGAAACAATTTTAAAAACCCCAAAACAGGTAGAGGGCCAGATTGGCCATCCCTAACTCCAGAGTTTAAAGAAAAAGTTTATAAAAATTCTTTACAGGCCTATCCTTTCAGAAACAAAGACGGAACCATCAGGGGATTTGGAATCCAACCTGTATCTGAATCTCAGCTCTATCACTTGATATCTAGAGCCTAGATACCAAATATCAAATATATTTGATATTGGACAAAGTGATATTGGACAAATCACTTTAACATTTAAGAATCAGTTTAATCATCTGTTAATGGGTATAATACCCACATATATAGGAGCTGGTGTGAGTGTATAAACAGATGCTAAATGTTGTGTAAACTGTCAAGCTGTTAGGCATTATAAAGTAAAAATATACAAAAATGCACCATATCTTCCTCTGGGGATTACTTACCAAAAAATTGGGAATTTATTTTCAGTTCCTAAGAAAAGGAAAAATGAAGTAATTTGGAGCAAAGATAGATATCTTGGATTTCAGTTTTCCTAGGCTGTTAGCATTGTACAATGTTATAATACCACTCAGTTAATAATGTATCTTTCTTTCATCATCTGATCATATTCTGTTCTCAATAGCTCTGCTTTGTCATTTTTTGTTCTCTCTTAATCTTCATTTAAGAGGATCCAATTTTATATATAAAATCATAAGAAGAGAGCAGTGGCTGAAGTACCTTTCATAACAAATGACTGAAAGAGTGGTTGCTTCTTGCTACTATCATATGCTCTATTTTTGATTTCTTAAATTTCAGAACAAGCAATCTCAGCAAATTCAGGGGCTCTCATACGTTCACAAAATTAAAATGCATAAATTCTTTATATAGCCAGCTTGAAGATATAATATCAATGCCAAAAAATATCAATGCCAAAAAACAGTATGGAGATGGTGGGTAAATATATTAAGTTCTTTAATACTCAGATATTGAGTGAAGACACAAAGCCTTTATTCAGTATCTTCTATCATCTTACCCCATTAAGAAATTCCTTAACTACACTTACTATGGTGATCATTTAGCAATATAAACATATACTGAATCACTACACTGTACACCTGAAATAAAATGTTATATGTCAATTAAATCTCAAACTTTTTAAAAAGGAATACCTTCCTTATGTCTATTTTAGGGACATAAAAACAGCAGTTTTCCTAGGATATCTCAGTCAGTAATTTTTTCTTTTTTTTTAAAGGCTCATTTATTTTAGAGGGAGAGAGCATGCAAGAGCTTGAGCAGGGGGATGGACAGAGGGGGAGGGAAACAGCCTCCCTCCTGAGCACAGAGCCAGACCCGGGGCCACCCAGGGGCCCCTCAGCCAGTCATTTCCAAGCCCAAAGCTCATACATCTAATGGACACATAGGAAAATACCAAGCTGAGTTAACTCTCTTTTCTCCTTCCAAAAGCAAGAAGCCAATGTGGCAAGAGGATGTTTCTTCTTCTAAAGTGAATGCTTGGTGCAAATGGTCAGCAGACTATTAGGTTCAGTCCAGGGCCTTAAGCACTGGTAAGCGGGTCTGCACCTGCCTCAGAGGTGCCCTCAACCTTAGTAGCTAGGACCATGCCTGCCTGCACGGATCTGAGCAAGGATATGGAGACTGGGTCCCACAGGACAGAAAGGTTAACACAGTTTGCTACAGGAAACCTGAATCTACAGGCAGAGCGAATAAAAGGGATGTGGAGAAGATCACCACAGGCAGGCTCTAGCTATTCCTTGCTCTCCTTGAATCTAAACCTAAACAGTTTAAATCCATATCTGTGACATACATATTTTAAAATACTGTATGTAGAATTAAGATGAAACGTAACAGCACTGGGTAATGAATGTAGAGAGTATCAAACAGGAGATAAAAATACATGATTTGGCAAATCAGCATTTTCTCAGGAGTATACACTAAGTTGAATAACATCGTGTCTCAGAACAGAACACACTTAGCTGGATAGATTTAACTGAAGAAAGGTGACATTTTCATTGCAAAGGCTGCAGGCTGATGACTCTAGACCCAGCAGCCTTGCAACTCTAGGACAGTGTACAGAAGGGCCTGGATGTCTTCTGGCTGCCTATCCCATCTCAGTCACTTGGCGAAGATTTTTTTTTAATTATTTTTCTTAACATATAATGCATTATTCACCCCAGGAGTACAGATCTGTGAATCATCAGGCTCACACATTTCACAGTGAAGACTTTTTATTACAGAATTACATCAAATTTTAACCATTCCCTTATATTTTGTCCTATTTTTTAAAGACTCTATCTGGCACAGATTCATTTTAAAGAGTTATAATGACATTAGGATAATTGGCTATTATTTATTAGGTCTTTACCATGAACTAGATACTGTACTAATGCTTTCTCTGCATATTATAAATGATAAATAATACAACCAATATCCAATGAATGGTCTTTATGTGCTAAGCACTTACTCAACTTCTTCAACAGCCCTATACGGTATTATTATTACTCTTATTTTTGCGATTCAGGTCATAAATGTCTAAGATCACACACCTGGTAGGTGGCAGAGAAGGGATATGAAGTTAAGAGGTGTGATTCCAGAGTCAGTGCTCTTTATCACTGTCTTTCAGCCTAACACCATGACTACAAAAAGTGTGGCAATGAAATTGATTTCAAGGTGAAGAGGGGAAGATAATAATCTCTGAAAAACAATACAAGCCTAGGTAATCCATCAAAGGTCTCACTGCCCAGCTTGTTACTTAACTCGGATGTGATCGTCTCCTTCAATTTAATAACCGCAACTCATAAGCTCTTCTTTGGCATTATCTAAAGAAGATGGCACTACTGAATGGTCTGAATAGTTTGATGGTCTCAAACAACGAACACAGTTTCTAAAGTTGCAAGCAAGGAGCTGCGGATGGAGAAAATCAAGTTTGCAGTTCTCAGAGATGATCTTTTCCATGGTTTCCATCTGATGAACAGTGCTTTCTATGACATCCAGCACACTTTACAGTGAGACAATGCCTTCAGTGGATCTTAATACTCTTGGGATCATAAATAAAAACTCTTAAGTGCAAGTAGAACAAGAAGGGAGAGACACCTTGCTTCACTTATCTCTCTGGATTTCTCCATTCTGAATTTTCTATGAGGATTTTTGTTTTTTTAGCTCATTATTGTCAATATATCTGATTGAGAAAGAAGCTAAACAAGTCCCAGGTGAGAATGCACCATAGCAACAGGCTTGCTATGAATTCTTCCGGGAGAATTTCATAGAAGTATTTGATTGCCTATTCACACTCTTAATTACAACACACCGAGCTGTTAAACTAAATTGTATGTCATTAGTGTATTGAAGGAACTTTAAAAAATAAACTACTCCATGTGAAGATATTTTTCACACATACATTCACATTGATATGTGTTTAATTGCATGCAGCCTACTTCTCTTTTATTTGGAAAACAAGAGAGACATCTTTAAACTATTTCAGAACTTGCCAATGTCAGAGTGTTGTAATGTGATAAATAAGGCATTACCCTCTATCACAGGTAAATATTGATAGTTTATAAATATTTGTTTAATGTTTCATTGTTATTACGACAGAATAGAAATTACTGTTCTTAGAATTTCTTCAGGAGTATTAAAGTACCTTGGGCAAAAAATAATTACAGAAAAAACAATCTGACATTAAAACAACCTCAGTCTCAGATTTTACTGAGCCTATGGCTTAGCTGGGATAGCACACTAATAACCTTACCCACCCCCCAAAAAAAAGGCTGCAGAGAAAAGAGTAGTTTATGGCTGTGTTTTATCACAGAATGTCGGCCACTCTACAAATAATGTCAAAATCCAAAGTAAGACGAGATGAAGATACAGATGGCATGGGCAAGACCCATCAAAACCACCAGAAAATCATCTCAAAGCAAATCTAGATGAGACGGAATTATTACCCTCTATCTTCATGTCTGGATAGAACACATTTAACTAACTTTTCCCACAGTTAACAATACAAAGGGTGCTAGAGAAAGAATAATTTTACAAACATTCAAAATCAAAAGACTGAATTGCATTCATGACGAGTTATTTTTATACAACCAATTCTGTTACTTATGCTACTAGAGATACCCAATGGTGTGCATCTAATCCAAATTATTTACATTTGGTTTTGCAATGCATGGTATAATATTTCTGTGGAAGATTTGCCTTTCTAATTGCATTTTGCTCTCTTGGTAAGATCAGTTTACATGTCCTTAATATACACCTGCTGTTTGGGAAAGGTGGTTGTCCCAGAAGCCTGCTGGGCAGGAGGACAGCTGGCTCACAATTACAAATACACCAGACAGGTTCTAGAGAAAAAAGAAGTGGCCAAACAATCTTAAACCTTAATTACTTTAGAAACACTTAAAGTTTACATAAGATTTGTTTATGTTACTTGTTTCTTTTCTTCCATTTTTGTTGATGTTGCATTTGACCTTCTTAGAAGATGGGGAAGTACCTTAAACACCTAGGGCACAACTAGAAATTACCATTTCACTAAATAAACATGTACTGATATTTAACCGATTAGACATGGTTTTGAAGCGACAATTTTCTTAGAATCTAATCATGTAATTGGAATATTCAAGACTATTTATCTCAAGCAAGATAAAAAATAAACCAAAATACAATGGAAACATGCAGTGTTGCAAGTATTACTGTGATCTGCCACTTACCATCTTTTTACCATTCTTGTAGATATGGCATTCTGATTTTCCCTACCTTCCCTATGCTTGGACCATGTGAATTTAATATGTTAACAATAGGGCTGGCTAAGCCAAGACTGATGAATAGGAACTTTCAATGAAGATGAAGGATTATTTCTGGAAGTGAGCTAAAGGACAGTGGTTTTTGGTCTAAGAATACAAAGTTTCAAGGAAAAGGCCACTCAAGGTGAGGATGCCAAGGGACTGCTCTACCACAGATTGGATGGGCTGTCTTGGTGGATACTGAAGTCACTTAGAGATGCACAGCAAAAGCTGAGTTTTCAGTGAATGAGGCTAAATAACCAGAAGGCTGCTAAATGATAGTAATGAGAAGGAAAGGGTTATATTCCACGACTTCCAGGTATGGAAGTCTCAAAGGAGCAGGGACTTGTGCAGGGTGCCTATAAGTAAATGATTGGGAATTGAGGAGAAAAATGATCCTACTCCCCAAATTTGAGAAACTCAGAGGTTAACAGGATAATCAGATGTCCCTAGAGAAAATTTTAGGGTATATGGAGTCCCCTTTAGGAGATAAGTAGACGGCTATTAAGGGTAAGAAGTGGGGAAGGAAAGATTTGAGGAGGTTGAGAATGTGGGGTTAGTGGCTGACCACAGAGCAGAGGTTCCAGAGAACACAGAAGAAGAGTTTGGGAGGGAGCATGGGGGAAAATGGGGGTTAGATTGGGCAAGAGAATAAATAGAAAGATGGGGATGGAAGATTGGCAGCTGACAGGATAACCAGACAGGAGCAGACTTCTGGTGTTGAGTGAAATAAAGACAAAGTGAGGTGTGAGAGATGAAGTCCTTAATGCCTCTAGACTAGTACAGAGCAGGAAATTGTGAATTGTTGGCAGAAAGGGAAGGAAAGAGCTGAATACAGCTGTCTTATTGAGCTTCAGGTACAGGGATGGTAGGTGCTCCCGGTTTGAGAGGGTCACAGGCCTCAGGAGGGTGAACTGGCAGTCACCTCTCCCTGGTGTCACAGATCTTATACCTGGCATCACAGCCTGAGAGTTAAGGAGGTCCTGATCCACAGTATGATCAGGTCATGTCTGCACATTACTGGACTATGGAGCCAAAAGAAACCCCCCCTCCAAATATTCTTACATGGCAGCCCCAACCAGCAACTTCTGTTTCCAAGTTTTGCTGACATACCTAGAAACTATCCTGCAGAGATTACCAAATGTATCACGAGAAGTGAAAAAAATCAAGGCAGGCAGAAATGAAAGAAGAGTGTTCCAAGCAGAGGGAAGGACAAGTGCAAAAGGCCATGAAATGTACTTAGTGTGGGTTACTGAGGAAACCTGGGTATCTGAAGCAGCAAGTGACAAAAAGGAGAAACCACGGGTCTGATCAGGGAGGTCTTTGGAGGTTCTTGTAAAGAAATCTGGCTTCTATGCTGAGAATGGAAAATTGCTGGAAAATTTTTGGAGTAAAAGGTGACAGAATCTCTTTTAATATCATCCCTCTGCTGAGACTAGACTAGACAATGAAAGGCAGAAACAGGAGGTCCGGTCAGGAGGCTTCCCCAAGTCCAGGCTGCAGTTTGACGAGGGTGGTGTGCGGACCATGGAGTGGTTGGGCAGTATAGAGAGACAGTAGCTGGCTTCTGGACATATTTTGGTGATAGAAGCCCATGGGTCTTCTTCTGGTTCAAGAACTTTCCTAACTAGTACAGAGGAAGCAGTGGGAAAGAAACATGAGGAAAAGAACATTCATTCCTTAGGTTTCAGCTTCAACACCACCTTTTTAAAAAGACCTTATCTGAACATTCCTTTTAAGTAGGTCCCCCAAGATATTCTCCTTTAATATCCGTTCTTTTCATTTAGAGCACTTCTCAAAATCAATTCATATACATATATATATATTTTAATTTTGTTTAATGTGTGACTTCCCCCATGAGATTATAAGCCCAGTATGATAAAAGACCATGAAAAAAGAGGTGGGAAGGAAACCATCATTAAATAACAGGATGGATTCTAATGATTAGAATTGCTGAATCTGAGTTACGTGAGGATAGGGACCATGCATTTTAAATTTTTCTTCATTACTATATTCTTATCAGTATTCATATGTTGAAGGAATAAATGTATAATTATTTGTCAATATACTTTTTAACTGCAAAGTATTGCCTAACAGTGCCATTTAACTACAACCATGTTAAGTTTTAACAACTGAAGTCCACCTCTGATTAAAACAGCCAAGATAATTACAATGTCTTTTAGAGCTCTTTTGTCATATGTATCTGGAATACTCACAAGATAAATATAAATCAAGGTAACATTGTTAAAAATTACTTCTACCTGAGACTTAAGAATAACAGGAAGAATTCCTACAAAAAGGAATAAAGATTCTTAGCTAAAGTAATACATATATATGAAAACCAAGCATCACATTTTTAAAAATCAAGAGTCAAGAAATTACTAAATTCTTTTTTGACAAAAAGGAAAAAAAAATCTAAAAGTACAATCAAGTATTTCTTCAAGGGGTGCCCAGTGGCTCAATCAGGTAGACTGGATCAAGCCCTGAGTAGGGCTCTGTGCTCAGCAAGGAGTCTGCTTGAGAGTCTTCCTCTCTCTCCCTCTCCCCTCCCCCTCCCCAACTCATGCGCACAGGTGCTCTCTATCTAAATAAAATCTTAAAAAAAAAAAGTATTTTCTCAAATGTTAGATGATTCTTAGTAATGACTTGGGATAAATCAAATTGAAATGGAAAATAAAGCAAACATTTATTAAGGGCTAAATGTATAAGGGTCACTGTATTAGTTTCTTTTGTTTGCTTTAACAAATTGCCATAAACCTGATGTCTTAAAACAACCAAACTTTTTATCACAGTTCTAAAGTCCAGAATTTAAAGATTGATTTCAGGGGCGCCTGGGTGGCTCAGTGGGTTAAGCCGCTGCCTTCGGCTCAGGTCATGATCCCAGGGTCCTGGGATCGAGTCCCGCATCGGGCTCTCTGCTGAGCAGGGAGCCTGCTTCCCTCTCTCTCTCTGCCTGCTTCTCCG
>NC_081559.1:55010767-55086949 GCF_022355385.1 Mustela nigripes | reverse complement strand
TTCAGGTCATGATCCCAGGGTCCTGGGATCGAGTCCCGCATCGGGCTCTCTGCTGAGCAGGGAGCCTGCTTCCCTCTCTCTCTCTGCCTGCTTCTCCGACTACTTGTGATTTCTCTCTGTCAAATAAATAAATAAAAATCTTTAAAAAAAAAAAAAAATAAAGATTGATTTCAGTAGGCCAAAAACAAAATCCAGTAGGGCCATGATACCTGTGGGGAGACTCTAGAGGAGAATCCACTGCTTGCCTCTCATGCTTCTGGTTGCTGAATGTTCCTTGGTCTGTGGTCTCATCACTCCAATATCTGCCTTCACCTTCCTACTGCCATCTGTGCGTTAACTCCCCCTCTGCCTCTCTCTTACAAGGACACCTGTAATGGTATTGGGCCTCACCTGGATAATCTAGGATAATTTTCCTCTCAAGACCCTTAATCACATCTGTAAAGACATTTTCCAAATAAGGTAACATTTACAGGTCCAGGAATGAGGATGTGATATCGTTAGAGGTGGGGGCCAGGGTCTGGTGGGAGATATGACACAGCATTACTATGCTTACCATAGTCCATCCTTGGGCAGTCAAAGATTTGTGTCTGTCCCATGAGCAAAATATGTGGACTCCACCCAACACAATCCTAAATCTCAACCTATATAGATAACATCAACCAGAAGAACCAAATCTCTCATAAACCTCATCTGCCTAAAGTCCTAAATCTCATCATCTAAACATCTAAATCAGGTATGGGTGAGATTCTGGGTATGATCCATCCTGGGGCACAATTCCTCTCCATCTGTTGATCTGTGAAACTAGAAGGCAAGTTATCTGCTTCCAAAATAAGATGGTGAGGCAGGCATAAAATAACAGCTATGACATCCCCCACTCTACAAGGTAGAAAACAGAAGTCATGTAGCCCAAGTAATTTCACAATCCAGTGGGGCAAGGTTTCAAGGCCTGTAAGTAATACTCCATAGCTTGAGGCTCTACCCTTGGAGTCATTTTTCCTTTTTCTTAAGGGGTAGCACATATTTGCACCTGAGTAGTTTTATAAGGCTGTTTTCTGCCTATAGAATTTTGGAAGTCCAACAGCCTTCTTACATTTCATCCTGTCTCTGTGCTTTCAAAAGTCAAGTTGGCATTGTTTCTGCTGATTTAACAATCTGAAAAACCATGTGGGTCTCTTTTGTATTCATGCCATTAAACACGAGAGTCCACTACAGATCTTTCCTGGGAAATCCCATCTCTGTTCCTGTTTCCTGTTGAGATGGTTGAGGGGATCCATGAGTCACACACCTAATTCTGTCAGCACTAAAGACTGTCTAGTTACACCTTTGGCCTTCTCTCCAGAGCACACTTTCCAAACAATAAATTTCCTAATTTTAGTGTCTTTGCAATTTGGATAGACTGGAAATTTTCCAGATCATCAAGCCGTAGCTCATTTCTGTTCTGAGAGTTTTCTCCTCAATTTCTATCTTTCCTCTCACATTTCACCATGAGCAGGAAGAAGAAACAAGGCTGTAGCTATAGCATTTTGGCTGGAAGTCTTTTCAGCTAAATATCCAAGTTCATTGCTTACATGCTTTCTACACAACTCTGGTAGCCAATTTAGCTAAGTTTTCTCCCACTATTCCTCTAGTCTCCAACTGTATCTTCCTCATTTCCTTCTGAGCTGTCACCAGAAGCACCTTCAAAGTCCCTCTTTCTTTTTTTTTTTTTTTTAAGATTTTATTTATTTATTTATTTGACAGATTAGAAGAAGGCAGAGAGGCAGGCAGAGAGAGAGGGGGAAGCAGGCTCTCTGCTGTGCTAGCAGAGAGACCGATGCGGGGCTTGATCCCAAAACCCTGGGATCATGACCTGAGCCGAAGGCAGAGGCTTTAAGCCACTGAGCCACCCAGGCGCCCCCAAAGTCCCTCTTTCTAACCAGAGTGTGTTTAAGGCAATCTAGGCCTTTTCTAGGATATGCCTCAAATTTCTTCCAGCCTCTACCCACTGTCCGATTCCCAAGTCACTTTCACATTTTTACGTATTCGTTACATCAGCATTCCACCTCCTAGTATCAAAACCTGTCCTAGGCCTACTGTAACAAACCATCACAGATCGGGTAGATTGTAACAACAGAAATTCATACTGCCACGGTTCTGGAGACCAGAAACTTAAAATTAGTTTCACTTGGCTTTGGCTGACATCATGGTTGTAAAATGGGATATACTCATTCCAGAAGTTGAAGGGAAGAATATGTTCTTGGCCCTTTACAGCTTCTGGGGGCTGGTGGCGTACCAGGCTTGTGGGTACAACGCTGCAATTTCTATCTCCACCTTTACATTGCTTTCTCCTCTGTACATTGTCAAATCGCCCTATCTCTCTCCTTCATGGACAGTCTGAAGGCATTTAGAGTTGACCTGAATAATCCACGATAATCTCCTACCCTCAAGGCCTTTAATTACATCCATCAAGATCTCTTTTCCAAATAACCTTATAGGCAACAAGTACTGGGACTCATGTCTTTGGAGAGGGAATCATTATTTTGCCCACCATACTCACACTTTAGAGGCACAGCATATTAATTTACCATAACTCTATTATGTCTATAAAGAAGTATTAAAATTGAATTTGGCTCTTTCAAAGTGACCATTTGTTACTTAATACTGCAATAAAAAGCTGCAAAAATTACTTTTCTAATGCTATTACGTTAATGTGAAACACTTCTTCTGATTTTTCCATTTACAGATAAGTGTAATTAACTTTGCAAACATAATTTTTAAATGAAGTTGACAGTACAGCTAAATACAGTAAGCACTGGTAAATTAGCAAATATAAATAGTTGCAAAGATAAAAAAAAAAAACTTCCGCAGAAAGTCGAAAGACTTTAGGAACAGATCAGGAAACTACTCTTTAGGAAAATATTTTCTTCCTTTAGGAGTGGCTAAGTAAGTAGCTGACATCTCTCTTTTAAAACTTATTCAGGTTATACTTTGACACTTTGGGATAAAGAATGGCCAAGGGTGATCAAATACCGATGGGTGAACAATGGCTGGGATAGTTCTGGTAGGGCAGCAGGCACCCAGTCCTTGCCAATTTGATCAGTTACCATAGGAGTGGCTTCACAGCCAAGAAATTAGTTTCCCAGCTGTTTGCTGCTATCAGAGAGAAGGGAAGACTCAGAAGTACTGGTAGTGTTAAACAAATTAATGCCTTTTCTTCAACCTAGAAGCAAGCAATTTGCAATTTTCCCTCTAGAGCTACTAACTACCAAATGAAAATTGTGTCCTTATTAATAGTTTTAAATGTTTTGGTAAAGTTAACCCGAAGGTCACAAGTCTGGTGCAAATTTGAACACCAAGAAAGGATATTGTTCTTTTTCATTTAAGCCTAGCAAGCAAACCAGAGTTATGTTAGAGAATGACCATTATTATTTATTTAGTAAAAGGAATAAAGTTCACCAAGTAACTTCATTTGTAAAATGTTATTCTAAAAGACAGTGATTCAAGCAAATCACTTTGAGTATAGAGATGTATTTTGATGTAAAGAAGCATAAATAAGCAGCAAAGCAACCTAATCTGTTTTCTCTGCTACTCCCGGGTTGGTTAGCCCCTGAGATCCCCATTTAGGGCGTGCCATTTGTTTCCCAGAAGCTTATATGCTTTCTCATAAAGTACTTATTTTGTAAACCTAAACTAACAAAACAAACAATAAATGTTGAATACTTAAAATATAAATGCCCAGTCCTGCACAAACGTAAAAAATCCACAGGTTGGGGCGCCTGGGTGGCTCAGTGGGTTAAAGCCTCTGCCTTTGGCTCAGGTCATGATCCCAGGGTCCTGGGATCGAGCCCTGCGTCGGGCTCTCTGCTCAGCAGGGAGCCTGCTTCTCCCTCTCTCTCTGCCTGCTTCTCTGCCTACTTGTGATCTCTGTCTGTCAAATTAATAAATAAAATCTTTTAAAAAAAAAAATCCACAGGTGGAGGACACTAGTGGTAAAAGCAGTGCTTTTCACTGGAACACAGAGTGCCAGAAATTCTCCATTGGGTCTGAGAAGCAGACACACTCAGTGACCCTAACTGCAAAGGTCTTACACAGAAGCTAAGCTGCCACCCTTAGAGACAGTGCAAAGAGAAGGACCGGAAATCACCCCATTAGGGTCACAGCGGCAGTTGGCAAGTGCTTATTGGGTCACACTGTGTGTGTCCAAAGACTCCAAACATTCCAACTACCTTTTGGAAACCTTTCTACAGAACATCTTCTGGGGTGATGGCAACGTTCTATATTTTGATTGTGGTTCCATGGCTGTTTTCATTGGTCAAAACTCATAGAACTACTCACTGAAAGGGTACATTTCATTTCATGTACATAATACCTCAATAAACTTGCGTTAAAAACATTAACACACACCCTTCTATTCTCTTTTTATGAAGGTATGACATTCTAATGTACAGGTGCCTTTCTCACGTTTCTGGCAATACTGCTGTAGAGTCATTCCCTAATCTACCTGATGCACATTATATTTTAGGCAACATCTCCCCTCATTAGTAGATTCTTCAATTTAACTTCTCCTGGGAAACAGAATAATTTTTTTTCTTGAGAGATCTACAAATAGAACTTTGGAACAGAGCCACAGAAAGGGCCTCTGGAAAGTGAGATTTTGGTCCTCTATGTGAGCCTAACCCTTCTGGTGTCTTCTCCAAGATGTTGGAATGATACTTAACTACCATTAGCTATGCTGCTCTAAAGTAAAATATTACTTACATTAGCTTGGATCATTTTAGAACCCTTTAAAAAACCATAACCATTTATATTAGTCATACTCGTAAGAACTTTTCATAACTAGATATTCTGTTTCTGTAAACTCATACAATTTTTTAAACTAATGATTGAAAGAAAGTTTTATCAAAATAGCTGCTAGATCTTCTATAAAATAGTTGTGATTAAATTGAGAAAACTTTCTAATTCTAAATTTTGTTAAAAATTGCAAATATGGGCATTGGAATATTAACTCTTTCCAAACTGATTAACACTAAATATGAAAATACTGCACTATAAAGCAAATATCATTCTCAATGGAGAAAAAGTGAGAGCTTTTTCCCTAAGGTCAGGAACATGACAGGGATCCCCACTCTTACCACTGTTGTTCAACACAGTGCTCGGGGTCCTAGCACCAACAGTCAGACAACAAAAAGAAATAAAAGGCATTCAAATTGGCAAAGAAGGAGTCAAACTCTCAGTCTTTGCAGAGGATGTGATACTTTCAGTGGAAAACCCGAAAGACCCCACCCCAAAACTGCTAGAACTCAGAGCAATTCAGCAATGAGGCAGGTACAGAAATCACTTGCATTTCTATACCCTAATGATGAGACTGAAGAAAGAGAAATTAAGGAATTGATCCCATTTACAACTACATGAAAACCAGTAAGATACCCAGGAATAAACCTAATCAAAGAGGTAAAGGATCTGTACTCTAAAAACTATAGAACACTTATGAAAAAAAAAAAAAATGAGGTAGATAGAAAGAGATGGAAAAATATTCCATGCTCATGGACTGGAAGAATAAATATTGTTAAAATGTTTATGCTACCCAGAGCAATCAACATATTCAATGCAATCCCTATCAAAATACCATCAACATTTTTCACAGAGCTGGAATAAATAATCCTAAAATCTGTATGGAACCAGAAAAAAGACCCCGAATAGCCAAAGGAATGATGAAAAAGAAAACCAAAGCTTGGTGCATCACAGTGCCCAACTTCAAGCTATATTACAAATCTGTGATCATCAAGACAGCACAGTACTGGCACAAAAACAGACACACAGATCAATGGAATAGAATAGAGAATTCAGAAATGGACCCTCAATGCTATGGTCAACTAATCTTTGACAAAGCAGGAAAAAATATCCAATGGAAAAAGAACAGTCTCTTCAATCAATGGTGTTGGGAAAATTGGACAGCTACATGCAGAAGAATGAATCTTGACCATTCTCTTCTACCATACCCAAAGATAAACTCAAAATGGATGAATAATCTAAATGTGAGAGAGAAATACATCAACTCAGAGGAGAACATAGGCAGCAACCTCTTTGGCCTCAGCCACAGAAACTTTTTGCTAGACACATGCTCAAATGCAAGAGAGACAAAAGAAAAAATGAACTTTAGGGATTTTGTCAAGATAAAAAGCTTTTGCACAGCAAAGGAAACAGTCAATAAAATTAAAAGGCAACCTACAGAATAGAAGAGGATGTTTACAAATGACATAGCAGATAAAGGGCTAGTATCCAAGATCTATAAAGAACTTATCAAAGTCAATACCCAAAAATCAAATAATCCAGTTAAGAAATGGGCAGAAAACATGAACAGTAATCTCTCTAAAGAAGACATACAGATGGCCAACAGACACATGAAAAAATGCTCCACATCGTTCACCATCAGGGAACCATAAATCAAAAACACAATGAGATACCTCCTTATACCAGTTAGGATGACTGAAATTAACAAGTCAGGAAACAACTGTTGGCAAGGATGTGGAGAAAGGGGAACCTTCTTATACTGCTGGTGGGAATGCAAGCTGGTGTAGCCACTGTAGAAAAGAGTATGGAGGTTCCTCAAGAAGTTAACAATAGAGTTACTCTATGACCCAGCAATTGCACTACTGGGTATTTACCCCAAAGATACAGATGTGAAATTAAGGGGCACCTGCACCCCAATGTTCACAGCATCAATGCCCACAATAGCCAAACTGTGGAAGGAGCCAAGATGTCCTTCAACAGATGAACGGATAAAGAAGAAATGATCTGTCTATCCATCCATCCACCCATCTATCCATCCATCCATCTATCCAATGGAATATTATGCAGCCATCAGAAAGGATGAATAAATACATTTTAATCAACATGGATAGAGGGTATTATGCTAAGTGAGATAAGTCAGTCCAAGAAAGACAATTTTCATATGGTTTCACTCTAGGTGGAATATAAAAAACAATGCAGAGGACCATAAGGGAAGGGAGGGAAAACTAAATGGGAAGAAATCAGAGAGGGAGACAAACCATGAGAGAGTCTTAACTATGGGAAACAAACTGAGGGTTGCTGAAGGGGAGGTGTGTGGGGGGATGGGTAACTGGGTGATGGACATTAAGGAGGGCACATGATGTGATGAGCACGGGATCTCACATGCAACTGATAACTGCTGAACACTACATCTGAAACTAATAGTATACTATGTATTGGCTAACTGAATTTAAATAAAAATAAAACCCAAAACAATACAAAATAAAATAAAATATTGGGCTATGTAGCTGAATCGATCTCTACCTTTTTCCACTGCTTAATAATACATTAAAAGAAAAAATAAAGTTGCTTGTATTCAATTCCTAATTTGCCTGTGTAAAACAAATTTTAGAGGAGGACAAAAGATGTTTTCCACCTGGTAAAAGCTAGAAGGTGTCTGAGCTAGTCTCTGGTGATTCTGTAGAATCTTATACGCAGGGCCACTCACAGAGAGGAAGCAACACTGGCTTCCACCCTTCTAGGAACAGAGAGCTAATAAATGGTGACTGCAGAATCTCACACCGACCACTAGACCAATGAAAGCACTGATGTTTGCAAAGTAGATTCATCAAGGAAGTGGATCAAGTGTTGGTGATGAATAATATAACCTGGGAGACCGGAGGTCCTACAGTGATACAGGAATACGCAGCCAATTAGCCTTAACAAATCCAATATAGGTCTCTATGGATATCTGTGGGCCATATCCCTTCTAACAGCTCCATCTGGGAACCAAAAGTAATAATACTGCTCAAAACTTTAAAACAGGTATTTGTACAGAGAGGAAAGCACCTAAGCAAATCACCTAGCTAGTTTATCTGTATGCTTTCAAGGTACAAAAATACACCAGAGTGTTAAAAATACTATGGCATATAGCATAGTCTGAAGGGAAGCCAAAAAAAAATTTTTTTTAAGATTTTATTTATTTATTTGACAGACCGAGATCACAAGCAGGCAGAGAAAGAGGAGGAAGCAGGCTCCCTGCTGAGCAGAGAGCCCGATGTGAGGCTCGATCCCAGGATCCTGGGATCATAACCTGAGCCAAAGGCAGAGGCTTTAACCCACTGAGCCACCCAGGTGCCCCCAAAATTTTTGCTCCATATTGGAAATCATGGTCCAGAGACACTGGCTAGGACATTTTATACACAGAAATGATCAGAGGGAAGAAAAGTAGACCTAAATTTTAGCTTATTCAGATTCATCTATGTATGTTAAACTAAGGGGGAGGGGAAAGTAGGACAAGGCACATACTGATTTGTCCCATTAATGTTAGTTTGGACTTAAATCCCATGGTATAAATGGTCTGTGCCAGGTTTTCTCACTGTTCAGCTCTTATTTTCCTTGGTAATTAATAATATATTGTGGGGAGATAATTTGAGACTATGTAAGCAGATCATGTTAATAGATCCTGTTTCTCATACTTACATCCTAGTTTTAGCACCCACTGATGATCCTTACCTGAAAAAATTACTACTGTAGTAATGTTGCCAACTGTGCACTCCCCACCCCATTCTATCATTTTAGAATTAACTTTTCACAAGCAGACATAATGGATGATTCTGAGGAAGACAGTCTATCAACCATACTCCAAGAAATCCGTATCTGGTTTTTACTACCTGAAAGTAAGTGTGCCAGAGGAAGGCTAGACCAACCCCACTAAGAACCTCCACCAAAAGGAAACAGTCCCATTTGTCAAAATACCAGGTCTGGTATGTATTAAGTACCAAGGGACTGCAAAACATTTCGTAGGAAATCATAGGTAAATGAATGGGGCTGGGGTGAGAATTTTCTTCTCTCTCCAAGGACACATCTATACTCAGTTATAAGAGGTGTGTAAGTAGAACACGATGCATTCCTTGGATTAACCACATTTGTTGATCCAAACAAGCCCACGAAACCAAATAAGTGAACTCTTCGTAACAGGCAAAGATGAGCCAATAAATTATTACAGTAAAAAAAAGTAGACTGAAATATGGATGACTTCAAAGAAAGCACTCTTCTCTTACAAGAATGTACGTGCTGGGCCACTGAGAATTTTCCCCCAAACCCTTGAAAAGTACTGCAATAAAATTTTAAAGGACTAAAAAGCAGAATACACTGACTCAAGTTTATTTTTCAGGTGTGAAATAAAACATGATCATCCCCTATAAAACTACCCTTCTGGTAATACTGGAAACGTAACATTTATGGAGCTGTATAACCTAAAGCAATTTCTCCAGCGTTAACACAGAGAAGCCAAATACAAATATTAAATTTTTCCACAGGGTTAAAGTTTTACTTATCCACCAATTCTGTTTCTTCCTAAGTAAATATGAATATAACTGTTTCAATCTTAAAATACTCCTGAAGCACAAGATGTTATTTCCATAATCTTGGCCCTCAAACAGATGAGTCAGGTTCGATTTTATTAAAACTACCAACCCAGGCTTCTTTACGTTATTTCAGTCAAATCATTTCCTAAATAAAGTACTCCACAGTTAATCGTCTGAATCTCTGTCCGCCATCCACAGACTTTATCTCTAATCCCACCCGAGGCCGATTACATTGCACACATTCCTTCCAAACAGAAAATTACATGTTAGGATGAACAAAACTAAAACAAAAATTTTATATCCAACAGCTTCACGTAACCTCTGCTAGACTTGAACTCTGGCCCTGGAGCCTTGCTGGCTGAACTTTCCAGGGAATTTTGTTCTTCTATTCCTAGCCTATTTTGTCACCTTGCTCCTGTCTTCACCTAATATTTACTGGGTACCTGGCACCAAGCTGCATGCTGGAGGTTTAAAAAAAAAAAAGTGTATCAAAGATCTGTGCTTTACTGAAGTTCAGTGTCTAAGCTAAGTCATATGAATTAAAAAAAAATAAGTTAATATTTTTTACCTTTAAAGCCAACGCTGTTGAAATATAACTTACTAAAACACAGCCATTTTGAAGGTGTAGCTTGATGGGTTTTACTATATGTACATAACAATGAATCACAACTCAAATTACATTTAATTTCTCACCTCACCTCTGAACACTGCCTTAACTCCTTTGTAGTATGGCTCCTCCCCCTGCTCCTTAGCAACGGTGATTTGCTGTCAGTATAGATGAATTTTGTCTGTTCTAAAATTTTATGTAAATGAAATAAATGCACTATGTACTTTTTTATGTCTGACTTCTTTAACTCAGTATATTTTTGAGACCATGTTGTATCAGCTTTTTCTTTTTTGTTGTTAAGTAGTATGAACATTAAGATACTTCGCGTATTTATTCACCTACTGATAAAATTTTGATTTGGAGGTTCTGTAAATAATGGTTACATGAATATTCATACACAAGTATTTGTGTGGACATATTTCATTCATTTCTGGGTCATATCCAGGAGAATTGCTGGGTCATACAATAAGGGTATAAGTAATTTCATAAGAAACTGCCAAGCTCTTTTCCAATATAGTCATATTCATTTTACACCTACACTGGCAAAAAAGTATAATATCCACCTTAGACACAGGTCATGCAAAAATAGGTGATAGACCAAATTTGGCTATAGTTTGCTGACTCCCATTTTGGAATATATACATATAAAATCATGACTCCTGTGAATCAAGAGAGCTTTACTTTTGGTTTCTTATCTGTGTGCCTCTTACTTCTTTTTCTTGCCTTACTACATGGCCAAAATCTTAAAAGGGAAAGTCATTAGTGTTTCAACATTGAATTTACTAGCTTTAGGTTTTCCATAGATAGACTTTATCTTAATTTGTTGGAAGACTTCATTATAACTGGGTGCTGAAATATATCAAATTTTTTTTCTTTATTGAGATATTAACATAAGTTTTCTCCATCCTTCTATCAATGTGGTGAATTACACTGCTTAATTTTCAAATCCTAATCCAACCTTGCATTCTTGGGATAAACCACACTTGGTCATAATGAATTAACTTTTTATATATTGTTGGACTGGAATTTATAATATTTTGTAAAAGCATTTTGCATTTATGATTATGCAAGGTAGTGATTTGTAGTTTTCTTGTAATGCTTGTTGATTTTGCTCTAAGTGTAATGTTGCACAGACTATATAAGTTAAGATACATTTGAAGTTCTTAACTGTTAATCTGTTTTTCTTCTTTAAAATATGCAAAGAAATGCAAAATTGCACTTCACAGGCAGTTTTCTGGATCAAATTCTAGAAACATACTTGCTACATATAAGTTACTACCCTGATTTAATTCTTGTCATTCAAAAATGAATTCAAAGTTCAAGACTGGCCAAACTCCAAAGGCTATTCTCTGAACTGCCATGCCATAGGTTACCTTGTCAGTAGGGAAGCTGGAATGCTAAGAAGTCACGTGTCTCTTCTGAAATCATTCAGTGTACAGTGCTAGAATGAACATTAATAAGTAAATAAATAAATAAATAAAAGCAGTCTATGGCTTACTCTAGCCTTGTGCTTTGTGATTTCAAATTATTGCTTTTTTTTTTTAGATTTTATTTATTAATTTGACAGACAAGAGATCATAAGCAGACAGAGAGGCAGGCAGAAAGAGGAGGAAGTAAGCTCCCTGCTGAGCAGAGAGTCTGTTGCAGGACTCAATCCCAGGACCCTGGGATCATGACCCAAGCTGAAGGCAGAAGCTTTAACCCACTAAGTCACCCAGGCGCCTTAATTCCAATTTATTTCTTACGTTTAACTACCAGAATTATGATTTTTCAGCCATTATTGCATTTCTCCATTTCTGCTCAGGCCTTTTTTTTTTTATACTGTCTATCCATAAATTATACCCCATTGCTTTTTATTTATAATTTCTATCTTCCTCAGTGTTCTCCATGCCGTTTTTCTATGCCTATCTTCTATCCACCAAACTGCACTGCCTAAAAGGAAATCTTTTTTCAAAAGTGAAATTAGGCGAAATTTTACATCTCACTTAGGCTGCCTAATGCTATATTTTGGGGCTCAAGCCGTATTTATGCAGCTATCTGTACCAACAAAAATTTCACTTTTCCTTCCTGTATACTGAGGTCAACAAAATTCCAAACGTTTTGTGACTATATAATAAAGATTCCAAAAGTATCAGGTTTAAATACGCGGTACCTACCGTTTCCATCTAACCAACTTTACCTAAGTATTTCTTATTCGCAGGCTTCTCTGAACAGAGTAATAAGAGTTCTTATAATCTTTCAAGGAGAATACATCAAAAATCTGGAGAAAAAACAACATTTCAACAAAACCGTATCAAAAAGTAAACTGGGGACAGGAGGACGCCTTGGTGGTTCAGTCAGTTGAGTGTCTGAGTCTTGATTTCAGCTCAGGTCCTGAGATCAGCCCCACCTATTGGGCTCTGTGCTGGGCACAGAGCCTGCTTACGGTTCTCTTTCTCTCTTTGCGCCTCCTCAAAAAGCAAACTAAACAAAACATAAACAAAAACAAAAAATAAAAAACTAGGAAAGAACTTCATATAGCAAAGGAATCTAAAAAGACTGGTATTTGAAATCTTATTATTCATTTTATTTAAGACCACTTAGCGTGTATCACAGAATTCTCTACTTAAACAAATTCAGTTCAAATAAATCCCAAAATAGTGGCACAAATTCAGTATTCATTTAATACACAATCTGACAGTCTAATGCAGCAAGGCTGATGGGTAGCTTCCAAAAGTCAGAAGGCATTCCAGGTATAAATGGCTGAGGAAGTTATCAATTTAATCTGAGTTTACAGTTAATTTTTTTCCAGATTAAAACCAGCAAGAATAATCCAGTATCCACCTCAACCAAAAATATGCTTCTAAGGTGAATACTGTCCAAGGTATTACATATAAACCTTTCTGGACTGATCTGTGAGAAACTCTATGCAGGAGAAATCAAGGCCTGGGAATTATATGAAGAAAGTGATAATAATTCTTGGCATTTATGAAGAGATTTTACCTTCAAAGAATTTTTATAAACATTAACTAAATCATGCAATGCAGTTATAAAGTCTCAGCAACAGTTAAAGACAGGAAAACTACAGTACCAGGTTTGAATCAAATGTGAGCCTAGGTAGTAAATTTGTACATGCCTCACACACATACACATACATAAATATAAATGGATAGTGATAATGGCTCATGGATATGATGATGAACTACTGGAAGTGGCTTTAAATAAATATGAAGACTATAAACTGAATGCAGGTATAATTAGGAAAATCCTAACTTCTTCATAACCTTAGACCCCGTAATAGTTGTGTTGTTACTATAAAAAGCAGTTAAACTCGAGAATTTATCAGTGCTCTGCAATGTGTAACAAGGGCACTCATCTACCATTGGTCTACAACTTAAAAGAACAGACACGACCATACCTCAAATTTTAAAAACTCTTCTCCATCTCCCTTTCTTTGAACAAACAATAGGAAACAATGCTGCTGGTAGGGTTGTAGGAAGAGCAAAAACGACAGAGTTGTGGAAGCAGGAAAAGGAAACAGCTGTTAAAGTAAGGGAATTGGAGGGAGAGTGCGGAGGCGCCTGGTGAGGAAGCCAAGCCTCCAAAAAGAGAAGAAGGACTTCTTTGGGAGGAAACAAAGCTGATCAGAAGTAATTCTCCACTGTCTTCCACCCTGTGGCCCCCAAATAAACATGGACCTACCTGCTCTCTTTCATGCTCTGAACTGAAGACTATAAATGCTGGAACTCTGGCTACCCAATAATACTGTGTACTCATGTGGAGAGGACAGAACTAGATCTTGGTCTTTTGAATGAAAAGCCTTGAGGGTAGAAGGCACTAGCAGGACAGGCGAGTTTCATTAAGTTCCAGCTTCCTGAAACGTCTCTTCACTGTTACCATTTGCAGGTAAAGAGGGCCTTCTCTTGACATGCTTTCTGCTGTCCTGAAGCTCCAACAGATGATGAATGAGAACTTGCCTGACATTTAGTTATATATGGAAAATAGATGTGTATATACTGAGTTGGATGGATGACTGCATGTGAATACAGAACCTTTTGGCTTCTGGTGGTATGTTCAATTCAAACCACATTCACTAGTCACAGCAAAAGGAATCACCAATCAAAACAAATTCTCCACTGCTGTCACTGCCTCCTTTATGCAGCCTACATATCAATGGAATGAAACAAACACAACATAACCAGGACTTTTTTTTATTAAGCCGGGGTGGGTGGTGAGAGTAGAAAAAGAGAATATTTATGGCAGGGAGAACCAAATTAAGATTTCTAGCTTGAAAATATTTGAGGCTTAAATTAACCATTATTTCCTAGTCCACGATGCTATATTATACTACTTCTTAAATGGAAATAACTTTATTTTGTTATTTGATGTAACAATGCTGCTGTATGATACAACAATATCATAACAATGCTTTAGAACAATAATTTTTACAACTTAAGAGGATTTCTACATACTTTTATTCTCATGAGTCTCATAATGACCTCATGTAGTAGGCAGTCAACTAATCACTCTTATCCCCATCATCCAAGAGACAGACTGAGGCTTGCAAACACTACAAGGCCTGGCTAGAATTACACAACTAGAAAGTGGTTTTGCTTCAACTAAGTGTGGCTCTCCTGAACACTGGCCAAGAGCATAAGCTCAGCAACGGCGTGGAGGGGCAAGAAAGAAGATTCCTGCTAACTGCTTATGAATTGTGCGACCACGAGCAGCAATCCCCAGTTCCCTCTTATTTAAAATGAAAAAACCCCGGTAACGCCTAAATTACAGGGCCATGGGGGATTAAGTGAGGCACACACTGGGACAGTACCTGACCCATAAGAAGTGCTTAGTAAGCAATAATTGTATGTCTAGCACTAAAATCCTACCCTGCCTATTGGTGAGGATAACTAGATGGGTAGAAATAATCTAGTCCCTCAGTGATGTTTTCACTAGTTATGGCCTTCTAATGCATTCCTTTTTCCAACTGGTTAGTTGGATCCTTTATACAAGGCAATCATTTCTCATATCTTTGTCATCTTTTACTAAAAAGCTGTTGATAGGAAGGATTAAAACTTCTGGATATCCAAAGCATATTCTTCAAATGCCAATTTATTTTCTAATTCCAAATAGTCCTAAGGTATTGTACTTCTTCCAAACTTGTTAAATAAAATATACAGAAGATACACACTTTTCTTGATAATTGAGTGCATTCCTATGACCACTCACAACCAGATGAACACGTCATTAATCTCTGGACATACCCATAAACTGTTCTATCTTCTTTCTTGACTTCAGGATGTCTGCTGGAGCTACACTCTTCCCCTTCTAATTTTGATCTCCACTCTTTCTTGTTCCTAACATTGGGATCCTCTTCTCACCACCTCTTCCCCATCCCGTAGCCAAATCTGCACATTTAAAACATAACCTACAAAACTATAACCAAATTATGTATTTTAAATTAGAATGAATGAGGTTGAAGGTAAGGGCCCAAAGAGCAAAGTATAGGACCCATGTAGTTATCCAGAGACATTTTCATTGCAATTTTTTTTCATTGCAATTTTTAATGTGTTTCAAAGGGCTGAAGTTGCCAACAGCCTGAGATCCAAATAAACACGAATGTACACATAAGTGGCATGTGTGTGTATGTGTGCGTGTGCAGTATGTGGATGTATTGGGTATTTGGAAGGTAGCTGCTATTCAAAATATTTTAAGTATTCTATTTTACAGTTTTGAGTACATTAAAAATTGGAAACTTTTTTTAATTAAAAAAGTTAAATATGATTTAGTCAACAAATATTTGAGTATTGTACTTACCATGGGCCAGGCACTATTCTAGGTACCAGGAATAAAAAGTTGAATAAATAGGTATTTTTCCTATTCTTATGGATTAAAATGTTTGAATGACAATTTTTTTTTTCTTTTAAAGATTTTATTTATTTGTCAGAGAGAGAGAGCACAGCAAGGAGAACAGCAGGCAGAGGGAGAAGCAGGCTCCTCCCTGAGTAAGGAGCCCAACATAGGGCTCAATCCCAGGACTTTGGGATCATGACCTAAGTGGAAGGCAGACACTTAACTAACTGAGCCACCCAGGTGTCCCGACTTTTGTTTTCTTAAAAACAAGTTCCTTTAGTTGAGATTATATTTTGAAATTTACTCATTTCCAATTATAAATTGTAAAGAAAAAAGTTTTCCAATAATGGGGGATTATCAGGATTCAATATGCTTACAAATATAACTTGAGACTCCGAATTCTCTGGAGAGAAACCTGGTATTATAAAAAAAAAAAATACTTAGGGCGCCTGAGTGGCTCAGTGGGTTAAAGCCTCTGCTTTCAGCTCAGGTCATGATCCCAAGGTCCTGGGATCAAGCCCCACATCGGGCTCTCTGCTTAGCAGGGAGACTGCTTCCTCTTCTCTCTGACTGCCTCTCTGCCTACTTGTAATCTCTGTCTGTCAAATAAATAAATAAAATCTTAAAAAAAAAAATACTTAAACTTAAGATGCTGCAGTAATACAATGATTTTTTCCCAAATATAAGGAATGAGAAGTAAAGAAATAGAAACAAAACATTTAGGATCTCATAGCAACATTAATTTTCATACTGGGTATATTCAGCAATTTCCATTACTATTATATTCAAGATGGTAATAGCATGTATAGGGTCCCAGGGCAGGCCACCTCAAAATGTGCCACAATGGCATACTGATCATTCTGAATTGAAGCTACTAGGGAAACAGTGTAAGGATACTCACACTCAAACTCTTCTCTGCCCCCTGAAAGCAGTAAACAAGTCTCCATATGAAAAGTACCACCCCTGTAACTAAGAAGTAAAATGATCAGAGAGAGGAACTTTAAAGTGGTGAAAGCTATAGAAAGATACCTTGTTACATTTTTTCACTAATCTACTACCTCAGCCCAAATTCCACTTAGAATTCCTTACTAATTAAAGCTCCCAAGCATCTGCCTTCTTTATCCTGCCAGTTTTTCACTACTTAATGTCTCTTTGTCTAAAATGTATAAAAACTGTCTGCCTTGGTTACTCCTTTGGGTCCCAATTTCATTATTGGGCCTCCATGCACATGTAATAAAATTTTGGGTTTTTCTCCTACTAATCTGCCTCATGTCAATTTAATTCCTAAGCCAGCTGGAAGAGCCTTGACCCAAAAAAAAAAAAAAAAAAAAAAAAAAAGGAAAACTTTTCCCTCCCCTACATGTGAAAAGCTCAATAAAGAATGTTTTTTAAAAATTTAATTTTCGGGACGCCTGGGTGGCTCAGTTGGTTAAGCAGCTGCCTTCGGCTCAGGTCATGATCCCAGCGTCCTGGGATCGAGTCCCACATCGAGCTCCTTGCTCGGCAGGGAGCCTGCTTCTCCCTCTGCCTCTGCCTGCCTCTCTGTCTGCCTGTGCTTGCTCTCTCCCCTTCTCTCTCTGATAAATAAATAAAAATCTTTAAAAAAAAAAATTTAATTTTCATTATCGTTTTACAGATGGCAATATCATGAGAAGTTCAATATGAGGATTTTTAAAAATTTAAGCAGTATTTGCAGGAGAGACGAACTTGAAGAAGCATTTTTAAAATAAAAATGTACTGAGAACACAAGGGGACCAAATTTTACTCTATTCTTCATAGCAAATGTTTTTGTTACAAATGTTACAAATGTTAGATAGAAAACCAAAATCATCTTCAAAGAAATATATAAATCAGTGTGTCCTTTACGGACCTACCATGAAACAGCCAGTATAGCACAGCCCAGTCCAGTGATAACCTAAAGGAGGGTACAGTAAGGCAGGTTGAAAAGAGCTGAGGAGCAACAAGGCCCAGGTGCCAGCACACCCACTCTCTTCCCAAGTAGACTCAATGGTTGTTAACAATCATTTTCAAGGGGCGCCTGGGTGGTTCAGTGGATAAAGTGTCTGCCTTCAGCTTGGGTCATGGTCTTAGGGTCCTGGGATTGAGCCCCCCATCAGGCTCTCTGCTCAGCAGGAGCCTGCTTCCCCTTCTCTCTCTCCCTGCCTGCCTCTCTGCCTACTTGTGATCTCTGTCTCTGTCAAATAAATATATAAAATCTTTAAAAAAAGATAATTTTCGATGATTTCATTGTCGCTCAACTGAAGCATACATTCCCAAGCTTTGGGGGCTTCTTGTTCTGAAGAACAAGCCTCATCTTGACTGTGCTCTCCAAAAGAAAGGTGTGTGTGTTTCCCTGGTTCTTTACCCGTACTGCCGGCCACGTCCTAATGACAACTGGCAGCTACCTCAGACCCAGAGAAGGCAGCCAGGCGGCACTCTTGCTGTGGCTAACTCTGGACCACCACACTCTAGAATGTTGCACGAGAGAGATTATATTTCCCTCTTGTTTAGGCCACACTATTATGCTGTCTCATCACAGCAGCTAAACTAGAAGCCCAGTGAGCACATATTTATGACAAAGCTGACTATCTGCCTCAACTCCTACAAAACTACTTGAATGTAATATGTCACAGAGCACTTGTGACCCAGTATTAAAAATGGAAAATATTAAACACTTTCGAGAAATAATTCCTTTGGATTCTTTTCAATAGGAGAGGTTGGGAATCTTCTTTAAGGGGTTCAAAACAGAACATGACGCACCCCTCGTGATGACTTTAATCCCTGGAGCACACCATCCTGCACTGGGAATCAGACCCTACTGCTTCTGCCCACAGCTCATATTCTCAAAACAATCAGTGGCTTCTTAGGTCCAAACAGAGAGCTCTTGTGGAATAACTGTATTACATCAGTCTAGACAACAAAATGTTCAAATGCATATCAGGTAAGAGGAGACCTAAGGCAGGTTCTAACAGAGAAAAAAATGGAGCCTTTTCTCAATTCACCAAACAAAACTGGAATATTGGGAGTTAAAGATTTCTGGTAGATAAAGATGGAAAATAAACTTAATGCTCTGCAGGAAATAAAGAGCAACAGAGTAAACAATACTCCACACTGGGCGGGTGGCTTCATTTCACTATAACAACTTCAAGAGCAATTAGATTTGAATGAAGCTTTAAAACTACCCCCCCCCCCGCCCAAAGAGAAAGCATCCTTATTCATGAAACACCTGAGATAGCTCTGCTTCTAAAGAGACTTGACCATCTACTAAGTACCAAGCATTATCAGCATTTTAAATATACAACCAACAAACTATACATTATTATTGTAATTTTACAGAGGAGGAAACAGGATAGGACAGGTTAAGGAGCCTGCCAATATAATAAAGTTATCTGTGAGAGTCTGTATTTGAAGCCAGGTTGGTCGGACGTCAATGCCTCCATTCTTTCTGCCATACCAGGAGGAGTTTTAAAACTACTAGAAGAGTACAGTGAAATTCTATTAAGGGTTCACTGATGAGTTAGGATTATCAGATTATTACTTGTAAATAATACTGAGGTTAACCTCATACCATAATCACTATGGTACAGTGGTATCCTCAGGACAAAATGAAGCTCCCGGGGCTCTGTGTGCCTCTTCTAGAGGATTCTCAGAGTGGGCTGGCAGGCTGGCCAGCTGGGAGGATGCCCTGGTGATGGGCTGATCATCATCAGCCCAACCAGAAGCACATTCCAAAACATCCAACTGAAGGTAATGGGAGGGACCTGTGTCTTCTTAGCTCAGTCCTCCTTGTTGGCCGCACCTCCACCCCACCCCCACTCCCTGGTCCAGAGCTCTCATGGGGCCATTTCACATTTTTTTGGAGTTGTCAAGGTGCTTGTAATAGTAAACATGGTTTCCTCAAAATTTTTAAAAACCTAGTTAGGGCAGTCAAAATGCTACCTAAGATAGCCACGGAATAGCAAATTGTATCTTTTGCTTTGCAATATTTTGTGGTCAATCTACTCAATTTTTTGTGCATTTCTAGTCTTCCTGGGATAAAGGACTCTGAAATTGGGTTGCTATTTTTCAGAGACAAGAACTACATTGGATATGGCTCCATATTTTTTGCATAGTTCTAGTCACGAGACAGTCCTAATTACTACATTTACCTTTTTGTGTAGGAATGTATCATAAAGGAACATTTAGAGTACACCAATGTCAGTTCTGCCAGATCAAATAAATCAGTCCAAGTGATTACAAGTGACTTTGGACTGCATTCAGATTATGGAAGGCGAGAATAGACTAGGGGTATGTACCATCACAGCAATGACAAATTTTCAACTTCTTTGCAAAAGCACAGTATTTCTTCAGGTTTAGACATGACTCACTAAAGCTACATTTTCAATGAAATATAGCTGGAAGGATTTAAAAGCTAGAAAATATAGTCATGTCAGTACAGATGATCCCCACTCCCCACAAAAATGCGTGACATCATTTTAAGATGTAGTCAGTCTGCTGTCACTAAGCTGTTGGGTTGGACAGACTGATACCTATCTATACACACCGAAGCAGCCAAAGCGTTATGTGGTTCTGGTTAAGATGCAAAGACTACCATTACACTTTAGAAAACAAACATTCATTTCTGAACAATCTCTTTTCACTACTGATTTTCTGCAGAATTTATTTTTCTAATAGCAAGAAAAAATAATCAGGTATCTATCATAAATGTCATGAAGAAACTATTTACGGTAGATATGCCCTTCCTACACTGTTTTTTGGGGAGGGGTTCTTATGTACTCCCTCACCTTTCCTAGGTAATTAATGTGAGTCTGATGTACACTAGTCTATTTGTGTTTTGTTCCCTATTTCTTTTCCAGGAACACTCAAACATTTTCAAAATATGTCTTCTACAAGCACTGAGAGCTGATTAGTACCAGACATTATGCTAAGCTCTGGAATACTGTGGAAAACATTCTTGGAATTTTTATCCTGGAGAGGGGCAGTCCAAAAAAATGGGTATTTATCACACTTCTCTCCATCTTCCTTCTTTTACTTAATGATACATGGTAGAATTCCCTCCAAGGTGACTGGTAAAGATTTATCGGAGCAATTTCTTAGTGAGATTCCTAAATATACTCTAAAGATAGTTGCAAAGAGTTGAATTTGCAAAATTATTTTAAGATGACACAACCCATATCTCCATGGATCCAGACAGACATTGGTTCCTCCCATTAGCTTCCTCATCATGATGATACAAGGGCCCTTAGGCATGTAATCTCTGTCTGGTCCTTTGCTTGGTACCCTTTTCATGAGCCAAGTCTTAGCCCGGGCCCATCCCTCTGAGTATTCCTCTTTCTGGATCCAGGTCCCCCCTAAGTGGTTCCGGGGTTGGAATATGTTGCTTCCACAACTGTTCTATCATCTCAAGGATAACAACTGTAGTGCATGTTTACTGAGTATCTAACTATTTTAGTAAGAGTGGAACCATTATGAGGACATAGGAGCCTTCACCCAAAGTTCAAAGTCACATAGCATAGCCAAGGGCAGAAGTGGGAGCTCCTGATCTTAACCACTGCCATGATACCCTTCCGGTATCATGGTACCTTCTGGATCTGAAGACTGATAGTTGTGCAAAATTTTCCAATTCAACTATGGTTCATTGACAAGTTAATAACTTACAACCTGTATATGGGTCTGTTCTTTCCTTCTCTGTCAACCAAACTCTGTAGTAACATTTTATTGTAATTTTTATAAAGGCTTTTTTCCTTCCTAGGTCATCTTATTTTGTGGCTTCAGAATTTTTACTAAGTACTACATGTGTTTTATAAGAAATTTAGAAAATACACAGGGAAAAGCATACCTCCTTGAAAGTATCTCCTGTATTATCGAGTGCACGTGTGTATATACATAAATATGTATTTCTATAGAAGATTCTACACATATAGTTAGATAACTTGCTTTCATTTGTATTGTGAACACCCCCATGTCATTAAAAATTCTTTAAAAATGTGATTTTTAATGGCTGCACAAACCCCATCAAATACATATACTATTATGTAATCTTTTTACTCATATTGGGCAATTAGTTGTTGCTAATTTTCAGATATTAGAAACATCACTGTGATTAATATCCGTGTGTTAACAGTAAATATTTCCTTAGACTGGATCCCTAGAATTAGAATTACTGAACCAAAGACACAACCATTTTTAAGGCCTTGATTACAGATCATTAAAGTGCTTTCCAAAATGGTTGTACCAATTTTACTCTTCACGAGTACTCCATGAAATTGCCAACACCACAACACGCATGCTGTTTTACCTTTGATTTAATAGTTGCCAGCATAATGCAGATATATTCCCATTATTTTAATTTATATTTCTGTGATACTAGTGAGTTAAGAAAATTACTTCATGGGGTGCCTGCGTGGCTCAGTGGGTTAAAGCCTCTGCCTTCGGCTCAGGTCATGATCCCAGGATCCTGGGATTGAGCCCCACATCGGGCTCTCTGCTCAGCAAGGAGCCTGCTTCCTCCCTCTCTCTCTCTCTCTCTCTGCCTGCCTCTCTGCCTACTTGTGATCTCTGTCTGTCAAAATAAAATAAAATAAAATCTTAAAAAAAAAAAAAAAACAACCAACTTACTTGATGCTTAACATTAAAAAAAAAAAAAAGAAAATTACTTCATATGCATGTTGGTCCTTTATATTCCTTCTGTTGTCAAATACCCCCTTTCTCCTTACTCATTTGTAATTACTCTACATAGATTACATTCATTTTATTTACTCATCCAACAGGTGTATGCTAAACTATTGTTGCCTATCTTGTCTTGTGCTAAGGATACAAATCCTTTTCTTTGCAGTCCAGAACACCTTTGGGAATTTCCTTACAAGACATTTTCTGTGTAAGTATATATCCTTAAGAAGATCGTATTACCAATGTTGACATTTTAAGCACAATTAAAATAATACTCCAAGAAAGATAGAAATTTGTTCCCAGCTCAAACTGCAGATTTTTTATTTTTGGGGGGGTGTCTTTACAAATTCAATAAGCCAACAAACCATGACTTAAGTTACTCAATATAAGTGTACAGGTTGCGAAATATCATACATGTGGAAACAATGAAAAATGCCACCAAATTCCTAAATCAAACTCTGTATTCTCCCTGTGGAGTGTCTACAACTTAGCTACTATTATCAAAAGTGAATCAGAACAGTAACAATGGCCAATAGTGGCAGTCACCAGAGTAACATATCTATCCATCCAAGGAGTATGTGTAGCTCCTGGACAAGAGGAAGCAGGAAAGCACAAGAGAATAACTGCAAAATCTAACTGATAACATGTAGTAATCCTTAATTTTTGGTTTGGAGTCTTAATTGAGTAAAGAAGATGCACTAGTTATTTTATAACATGGATTTCTTTCTTTCTTTCTTTTAGATTTTTAAAAAAATTATTTGATAGAGAGATAGAGAGCACAAATAGGTAAAGCGGCAGGCAGAGGCAGAGGGAGAAGCAGGCTCTCCAGTTGAGCAGGGAGCCCAATGCGATCCCAACAAGCTAGGATCATGACCTGAGCCTAAGGCAGCCGCTTAACTGACTGAGCCATCCAGGAGCCCCATAACGTGTGAATTTCTTATTTGTGAGTCTTAAATTTGGTTACTCTCTGAAAAAAACACAACTTCAATTATCAAAAAGGATACCAGGGTGCAAGGGTGAATATATCTCATGAGATCCTGAATGTCTGAGAATATCTTGTTAATCCTTCACACATCAGACGATTTAGCTGGATGTAAAACTCTTAGAGTACAAGCATTTTTCCTTCATCACTCTAAACACACTGCTCTATGCTCTCCTTATATCTACTGTTTCAGCAAAGCTAGATCTCAATCTGATTTTATCTTTTGCAGATAAATCATGTCTTTTCTCTGGATTCTTGTAGTTTTTTTCCTCCTATATCTTTGTAAATATAAAATTTTGTCAGTTACTCCTAGACTGGTCTCTTTTCCATACTGATGCCTGGAATGTGATTACCCCTTCAAATCTGTATATTCACAGCTTTACTTTCTGCTTAGAAAAAATGTTTTAAAATTATATTAAAGTATTGCTTCTGTTCTAGCTACTATAAACTCTTGAGAACATTCACAATGCTTTGCTTATGTTGGATTTATTTTCTGTAGACTCCTTGTCTAGTAACATCTATCATATCCTTTTTGTTCTTTTCCTTCCTATTCCAAGATAACTTCTCAACTACTCTTGTGACGGCCAATGATTTACCTTTCTTCTATATCCATTCTTCTCTTTATTGGCTCCACTGCAGATTTTAATTGTCTAGTAAGCATCTCTGTAACCTAACTTCCTGGATATGGATCCCAGATTCCTTCCTAATTCACTGGTAAGTTTGGGCGAGTTAATCAACTTTCCTGAGTTTCAGTTTCCCTATAAGTAGGGGCAATAATAACAACTATCTGAATAATTCAGGGTTTTTGGTTAAAAGCAACAGAAAATGCCATAGCTAATTTAGGTTTAAAAACAATTTACAGAAAAAATTTGCCTATATCACTTAAGACTACATATTTTCCCATCAAGTCCATGAAGGTGGGAAAATGCACGGAATAAAGAAATTTGGATCAGATGTTCAGTGGCCAAAAAAATGGAGATTTTCAAAGCATTAACTCATGAAGCTGTGATAAAGAACACCAGAGATCCTCCATGTAAAGCACCTAGCACAATGCCTGGCACATGATAAGTAATAATGTTAGCTATTAGTATATTTTATATATATTCTATATATATACTAATACACTAATATAGCATATATTATGCATATATATAGCATATATTAGTGTATTAGTAAATACTAATACACTAATATATAGCATATATTAGTGTATTAGTAATTCCTAATAGATTTCTATTCCATAGAGTTCATTGATTCTTATATCCTATCCTTATGATAAAATCTTTTCCAAATTAATAATGTTTTCAATAGTAGGGGTGGTAGCAGTGATGATGGCAGGCAGAGAAGAAAACAGCAGTCTGGCTGTTCTAAGAGGCAGCAAACCCAGTAAAACAATGGGGGGTCGGTCTTTGTGATCACAGAGGCAGGCCTGGTATAGAGAACCCACCGGCCATTGTTCTTCATCCTGCTCTACTGGCTTTACAACAGGACAACTCTCCAACTCTGACAATAGGGTGAATGTCCCCATAGTTTTTAATGGGGAATCAAAGTAAGTTTTATCAAGGGCTCAGAAATTAAAAAAAAATTCAACCAAATAAAATAGTTACACACCAGTAAAATAAGTTCTCCTTACTCTGTGGTGCAAATCAAATAAGCTACCTGTAACAGCATTCTGTTCAGTACACATAGTTATACAAATAGAAGTTTCCTATTCTTACCTACAGACCATCAAATCTTCTCATCAGCTTAAAATAATGCCAACAGTAGCAATTACTAAGATATATTTCTCTGCAAAATAATTTAATAAGAATCCACTTTTTCATTATACTTTGCTAACTGAGTAAGAAAAAAATCAAGACCCTGCTGTGAAGCGCTTACATAATATAAAGAAAACAATATTCACCTTATTAAGAAACAAATGAGAAAATGGGGGCAATGGGAAACTCCAGCCAGCATCTCCCCTTACAAAAGTTATAGCTTTAAATCAAGAAACACATAAAGCAGCTAAGGTCATGAGTGAAAAAAAGGAGGTGCCAATTACTCTGAGCTTGGGCAAAGTAGGCTTACTCTTTATTTTTTTAAATAAAAAATTTATAAAAATAGTTGCAAAGGGGAGAACTGAGAGTTTACATCAACTTTATGATGGAAAGGAATTTTCTAAAGGAATAATAGAACGCAGAAATGCTCAATCTGAAGGAAATAGTAAGACTTAATTCTGCCAAAATAGCGTTAATAGAAGGTCCTATGCAGCGACTAAGGACCTTCACCTTGATTTTAAGCTTTAATTTAGGAGAACTTGCAAATCAGATATATTTCCATTACAGAGGATGATACCACATGATGAATACTTTTCTTGTGTCATGCTGCTCTATAGGAATTTTCATATGTAAAAGTCTCTAAATTAAAATATAAAGAGCCTATACATTGAAAAATGCCCTGAGTTCCAATTTTTAAAGGAAAATTAAATTTTTTCAAGAGCCAAGAGACTTCAATTCTAAGAAAACTATCTTTCAATTCATGACAGTCACATTCATATCTGAAATGTAATTTATATAGAGTTTAATTGCATAACATGCATTTATCTTCAAGTTTCAATAATGTGCTCTTTCAACGTGCCTGCAGACTGTTTCTAATAATGCAACCCCTGAATTTTAAGGTCTGAGTATATAAAAACTCCTAAGACTCTATAAGCTAAGACAGAGACTTGTCTTCAAACTACTTGAAGAAAAAACAAAACAAAACAAAACTTAGGAATGCCTAAAATGAAATAACCATAACCTAAATTACTTTGCTGCAGTACAAGCAGATCCAATCACTTTGGAAACAATACATTCATAATATATAAACAGATACAGTAAGACCATATGGACCCATTTCTGCAAAAGTAACAAAAATGGTAATTGAGAAATTGAGAGCACTTCCACATAAAGACAGGCTGTTTTGCTGTAGCTATAAAGTAACTGCAGGGTTAGACCTGAGGGAAAAAGAATGTTTCTAAAATATTTTTCTCTTCAGAAAGGATTCTAAAAAGAAAAATGATCACACAGTGCAGGGAATTCGGTCCTGAACGATCCTGTCACCCGTTTAATCTCACTGACTCAGCAGTCAGTCATTTCCACTTTAATAGGATAAAGTTTGCATGTACAGGGGAAAAATTATATCATATATTCATAATTTAACACTGACCAGGAATGGTTATTCAACTGAAAAGGAAATTATCATTTTAAACATGCCAAGTGAGGCTTAAAGTGTTAATAAAGGACAAAAACTCTATTACTTTCAAATGTAAACAAAAGGTAATGCTAATTCAACAGCAAAAATTGAAGTTAAAAATGCCTAAGTTAGCAAATTTATATAAAACCGATAGGATACAATACATATCTATAGCCACATATCTATAGCCTGCTTAATAAAAAATGGGGCAAAAGTACACATTCTTGGATTTTGTGGTTCCATTAATGAATATTCACACTGTGCCAATTACTTCACATAAAAGTATAAAATATGGTTGGTCCCTCTGCATTCTTCTGAGGGTGGAAACTGCACATAAGAGATCATCTTTGTAGGCCTCCTTACCATCTCTCTCCTCCTTTTCCAGGATAGAGTGCTATGATCACAGTAGGCTTTCAATCGATATTTTTTATTTAGATAGAAGCAAGCACTAAAGCTAACTACAGCAGAATTATAAACATTTTTACATTCTCACTTCATTAGCCCAATAAATATTTTGGGGCACCTACTATGTATTTTATGTCTGCACATGTGATCTAGCTATGCGTGAAAAGCGAGATAGAGTCTGTTCAAATTTCTGGAATTGAAGAGCTCTTCAAAACAAAACAAAACAAAACAAAACACATCAAAACAAAACAAATAAACAAAACCTAGAGTCTGAATAAACATAAAAAGATGTCTCCAACTGGATCAAATAGAAAAAATACACAAATATTCGGGATATACCTCTGGGACCTCTAATACTGGGCAACTTTGCTAACAGGTCCAGCTGATCATTTATAGGGCTATCACAAAACGTATATACTTGTTGCTAACCTGGCAGTCTCATTTTTTTATGTTGCTGAGGACAAGTTTTTTGCATACACTCACATACTAAATAAACCTGAAGGCCATACTCTGTTGTATTCCTTAACCACAGAGATACCTGAAATGGAAGATACCCTATACCATGAACACACAGAATAGAAACCTTACGTTCTGACCACAGTACACACAACTGAAGAGGGCTGATCGGAAAACCAACTAGGAGGGCGCAGAATTTTTGAATCCAGACCAAACAGTGTCACAAGAGCTCTGCCACTTGACCTCATGCTGAACCACATCTCCATAATATTAAGGAGGTAAAGCTGTAAAATTTGATGATCCCACAGAAATCACTAAGAAAAGATCTTACCTTGTGTTTGATGATGCAGTTCAGGCACGGAAGACTTCATCATACATAATTACAATTGCCAGGATAAATCAGTTACCAGTGGGAAAAATGACCAAGTTACTAATAGGAAAAATGTGAAGTTTTAGGCATTGTACTTACACTGCTTTTAGCTAAGCAAAAAAACTATGTTTGTTTACGGTTAAAATTAAAATTCCATCTTCTGCATGTGGTTGAGGTGTGTCAGAGAATGATTTCATTGTAAATAAACTTGGGGGCCAAATAAAAGGAAGCTGCTAAGGCAGGTGCACAACAGTTGAGTTGTTTCAGTTTCGGAGGAATAAAGTAAATAATTGTACTGGAATTTGTTCAGTTCTGGGCATTCTGCCATACAGGAAGGGTGTGTAATTACTGAAGCTAACATATCCATGTAAAAATGAAGTAATATCAATAGGGCACAGTTGGCTCCAAAGTTCCTTACTCTATCTTCAAAAATTAAGGATCTTTAATGACTCTCATTTCACTCTTTGATATTAAGGTTTCACTTAAGTTAATATGGCCACACTGAAGGTAGAATTGAAATTTTCACTGAAGTCAGAAAATATTGTTTTGAGGCTTCTAAGAGCCTCACAATTAAAGTACACTGCAATTTTCACTCATCAAAGATAACAAAAGAAGTATATACAGTACATAATTTAGGACTTCACCAGAGTAATAGACTACACATAAAATGAGCATGTTTCACCAAATCTATTCTGTGCTTATGATTTCATGCTATCTGGATTGGCCTCAGCCTTAAATGTGGTTTCCAAACGTCTTAAATTGGAAGCCAAAAATAAAAGAGTGCAGTTTGTGAGGGAAGAGCAGAATGGAAGTTAAAGGGCCTGAGTATGGCCAAGTTCAAATAAAGATCTTCAATTATGCAAGTAATTTAACAACAGAAAATAAGAGTGTAATAAAAATTATGTGTGATTCTATAGAATGCAAATCAACTTGTATCCTATATGGAGTCAAGAAATATGCTTGTTAACCCTATGATTGGCCATATGGTCTTTTAAAGAGTTACTATAATCCAGATCACATCCTATCAGTTATAAAAACTACAATACACTGTTCCAACTGATAGTAATGGCCCTTGGCTCACTGTTTCCTTTGTGCCTGTGAAGGTAGGACAGTGACACACCTATGTGGCAGGGCGTGGTGGCAAAGCTCTGGATGAAGAGCCAGTGTGTCATCAAATTCTAATTCTTCTATATCCAAATACTTACCAACCACTTCAAGGAGAAATCAATCATTTAAACCTAAGGTTTTCACAGGAGGAGGCAGGGCCCTTTTGAGAGAGTACCACATCTGGCATATTTCTTTATTGTACTAGGTGTAAGATAATAAGTTAGGCACAGGCCATTCTTAAATTTGCCAGATATTTGAAAACTACCAGGATACAAAAAAATTCTTTATTTCCAGTATCTGTATTCATCATGGACTCCTGGATCCTTATTAAGCAGTTGAGCTGAACAGGAGAAACTGTCCAATGCTGATCCTGATTACAGCCAACTGGTGGTTTCCGTTTAACTGGAACTTCATGTAATTCTGGATTTGAGTTCAAGGATCACATTATTTTGTTATTCTCATAGGATGATTTTCACTTCTCTTAAAGCATGATTTCTTCAGGGGTTAGTTCTATCACTTGGTATACATGATGCTGGTTGATATTTTGTGACATTACCAAGATAAACCACATCCTCTTTTCCATTCACTTAATTTTCAGTTAAGTTGGATAGATGGGAAGAGAAATTCATAACACCTATGTCACTTTTTGACCACTAATAGGAAATAAAATTTTAGTTTGCTCCATGCAGAGAAGAGATTTAATTCCTACATCAATATGGATACATTCAATTCAAATTGTGTAAAGGATAAAAATAAACCACTGAATAGCCACATTTCTCAGTGCTGTCTCTGTGAGATTCTCATGTTCAGTAATGCTCTATGAATGTGGCTACAGGTCCCATTATCTTCACAAAATAGTTAATTGCTGACAAAGTAATCTGAGAGCCAGTATTATTCACCCACTCCCTTTCTAAGCAATCATTTCTTGCAAATCTAGTATCATTAAAGGCAATGGGGGGGAGCCTGTAAAATGTGTGTGAAATAATGTATAAAACATGGCTCTGTTGTTAGGGAGCTGATTATATTAGGCAAGGGAGCATACAGTAAGAGTCAAAGCAGTGGTGTAAACTGCTAAAGAGGAGAGGGATCTGACTTCAGCTGGGGTGCAAATGGCGTCCCCAAAGAGACAGCACTTGAACAGAAGCAGGCTACTTCTTTCTTTCTGCCAAAGAGCAAGGATGTTTTCTATGACTGCACAGGTATGCATCTAAGTGACTGACATCAATGTAAAATGTTATCACATTACAAAAGGGAGAGAATGTGAATCTCAACATTTTGCAGCTTTTGTCTTTGGGATCCTAGGGAAAGTATGGCCCAGCAGAGGAAGATTTAATTGTGGTTTTATACCCAAAATCCAATTTCAGATATTAACAGACTAATGCTTTGTTAACAAGACTGCTTTGGTTGCTTGCTAACCCTTTCCTACTGCTTACTGTGAATGGCCCAGGGGGAGTACACGTGAGGTATTTTTAGTGGCTTGGATATACTTTTACTCAAGAAGAACCCAGACTTCCTATCTCAAAATTTAGGAGTGTGTTAAAAAATAATACTCTCCAGGGTGCTTGGCTGGCTCAGTCTTTCAGTATCTGCCTTTGGCTCAGGTCATGATACCAGGGTCTTGAGATTGAGCCTGCATCAGGGTCCCTGCTTGGCAGGAAGCCTGCTTCTCCCTCTCCCACTCCCACTACCTGTCTGTGTTCCCTCTCTCCCTCTGTCTCTGTCAAATAAATCAATAAAATCTTTAAAATAAAATAAAATAATATAAAACACCTTCCAATTTTTTAACCAAGTGCCCTAACATTATGTTTGAGTTGCACAAAATCAGCATGTTGGTAAAATTTATTTTTACACGCTCTATTTCTTATAATACATATATAAGGCTGTTCTAACTTGTGAGCTCAGCATGGTGAAGTTTTCAAAGTTTAATGCCATATAGAAATAAAATACTGTCATAGCATAAATATAGCTCAAGATACACAAAGTTGTTTTATCTTCATATCATTGTCCAAAGAAGGCTCACTGGTTGTATGTGTGTGTATATGCATCTATATGTATATGTATCTATGTATATGCATCTATATGCATATACACATACTTAAAAATAGAACCACCAGTTCCTCCTAAGAGGTGCCTTTTCTTCTTAGGTAGAAATGCCGATTTAAATAGTAATACTAAGTGCTGGACACCACTGTAAGGATTTTACAATGGTTAATTTAATGTTCTCAATAACTATCATTGTCACCAATTTTTAGAGGAAAAACTGAGGCAGAGAAGTTAAGAAATCTTCCCAAGATGACACAGAAAGCAGTGGGTGCAGGGCAGGAACCCAGGCTATCTACTCAATTGCTCTGAAAGGGTCTCTTCCTTCTGTACCCAATGAAACATTCTTCCTGACAGATGGCTGCCACTCAAGGTCTTTTTTTTTTAATCTCAGAGCAGCTCATGTTTTCACTCCATGGCTGTGAACATTGCATTGTAGTGAGATTTTAAAAAAAAAAAAAAAAGTAATACATCCTATCCAAGAATATTATTCTTTTGATATTAAATATTATCAAGGACATTAACTATTTCATTTGGGCCTAACACAATTAAGAATGTCACATCCTAACTATTTTCAAATCAAATATATAAGGTGCATAATAACTAGCTTTTTAATGACTAACTGTTCTGTACTCTGTCTCACTGGGCAGATCATAGGGACTGACATTTGAGAAAAGTCGTAAGAAGTTTCTACCCCAACTATAAAGAAATCAGAGGATCTTGCCTGGAAGCTTGAGTTGGTTATTTAAAATCAGATGAATATCCTGGAACAAGAGATGGATATGGTCTTGGGTTGAATGAAATGCTGAGCACTGAGCACTGATAAACAATTTTAAAAGAAATTAAGCATGAAAATTGCAAACATATATTAGTGGATTCATATTCTTAGAACAGGAATAGAAGAGTATAGCCTCCCACTAACTAAATAATCTGAGATATATATGGTAATTCTTCTCATAAAGAGCAAATACTTGTATTCTTTTGGCTATCTTCAGAAACAGGGACACTTCAAGCTATCTCCCACAAAATAAATTCATTCAGAACACTATTTATCACCAAAAGATAGAATGCTGATGTCATCTGAGGCTGCCAAGGAATTCCAGTGCCAAAATCATGATAGGTTTCCAATTTTCTTCAACATGCAGGGTATCATCCAGTCTCAAGGTACAAATGCAAAGTTCCTGTAGCTATATTTACTGAACACAGTTTCTAGCTTTAAGTCAGTTCTGGGCATTTTGATAAATTTACCATTATGTTTCACCAAAATGGGGAATACACTCACAGCTCAAAATAAATCAGAGTCTTCTCATTTTACAGCTCCTTGGGTCAAATCTCAACAGCTATGAAGTGCAATAAGCAGAGAGTCCTTTTTTTCTCCATAAAGGTGAGAGAAGCTTGATAATCTATCGTTTAGTGGAAAATGGAAACAGTACTGACTACAATTTTTTTATGTCTTCTCAAATTCTTAGTTTGTGGAATGTTTTGAAAACTTCAAATTTCAGTGGGGGAATGGAAAGTAATTTAATATCTTGCCACTTGAATAAGCTATGAAATAACTTTTCTTGAAAACACAGTTCTAATGTCAAATATTCTGGAGTATTCTTTCACCCGACATAACTAGTTGTAAGTTACAGCAAAGAATAAAATAATGAGGTATTAAATATTCCTTTACTCTGTCATCATTAGTCATCTGAATTGCTGATACTGATTTTTGAAAGAACATTCCATCAAATATACACCTAAGTTTATAACTCTTGAGAAGAGGTTTAATCATAAGGCTTAAAAACTATAATATTAAATTATTTCCAACAGAAAAACCCTCAGAGAAGGCAAATACATCTGTTTTGTTTTGTTTTTGAGGGGAGGGAGTAGAGGAAAAAAAAAAAAAACTATCCCTGGAGCTTTAAACTTACATTCACCTTATTAAGCTTCTAAATCTGAAGAAATTCAGGAAATTCAATTTCTCTAAGCACAATAATTTAGAAAGCTACTTGTATTTGAAGGATAAATAGCATTAAGTACCTTAAAATAAAAAGTCAACATAAACATGACATTGAAGCAAACTGGCACAGTTTGACAAGTTTTAGAACACTAGCTCACAAAATGAATATACTTTGATTCAGACAAACACAACAAATATAGCCTTTATCCAAAAATCACAAAGACAGCTTATATAATACCTATATTAAAATGTTAAACTGTTCAACAAATCTAAAGATATTACAGGCCTCAAGTTGCCAGAGTCCTGAGAGAGGAGTCAGCAGTGTAAAATATGCTTCACAAGGCTTGGCGTGCATGCACACACTCTGCAATGTGGGAGAGACAGAGACACCAAGCACCATCGATATTGTCCTTACTTGCAGACGCACAAGTATCCTGCATGTTCCGATTCTGACTGGCACCTGGAGCGGCTCTACGTGCCAGTCATCCCAATGTACTCAGGGATGTAAACACCTTATAATTAAAAAACGTGAAGGCATCAAGGACGTTAGACAAGTTTAAAACACATCCAAAGATTAATTTTTAAAGGCATTGAAGAAATAATTGATTGCAAATTCCAGTAAGAGGCTATACCTGCTCCTTCACGGAAGCTAGAATAGTGGTGGCTGTGGTCTCGGGTTCCATGCCTGGGCCAGTGGAGGCAGCTTCCTGGCGGGTCTGTGGTTGCCCTTCCTCCACCAGTGAAGCCTGCTCAGGAGCGGGCATTCCTCCTGCAAACCAGCAGACAAAGAGTTAACACTTGTTCATGCTCTCCTGTGGAAGACCAGGCAGGGACTGAGGATTTGCACATGGTTCCTAGGATATACTATGGACTTCTATGTACAAAGATCACAACTCCTTACAGCTATTTGATTTTTAAAAGCAACATTTAGGGCCAAAAGTATAGATAGTACGACTGAATAATAAAATAATAATAGTAGTAGTAGCAGTAATAATACATACTAAGAAAATGTATAAACAACACCATAGCAAAAAAAAAAATGACTAAAGTGTTGGGGAAGAGGGCTCTTAGTTAAAAATGTACTAAGGACAATAAAACTGTTAGAAGCTTGCTAATCACTGATTTTTCTAATCAGATAACCAATGAGTAAATATGATTATATCATAAAACAAATAATAATAAATCCTCTAGATTGCTACAGGGGCCAGTTTGTAAAGTTCCGATACCAGAAGACATCTACAAATACACAAATGCTTTACCAGTTACAGAAGAGGATTATGCAATTAAAAAAAAAAAGGTTTTAAACTTGGGCTAGAAAATAAACAGAAGTCTCCTGTATTTAATAACTAGAACAAGGATATCTATGGTGGACTATTATAGCTAATGTGGTTTCCTTAGAAGAATCTGATTACCAGGGATGCCTGGGTAGCTCAGAGGGTTAAGCCTCTTTCTTCAGCTCAGGTCATGAATCTCAGGGTCCTGAGATGGAGTCCCCAGAGTGATGGGCTCTCTGGCTTCTCCCTCTCTCTGCCTGCCTCTCTGCCTACTTGTGATCTCTGTCAAATAAATAAATAAATAAATAAATAAACTCTTTTTTAAAAAAAAGGAATCTGATTACCCAAAACTGACAATGGCAATGGAGATGGTATTTAAGGAGGCTCTATTTTTCAGACCCACAGATTATGAAAGGATGAGTTCTAAAGCGATGGAGTGCCTCAACACACCAAGAGTGATGTGCTTGTCAGACCACTGACCTGCTAAGGATTTTTCATGAATGCAGAACTGGAGAAAGATTCCCACCTAAAATGCTGTGAAAATTTTAATAACTTGTTTGCACAGCAGACTATTTCCTTGAAAGCACAGCCCATCATACCATGAGTCTAGTCTACTGCCTGGCATATGTAATAGGTATTTAATACATGTTTGTTGAATAAATTAATACATAAATGAAGGGCTGACCATCTTTTCCATGTCTCATTGGAGTCATCAGGCAAATCTCACCAAATATGTGATACTCATGAGATCTTATTTGTTCAATGTGTTAGTCTGTAAACTCATATATGAATGTCAGACCATAAATACTATTCTCAACATTCTTCATAGTTTTCTCATAAAAAGTTACTCTATTGTTATATTTCTATTTTTTTATCAACTTCCACAATGTTCAATTCCATAGTATGATCTGGGGATTTTTCCCCCATTCCCTCAAATTTCAGTATCAGTTTGCTTTTTCTAAAATCATCATCTGTAAGAGAAGGGAAGATATACACATACCACCTGACCTCTCTCCATCTCTCATCCTCAGTCTTCTGACTTACACATTAGTGAAGGTGGGTGTGGGTTCCAGGCTTCTAATAATAGTGGCTTTATTCTTGCCATATTAATAGGCATAAATGGGCAGTGAATGTGATGAGTTTGTGCATCTTCCCTAATGCCAGCTTCATGAAGAGTCCATATGCCTACTCTAGCAGGTGAATTCTGTCTTTCATTTCTATGGTGCCCAAGCTTAGGTAGAGCCTTACCTTCAAGGAGAAGGATCAAGTGTGAGTAGAGGAGGAACTTCATTCAGTCTTGGGATAACTGGGGCTAGGATCAAAACCCAAGTGCCCTTGGACAAGTTGCCATTGTTGAGTCCCACTTTCATCCTTAAAAAAGGATTTACTAATTCTTTCTACAGCAGAATGGAAGCATTTTATGGGAATCTTTATTTTTTAGTATATATGGTAGGCCTGAGATATAAAATATACTTACAATATCATCAATTGAATAAAATAGCCCATTTCTGTATTTACTGGGTACTCAACAGAAACAAGATATGAAGTCTATAAAGAAAAAAATGCCACACATAAAGATCTTAGACTAACATTTAAGGCAAGTAAAGATATGAAAGTAGTCTATGCCACTGAAAAACTACACACCTTAAAATAAGCAGATGGTTTCAAAGAACAAAAATGTTACTATGCAACAGTGAAACAAATAATGCCAAGAATCAAAATTTTTAAATGTCAAGAGTATAATGCCACGAAATACCAATGTGTAAGGAAAAGAGAAACAAATTCAATGAACAAAGAAAATCTGAGAAAAGGAGAAAACAGAAGCATCACTGGGGAAGTAATTATTAATTATTTACATAAACAGGAAGAACCTTACTGAAACATATAATTATATTATTCTAATTATATGACTATAAGTATACCACACTTATTTCACCATATTTACCCTGATGATTCTGACTGTCCAGGACCAATATCAGAAGAGCATTTTCCAAATACCACTCTGCCCACTTGTGCAGGGGAGAGAGGGTTCAGGCATAAGACAGGGTCACTGACCATTGTAGTGCTTCATCACCCAGCTGAGGCAGCAAAATATGATTAGATCAAGGCTAAGTATAGCAAGATGGAAGCGATGGATTAACACGACCAAAGTGGATGGCTAGAGGCTGTGAAACACTTAGGAATTTGTAAAAGAAACCAGTACCAGGTAGGAGAGGGGTTTTTCATAGGCAGGGATGATATTTTTTATTCTCCAATTTCTCCAAGACAGAAAGGTATTGCAGGCACTCGCTAACGCTGCTGGGCTGAAGAATGACCATGGTACCTATGCGTACCTAAGAGATACTTCACTGCCCCTCGTTTCCCCAACAGTCCCCAAATAACAGAACCCAACACTGGGCAGAGGAGGGATGCCACAGGACTAACAAGTTCTAATTGTAATAAGGTCTTCTATCCAGTTCCCTGTAGTTCTCATAACAATTTAAGGAGTTACAGGAATCGAGCTATGATTAGAATCACAGAGTGAGATTACTTCTCCCCATTAGCAAAGGAAAAAAAAAAATAACATCAAAAGAACTTTTGGTGTTCTTTGCTTCTACAGCAAAGGGACTGTGAGAAATAGGGACTTGTGCTTCCTTCCATGACTTCAAGTTGCCTGATCTGGACAAACACATTCTAGGGACTGAGAAAACTGAAGCATTCTGGGGGCTCTCTGGAGAATCACAGGGAATGGCACAGGTGCCAGCAAACTGGCAGCAGGAAAATGCCACTGCTGTTTTTGAAGAAAAGAAAGTAGACTCTCTTTACATCATAAACTAGAGAGCTAGACATGGATCTTAGGTGAGATTCTTATAAGGATTTTATCCAAGAGATGATCTGTGAGAACCAGAAAGGGGTACACCGAAGAAAAGTCATGTTACGCTGTTCTAATTTCTGTCTCTGGCAGTGTAACCATGGAAATGTAGTGTGTCTAGACTCCAGTGAGGCATGTATATTAGAAGTCCCCCAATGATATTATAATCAGCAGAGAACTGGGGCTGGTACAGGGCAACTGCTGACTCTCACAGTCTTTTAATGGCTGAAGGAAACATACTATCCTATAAAGGTTTCTAATGTAATGCTGGAGAACTTTGATCTTGACTCAATCCTAACCAAAAAGTTTAGCTATAGTGTAAATGATACACAGGCATACTCAAATTCTTCAATGACTATGAATACTGAATTAATTCATATAATAACATAAAAATATAGAAAACATTGATCTCTAGCAGTAATGAACTGCCTCTATGTGATTAAAAACAAGAGGAATAAATCTGGGGTCTTATACTGAAGTTAGCTTAGCAGCACACCAGGGAAAAGATTTAGGCACTTCAGGTTTGAGAGCAGAAAGAGTGAACCATGCATGAGACAAAGGTGCTCCAAAGACAAGGTGATTTTATACTGTATTGACAGACTGCCACTGACAAACGAGGTTAGACATTTTAGGCTATGATCCTAAGAGTTAGATTAAAACCTAATGGTTTTGTAACAAAACTTGTATTTGCCTTTATTACTGTCTTTATACTTTCAATCAAATTTGGCTAATGGTTGTATTATTTTTAATCAAAATAAAAGGTTGAGCCATGAGAGGAAGCTCAACAAATTCTTTCCTTTTGAAGCAAACATTCATTCAAGTGTCTGAGGCAGACACTAAGATAAGACAACTTCTATTTCGAGCGTATCATGCTTAGCAAAAGAAGTCAAGCAGAGAAAGACAACTATCATACGATATCCCTGATATGAGGAAGTGGGGGTGCAACATGGGGGCTTAAGTGGGTAGGAGAAGAATCAATGAAACAAGATGGGATTGGGAGGGAGACAAACCATAAGTGACTCTTAAACTCACAAAACAAACTGAGGGTTGCTGGGGGGAGGGGGGTTGGGGAAGGGGGGTGGGGTTATGGACATTGGGGAGGGTATGTGCTTTGGTGAGTGCTGTGAAGTGTGCAAACCTAGCGATTCACAGACCTGTACCCCTGGGGCTAAAAATATATGTTTATAAAAAATAAAAACTTAAAAAAAAAAGACAACTTCTACATTCCGAATTGATGTGAGTATTCCTCAGTTTTCAGAATGTTGTCTATCATATCACAGCTATCTGTTAAAAGGAACCTGGAGGGCAGGAAACTGTACTTTTCCTGAAGGCATGATGGACACTGGAAATCTTCATGCTGTTTCTCTGTTTGGTTGTACAAAGCTGAGATGAGTTTGTGACCAACTCTCACAAGTGTCTTCTTACTTTATCCCAGGCTTTACTTACTAAATTTCCCCTTGCCCAGGTCTATTTTTATCATTTTGTTGAATCGCATTCTTTTATACCTTGTAAAAACACTTTTTGTAAGGCAGAATATGTACTTTCACTATAATCTTTATTGAAGACAAAGAAGCTTTTATGTGCAACTATTAGTATTTGTGTACATGTGTGTATCTCAATCTTATAGTGAACTATCACTGACTAATGGGAAATTTTCTGCCCAAGGTTGCAGGTTAGATACATTCAAGAGTGAGTACTGAATCTTGATGTGGATGTAATAAATGTAGGGTATGGATGTAACATATAGCTATTCATGTAATATATCTGGGCAAAACCAATGACTCAATATCTATAATCACTTTTACCACAGATGATACTAATTCACAAAATTATCTCTGAGCTAAATCTTTATGGGATAGAAGATCAACTACATACTGTATTGTCCTCTATTTACTCATTTCTACTCTCCTTACTGATAATTTTTGGCAAAAGTATACTAATATACTTTGCTTCATCTTATCCAGTGATATAAACTGGTGTCTATATATTTTTCTCTCCTCTCTTGCATTAGTATTTTGGACTATAACATATCTCGTGATTTCATTTTGAACCTCAGAAAATGCTATGATGGATGATGACAACCATTTCAAAACTGACAGGACAAAATTATGAAGCCTAAGAACACGTTAAGAAAAATAACAGAACAGAAAATAAGCATGATTATTTAAATTTTATTCAAACTAAAATAGAGGATAATAAAGATTTTGGAATAAGCATTCAGTGAACAAAACACTGTAACAGTAAAAACAGAAAAAAATCACTGAGTATCCTATGTAGTAAAGACAAGTTTGTTTGCTTTACTTATAATTAAAGTGCAACTACAGAAGAATGAGGTACTGGGAAATCAGGAATATGCCTCAGAAGTTAAACACCTTCAGGACCATATGGAATCTATTCTAGAATTCTAAAAGGAGTACTAGATGAACTTTTCACAGTTAGGGTTTTAAAATATCCTAGAAGTAAGAAGCATTTCTAAAATCTGCAACTCTTTAGGAAGCTTACAGATAGTTACATACTAAACTTCTAATCAGACAGTTCAACCAAAAAATTGAAACTTCTTGGCAAACAGCACAGTAATTCCAGAAAATAAACTATATATAGCAGTTAAGTGTTTTGGCTTATAGATTTTACAATCAAAAGATCAGTGCAAGATAACCCGATATTTTTAAAAAGGCAAAAGGTGTAAACAGACCTTTCAGAGGAGAGGAAATCTAGGTGGCCAAAAATGAGGTGCTCAACCTCATTAGTAACTAGAAAAATGCAAATTCATAATACAATGAGATATCAATAAACAAACCACAGAATGACAAAACGTTAATCAATATCAAACTCTGGTGAAGATGCAGCAGGCTGCTGATTGGCGGGGAAAGGAGCCAACACTTGGGAATACATTTTGGGATCTACAGAGTCAAGCTGCTGATACATATATTCCATAGCCCAGTAATTCCATTCCTGATATACAGAGATATTCTTCACACAAATACAGAACAGCCATATAAGGAAGGTCATGGCCACACTTTGGAAGTTCTGAATTGCAAACACCCAAATGACAATAGTGAAATGGGTAAATACAATGTGGTATAGTCATGCACTGTGTTTCATCTACAACAACAAGTGAACAACAGCACTATACAACAAGAATGACTCTCACAAGCATACTGTTGAATAAAAGAAGCCACAAAAGAATACAAACAGGAAAATTCCATTTAAGTAAAGTTTAAAAAAGTAGGCAAGATAAATCTGTTTATTTTTTAAAAAAGATCTTATTTATTTATTTGACAGAGAGAGATCACAGTAGGCAGAGAGGCAAGAAGAGAAAGAGGGGCAAGCAGCCTTCCTGCTGAGCAGAGAGCCCGATTTGGGGCTCCATCCCAGGACCCTGAAACCATGACCTGAGCTGAAGGCAGGGGCTTAACCTACTGAGGCACCCAGGCGCCCCATGATAAATCTGTTTATTAAGGATGAATTTGTAGGGCAGCAAACTCTTTGACCACAGCTACAGCAACTTCTTCCTAGAAACATCACCAAAGGCAATGGAAGCAAGGGCAAAAATGAACTATTGGGACTTCATCAAGATCAAAAGCTTTTGCACAGCAAAGGGAACAGTCAACAAAACCAAAAGACAACAGACAGAATGGGAAAAGATATTCACAAATGACACATAAGATAAAGGGTTAGTATCCAAAATCTACAAAGAACTTATCTAACTCAACACCCAAAGAACAAATAATCTAATCAAGAAATGGGCAGAAGACATGAACAGATTTTTTCTGCAAAGAAGACATCCACAAGGCCAACAGATACATGTAAAAGTGCTCCACATCACTTAGCATCAGGGAAATAAAAATCAAAACCACAACGAGATATCACCTCACACCAGTCAGAATGGCTAAAATTAACAAGTCAGGAAACAACAGATGTTGGCGAGGATGTGGAGAAAGGGGAACCCTCCTACACTGTTGGTGGGAATGCAAGCTGGTGCAGCCACTCTGGAAAACAGTATGGAGGTTCCTCAAAATGTTGGAAATAGAGCTACCCTATGACCCAGCAACAGCACTACTCTACATTTACCCTAAAGATAGGAATGTAGTGATCCAAAGGGGGCACGTGCACCCGAATGTTTATAGCAGCAATGTCCATTATAGCCAAACTATGGAAAGAACCTAGATGTCCATCAACACATGAATGGATAAAGAAGAGGTGGTATATATACACAACGGAATACTAAGCAGCCATCAAAAGAAATGAAATCTTGTCATTTGCAACAAGGTGGATGGAACTAGAGAGTATTATGCTGAGCGAAATAAGTCAATCAGAGAAAGACAATTATCATATGATCTTCCTGATATGAGGAATTTGAGAGGCAAGGTGGGGGTTTTTGGGGGGTAGGGAAGGAAAAATTGACACAAGATGGGGTCAGGAGGGGGACAAACCATAAGAGACCCTTAATCTCACAAAACAAACCGAGGCTTTGCTGGAGGGTAGGGGATAGGGATAGGGTAGCTGGGTTATGGACATTGGAGAGGGTATGTGCTATGGTGAGTGCTGTGGAAATGTGTAAGCCTGATGATTCACAAACCTGTACCCCTGGGGCAAATAATACATTATATGGTAATTGGAAAAAAAAAAAAAAGGATGCCTTTGTAGGAAATGACTCTCAAAATCAAAGGAGTGGTTACTTTTGCAAAGAAGGTGCGGGTCGTGATTTTACAGGGGACATTAAGAGCTTCTGGAGTGCCGACTAGTATGGGCAATTATTAACGGATGTTTTTTAGCTGTATAAGCATTTTATGGGCTTTTCCATAGCTTTTTCATGAAAAAGGAAAAATAATTTGGCAGAACAAACTTACATGATAAATTATTATATATGATCTATAAATAGAAAAATTTAGAGTATTTATAAATAGAATGCAATAGTGTTTAACAGCTTAAATACTAAAGACCATCCTTTTTAAAGAAACCGATCTACTTCTGGTTATAAAACTACGCTAAAAACTACACTAAATTTTATAACTCATAAATGTCGTGAAGGTATTTACTTCAAGAAAAAAAAAGGCTTACACTAAAGAATATATCATTCACTAATAACTTCTGAAAATAAAACACATAGTTAATATATAACATCAGGGTCAACAGTGCTCACACCTCCAAGCAGCAGTTCCCACTGTGTTCTATACGAACGATGCTCCCTGGAGTGTGCAGAGTATGGACATGGTTCCTGTAACACAGGTAAACACTGAAAAACTATTAGTAAAACCAAGAGGTATCTTATTTGTTATGGACAGCAAAGAAGGAAAAATGGAAATCGCTTTTTGGAAAATGCTACAGGCTCACCTTGTATGATTTGGGATCTGTTACACAGATGAGGAAAAAGGAGAAGAAGCATTGAATGTTAAGGGCTGATAAAAAGACAGGACGGGGATAATCAAAAGGCTAAGAATGTATTTAAAGCTGAGGGGTGATTACTGGATCAAAAGGCATGATGAGCACATATTTCCTCTCTTCTCCAACTCGAAACACCATGCAATGACAGAAAAGTTATTTTTCTTTTTTAAGATAAGAAAAGTAGCTTAGAAATTTTAAAAATGCCACCAGTGTTCTAAAAAGTCAGACAAATAACGAGTATGAACCTATGGCAAAATACCAGAAGGAACCACAGCACCAAACAAGAGGGATTGCTTTGGAGCAGGCTGAGGTAGGATGGAGGGCAGGCTGCACACTCAGGCTACTCAGGTAATAGATCCTAGGTTCTTAGGTCAGAGTCAAGATAAGATGATGAAGGGTAGAGCTAATGCAATAAGGTGATCTGCCCTTGTCCTGGACATGCTCAAACATTTGCCACAGGCAAAGGAGGAGTTGATCCAGACAAAGCAGGGCCTCAGTCAGCTACTGATGCCTAGAAGGGACAAATTCCCTAAACAGGAAAAGTGAAGAATGTAGAAATAACATTGAAGGAAGCTTTACTTAGCCAGGGGGTGGAGGCTGCTTAAGATTCTCTCACTCCTTCTCCTACTACACCCGCACCCCTCCCAAATAAATAAATAAACAAACAAATAAATAAATAAAAACTAGTGAGTAAATAAATAAATAAATAAATAAAGGAAGGAAAGCCTGGGGGGTGGAGGCTGCTTAAGATTCTCTCACTCCTGGGCGCCTGGGTGGCTCAGTGGGTTAAGCTGCTGCCTTTGGCTCAGGTCATGATCTCAGGGTCCTGGGATTGAGTCCCGCATCCGGGATCTCTGCTCAGCGGGGAGCCTGCTTCCTCCTCTCTCTCTCTGCCTGCCTCTCTGCCTACCTGTGATCTCTCTCTCTCTGTCAAATAAATAAATAAGAAATCTTAAAAAAAAAAAATTCTCTCACTCCTTCTCCTACTACACTGCACCCCTCCCAAATAAATAAATAAAGTAAGGAAAGCTTATTTTATCCTTGCCAACCAAGACCTGTGTGAAATTTAAAAACCACTGTTTGAGTCACTGAGATTTAAAAGGACTTGTTACATGACAGGCAAGTGAAACTAATACAACCATTAATGAGGATAGGGGAAAAAATTATATTATTTTTAAGAATCATGAGATTAAAAACTTAAATTTTTCATGCTGAATTATAAAGATATTATTTCTTTAAAGCATTATTGATCTTCCACTTATGTATTACACTATAAACTAGGTGTTATTGAGAGTTTAATGATGAACAAGACCCTGGCCTCCAATCCAATTTACAGTCTAAAAGGGAAGACAAATAAAAAAGCAACAATTAAAATGCAGCTTGAGATGAACAGGGCCCTAAGATCTCAAACACAGAAGGCAGGTGCTCAAAGAGGGGTTTCAAAAGGCATGAATAAATGCGGATGCTATTCCAGGTGCACCAGAAGGACCCGGGGCGGGGGGAGCCCATCTATAATGTATTAATTAATTTTATTAAGCTTTTACATTTAAAATTTTGCTTTAGATTCAATAGATTTCTCAAAAACCTCCCTAGACTATTGTTTCATATCACTCACAATTAAGAATATCTAAGCTGTATCAAATCTCAAGCTGTTTAAATAAAAGATTTGTTTTTATCATTAGTTTTTCATATCAAATGATAGTGTTAACAAAGATTAAAAACTAATGAAATCACTAACACAGCACATATGGGGATTTTGAAATATGGTAATTTATAAGTGAATTACTAGAGGCAATAAAAATAATGTAAAATTGTTTAATTAAGGACTTGGGCATTTAATAATATTTATAAGGTCTATTAAAAATAAAAAGTATACAACTATAGTAACAACCCGCTATCTTATGCAGTGCTTGTCTTTTTAGTTCATTATATTGATTTTTCTTTTTACATGGACTAGCTAAATGATTTTTCAGTGTCCTAGGATTTCTACTAAGCTGTCTAGCTGATAATAACCTACTTATGTATTAAATTTCTTAGAAGTTCTGCATTAGGCTTCTATTTAAATTATACATTCACTTGTAATTTGAAAAATTCCATTTAAAATTTAAAATTCAAAGTATAATCCACAAATGACTTTCAGTAATCAAAAACAAGGTTCCTGGGATTAGTACATCTGGAAAAAACTACAGAGCCTATTTCCTCTTGAAGATCCCCCAAACCTTATTTTCTAACGGATGATCTGTGGACCAGTTACACTGGCAGCACCTTAGACATCATAAGAAAAGGCAGAATTTCAGGCCTCACCCAAGACCTACTGAATCAGAATCTTCACATGAATAAGATCCCTATTGTACACACCTTCATGTTTAAGAAGCAGCAGTATAGAGCATTTTAAAAACTTTGAGAAATCTTATAGTAAATGAACCTGTTTAATCACATCTTACTCAGCACCACACATTTGTTGACCCCTATGGTTTTTGAGGGTCACCTAGTAACACTTTGGGAAACGTACTTTGAGAACTTCCACAATATAAGAATCTGTATTATTAATGAGCAAATGTAGCTAGAAAAAGGCATTGCTCCATCCTTTACAAGTAAAACTGGGCTCTTCCCAGCTTTTCCAGTGATGTCAGTTTATTAAAAGAAAAACATTAATTAAGTACTTTTAAGAAAATGGGAAAGAAAAATTTAAGCTCTTTTCAATAAAGATTCCTGCCAACAAAATTAAGCATGAAATTGTGTTTTGGCTGTAAGTTGGGTACCAATTTCTTGGAAAACTTAATTTCTAAATGAAGGAATAAATGATTTTCCAGAAAAAGAACCTAGCCCGCTCCAGGCCAGGTGTGAGTTTTAATTATATTTTTCATGCTCGCCTCACGAACACTCATGTGGAAAAAGACTAGGTGTGTATATAGTGCCTATTGGTGCTTTGGTTGGAGAGATCAACTCCCCATCTGGGATATAACAATTGGTTTAAAAGGTGTGAAGTTTGGGGCAGGTATTTATCTGTAAGATGTCTTACTGAAAGTACAAGTGAAAAAGAAAAAGTTGACAGTTCTGAGTAAGAGTATCATCAAGTATACTGATTTTATACATATTTAAAGTTACTTTTAATAATGCTGATTTGGGGGGCCTGGGTGGCTCAGCGGGTTAAGCATCTGCCTTTGATGCAGATCAGGATCCCAGAGTCCAGGATGGAGCCCCAGAGCAGGGAAGTCTGATTCTCCTTCTCTCTCTGCCACACTCCCTCACTTGTGCTCTCTCACTGTCTCTATGTCGAATAAATAAAATCTTAAAAAATAATAATAATGATGATGCTGATTTAAGCAATGATGGATCTAATGATTTCCAATTTCATAATAGTTCTTTAGTGTACAAGGGAAAATTTTAGGCATCAAAAATAAAGCACAGGAGATTAATAAATGTACTAAGAATCCTTTCTTTCTGTCCCTGTCTTCAGCAAGTTTAAGTTAGAGACCTGATAGTTGTCGTTTAGTTTCATTTGTTCAGTTTAGATTCTGCATGTTTAATGCTGTGTTTTATTTCCAAGAAGACAAACATATTTTCACACCTAACATCTCCAAACAGCTTTCTGAAGAAAGCACAAGAAAAAATACCAACCATCACGAAGTTCCTAGAATTTTGTTGATTACAGATGGTGCATCAGTGAACCATACTGTAATTTCCAATTCAGTGTTCTGTATCCCTCAACCATATAGTCTAGGTTCAGTGAGAGCGGGGACTCTCTTCATCTTATCTCCACTGTACTTTCAGCAGCAATAAAAATGCCTGAAACACAGTAGGTGTTCAACAGGGTTTGTTTAGTGAAAGAATGAAACAAACTGAGGGAGAGAATGGCAGTATACTGTGTTCCCACTGTAGTAACAATTACATGGAAGGTAGTGTCAGGTTTCAGAATCATCAAGATGCTAAAGCAACTCACAGTCTAGAAGGAAAGGAGTAAAAACAGTGTGACAAACCCAACAGTAAAGATACATAAAACATACCACAGTAGGAGAGTCATCAGGGAAGATGAGTTACCACAAAGACAAAGAGGTAGAAGAGAATGCTAATGGTCTAACCTTGGGAGGGAGGAGGTGGAAAAAAGAAGGAGAAAAACTCTGGAGATGAGAAGATGAAGGAACCATGACGGCAGGGAAGAGAGGGACTGCCTCACAGGATGGTGAGAGCTGAGTTAACAGTTTGAGTCAGGTGTCTGCCCCCGCGAAGGTGGGAATGTGACCTGGAGCTCGACACCATGGATAAGGAGGAGCGGAAGAGGGTAAAAACTAGATGGTGTCAACTTGGGAGAACAGTAAAACATCTGAAAGATCCAGTGAAGAGCTAAAAAGCAACTGAGGGGAACGAAGCAACTTCACCTAAGACGACTTCAAGAACATGCCACAGAGAGCCTGTAAGAAAAGACGATTCTTCCTTCCTTAAGGTGCCAAGTCCCTGGAGACACAATGATAAACACAATCCTAGGTGTTTCATTATCCAGGTGGTCAGTTTAAGAGGACTACAAGGAAGTCCTCATGTATCACCATTCTCATAGGGCACACTTGGACGCAACAGGGAGCTGCTCCTCAAAATCTAGAGGGAATGAAGAACTGCTCCCAGGAGAAGATATTTAGAAAAAAAATAGTAAGATTATATAATAGATTATATACGGGCGGAAATAAACTAAGAATCAGTAAATGTGCTTTTCTAAAGGACTTTATAACAAAATCAGGGAAAAGATCTTAACATCCAGCCCAAAATCAGAATGTGATATGATCCAGCATGCGTGATTACCATCAGAATTGGAGAAGAGTTGGTATGAATCCCAGGAAAGGAAAACCTCGCTTCTGGCTCGTCTAGGGAAATTTTAAAAATATGAGATCTTCTCTGAAAGGGACAGAGACAGTCCTGAAATGAATTCTCTCTTGAAACTCTCTCTTCACCTTTGACAGGACTCCTACAGCTACCCCGATGGCCAGAAGGGAGAGAGAGAGCCCTGTCTGGCCAACATGGACATTTTGATAACTATGCATTAACAAACCAGCACTCTGGTTTATATATTAGTCCTCATTCTTAGAACCCAAACACTGAGGACGGGCTCAGGACTGCAGTAACTTCAAAGCTCAGTGGTGTGATTTTAGGGGGAACCTCATTTCTACCACTATTTGTCCTCCCCAGACACCAACCTAGTTGACTGGTCACTCATTCTAATTCAGAAATTTAAGAACAGTTAGTCACCATGAGTAACATACATCTGTTAGTCATTCTAGAACAGGATGAAAACAGCTATACTTAACAGAGCTGCCTAGGAACATTGTCCATGCCAACTGTTCCACAAATCTCTACATTGCTGTGCATTTGCAATGTCTGTGCTTTGCACTGCCAAAATATACATGTTAATTAAACTAGATTCTTATAGCATTCACTAGTTTAGATCAACTTTTGCAGAACCATACCTTACTTGAGATACTATTTATGTCTAATAATCCATTTCAAAATTTTACTTAAAAAAAAAAAAAAAAAGCGCAGGGCACCCGGGTGGCTCTGTTGGTTGGGTGTCTACCTTTGGTTTAGGTCATGATCCCAGGGTCGTGGGACTGAGTCCTGCATCAGGGGCTCCCTGTTCAGTGAGAGGCCTGCTTCTCTCGTTCCCTTTACCCTGTCCTTCTCTCTCTCTCAAATAAATAAATAAAATCTTTGAAAAAAATGCATTTCATTATTTGAAGGGCAATTTTAAACCAAGAACCACAATAACATGGTTCAGTATTCCAAACATGATATCCAGAAAGCACCTAGGCAATTATGTCTATTTTATAGATTTTTAAATAAAGCCCATCATTAAAATTCACAGTGCTGTGTTATAATTCATATCTTACCATTTCTGTTGGCTTTAACCCTACCCATTTTTATGACTAAATATGCTTTATTCAGGATTTTTTAAAAACACCCAAAGGGACTGATTCAGAATAGGTATCTGGTTTTTTTTTTTTTTCAGAGTAGGTATCTATTATGCTTAGCTTGTATTTACATATTCTCCTATTTCATGTATAAAATTAAAATGGCGTGTGTCAGTCACAGGAAAGGTAAAGAAGTGTTTTCTGTTTGAAAACCTAAACAAAAAAAAATTTCACAGTGGATGTTTCACTTTGCAAATGTCTTCCCAACTGGTTTCAGTGTGTCTGTCTGTTTCCCTCACCCCCACTCCCACTCTCAGATTTCCAGAAGGAAATTCAATCAGGTGACATACTTAACTAAGCAAATGCTATTCATCAGATAAATAATAAATTAAATTGTTCAAATTTACAGTGAATTCTCCAACTTGCTAATTTCTTCCAAACATTTGTTTGTTTGGAGGTACTGGTAAGTTTTAGCATTTAAATCAAATTGTGTAATTCAAATTAATTGAAAAACATACTTTTGTTCAACCTACAATTTTATATATATATATATATACATATATATACATATATATATATGTATATATATATATATATATAAATTTAATTTAACTTAAAGGATTTGATTTAAATTAAATTTAAAGGATTTGAGGAAAGGTTCCATGGCAGGGTAACACAGTAGGGCTCTAACATGGGTTTTAAAGACCTCTGTATGTTCCTTCTCCCTTACATTTCTCTGGGGCTCTCCCTCTACTCACTGAGGCTCACAGGCTCATAGCTCTTCCCTGATCACAAGATGCTCCTTAGGGACAAAAGGAATTGAGCTGGACCTTGAAGAATAAAGAACTGTAAGAGAACAATGGGGCAGAAATGTTCATGCGAACCACTAGAAAAATCAGAGGCCAAAGTTAGGTAGAAATTTGGAAGGGGCCCCTCTGTGTCTGCTTGTCTGCAAACTGTGGGCGTCCTTGCTAACAGCAGCTCCTTCTCAACACAGCCCCGCTCTGGGGAGCTATTTTCCGGCCTTCAATTCAGTCCCCCAGAGCTCCAGCCCTGTGCTTCCTGCTGCTTCCAGAGCACAACCCCTCCAGCTCTGAAAGTGTAAGCCAAGCTCCCTGCCTCTGCTTCACCCCACCATCTCCCTTCCACACACAGACTTTGTCTGTGCCTCACCCTTAAGAAGGCATTCCTCAATGTGCTCTGGAATTGCCTTTTTTCCTGATGACTCATCCCTCTAGTCCAACTAATCTAGTTAGAGTCTTAACCGCACTCAGTGCTCATTCTCGCCCACTTGTATCTGTTCTTAAAATGCTCCCTTCACCTATTTAGAGTTAAGTGTACGGAGACAAGGATCCTGTCTGCTATGTCTGTATTTTCTCGGATACTGAGTATGTGTGCTGGGGCATTTCATACAATGCCTGCTGACAGAACTGGTTTCACTATGTGAGGGGCTGAAAACAGAAACTGGCACTACCCTTCTGCACTTGCTGAAAAATGTTAAATATATTGGTTGGCTCCTATTCAAAGGCAAAGAACCCCTGAACAAAGAACTTCCTTAAAGAAGTCTTTTGTTCAGTAGTTGGCACTAAAAATGTCAAAAAGAATCAGATTTCATTTTCTCTCTTCCTGGTTAGGTAACTTGTTTCTTTTTAGGTGAGGGTTTTGACTTCCTTAAGGGAACAATTTAGGAAAAACAGCCATGCTCAAGGAAGCTACATTCCATTAGTAGGAGATAACCTACCCCATGTCAGGATGTGATCACTCTGGTATTTCTAAATTCTCGGTTACAGATCTTAGTGTATAACTAAAGTGTTATACTTTAGTTTATTTATTTATTTATTTATTTATTTATTTATTTATTTATTTATTATTTTTTAAAGATGTCAGAAAGAGAGAGAGCATACAAGGAGGCAGAATGGCAGGCAGAGGCAGAGAGAGAAGCAGGCTCTCTGCCGACCAAGGAGCCCGATGTGGGACTCGATCCCAGAACCCTGGTTTCTTTCATGAAGGCAGCGTCTCAACCAACTGAGTCACCCAGACGTCCCACTAAAGTGTACTTTTAATGAGACCCTATAAATCAGAGCTATGATTCCCACAATAATCTAGAAAACTGTTATCAAATTCTTGATTGTGTCTCAATATACTGATACATTACCCGTTCAGATTAAGTGGGCAGGAAAATGAAAAGACTGGATTATTCTGTATTATAAAAATTTTTTTATTGCTGCCATTAAAAATACAGGTACCTGTGCCCTGATTTAATGAATGGATCCAAAGCAGCATTTAGTGATTCTAAAACAGTGTGACAGAATACCTTAAAGATGAACTACAAAGATGAGCTATATCTAAATCTCTTAAAATTTTACTTTTTTTTTTTTTTTGGCTTAATATTTCATTTATCAGAAGGTAAAGGTAACTTCAGGCTATCAAACTGATCACAAATTCAGAATCTAAATGAATGTGATAGAACCAAGTCTCAAAAAATAAGTATTTTGAGTTTAAAATATTGTGCCCTAGGTGCATGTTCCTGTCATTTTCATTTCGGGAGTAGGAGGAGACTTGCTTTTATTAATCTGAAGATCATAAACTGTGATTTGAAGTTCACTGACAGGTTGACAGGGACATGCTCATATTTTTCTTAAATACTGCAGAGAACCTACCTAATGCCCTCTGAGAAGTGGAACATTCACCAATAAAGTATGGCATTACAGAGTATAAATAAGTAATGATTGATAAATATTTAGAACCTTGGCAGTGCAAAAAAGAACACATGTTAGATAACTTTCCACAGCCACCCCAGAATCTCTCTACAATTAAGGTAATAGTGTGAATATAAAATTTTGATGTTCAATCAGCCTGGATTATTGCGGTTGTGTCAAAAGTACCACCTGTCCAAATGGAAGTACATACCCTCACAACTTTTAAGAATACAGCAACATATATAAATTTGAACATCAGAGGTACTATGATAAATTAGACATTTAATTTAATGTTTGATGAAGATGGAGCAAGCTGCCACTTTGATGGACTAAAAAAGACACTGAAAAGGCAATCTGCTCACTTTCTAGCCCAACGATTCTCTCTTCTTTCTGAGTTACTACTACTGCTCTGAGAACAGCTGGATCTCTCACTATCAATTTTCTACCGATATACCAATGGCAAACTAGTATGAAACACACGCAAGCATTGTCAGTGGGAATTAGGAAGGGCCTGGGATTTGAAATGGTTTCTAACTTTCCCTCACTGGCATCTTTATTTCTGTTTTCAATGTTTTAGATGGAATGTCTGAGGGATAAAGTGCTTTTTGGGTAGGGAAATTCATGTACCTAAGAAAGGAGAGAGGCAGCAGCCACCTCGTGGCACAGTCACAGTAACAGAGGTGGAGAGAGTCTACTACTGGGGATGGATCCAGGAATTTTTCAGTCATGTACAAAAAAGCTCACCATGGAGAGCACCGGATTCACATTATCCTGCATTTAACTGGCAATGAAGATTTAGAGAGCTTTGTCTAGTAGTGGTCTAAGAAATTCCATGGTCCTAAACGTCACTTTCTTATCAACTGTTTAATATAGTATATTTACTCTGCTCTTTTGATATCTGTGAAAGAAATAAAAGAAGTTTGAGCAAGACATCAACATTAATAATCTGAAGGTCATAAAATAACTGAAAGACAGTAAACTCATCAAGAAGTCCAAAGTCCATTGTTTTTTTTTTTTAAAGATTATATTTATTTATTTGACAGAGAGAGATCACAAGCAGGCAGAACAGGAGGCAGAAAGGGTAGGGGGAAGCAGGCTCCCTGCTAAGCAGAGCCCAATGCAGGGCTTGATCCCAGGACCCTGGGATCATGACCTGAACCGAAGGCAGAGGCTTTAACCCACTAAGCCACCCAGGTAACCCCCAAAGTCTGTTCTATCAAGACTTACAATTCATCTTTTGAAGAAAGTGCAGTTTTTCAAACGGAATAGGTAGGCTAGAGATGGAGCTGGGAAAGTGTCAGATGAAAATATCTGAGAATCAGTTGGGATAGTCTCATGTTGCCATAACTGAGTCCCAAGTTCATAGTACTCTGTGATACCTAAACCAGCTGGCTTTCAATTCACCTTTGACTAACAGCTGCCATGAGCTGCGACTGAAATTACATCCCAACAAAGCCACTATATTAACAGCATAGTCGTCTTCGTACCCTCACAGTGGTCAGTCACACAGAAACATTGAGAAATACACAGGTCTCTCTCTAGACTTCAATTCATGTATTCTGATTCAGTATGTGATACCAATTCTTTATAGAGCAATGTAACTGCACCATGCAAAATACATGTATCATGATAAATGTGCAAAATATGAAAACATGCAAGTGAAAGGTGTGTCATATTGTCCTTCAAAGTAAAACAAAGTACAGAACAGCCTAAGGCTGGATGTAACAGGCTTTATGTTGACCAAGGGAATCACTTGACCATTTCTCACCTCTGAGTTTCCATATTGTCATTCAAGGGAAACAAAATAGCAGCAACACCTGGCAAGACCATGTCTTCAAAAGTTGAGTGCAACCACAAAGAATAACCATTAACTAAATATGGTACTTTTAGAAACACTCAGACTTTTTTTATTAACCACTTTTTATTTATCTTCCCTAGTCAAAATATTTTTACCAGCAGTTGGCTGGCCACCCATCCTAAGAGTATACAAGACAAAATTTTATCTACAGGAACTTCTTGGCAACAGTTCATAAAAGCATTTTAGTCAGAGGGAATAGGGAAAAGTTCCACTTTCATGTTTCTTTGTTATTCTCTTCAGAGAATTATAATATTCTAGTTAATAGAATTTTACTAATAGGTGAAAAAAATAGACATAAGTATATATTTTTAAGAGATAAATGTGTCAATTCTTGATCAGATTTCAAAAATAATCACAAAACAAAGAGTATTAAACATAGTAGAAACTAACACTAAGGAAGCCCTTTAACCAAATACAAGATTACTCAAGAAGCACTTCTGTCAGAAATGCCTGAGATCACCAACAGATATCAAACATTGTTGTGGCTAAATTATGTGGTAGCAACATACACTTGAGGACGAATAAAAACAGCTTCACAGAACTCTAGAAAGAGGAAGGGCCCTGAAGATCATCTACTTGGGTGGTTTTCCAAGTTCCTTATTTATTTATTTATTTTTAAAGATTTTATTTATTTTTTTGATACAGAGAGAGAAACAGTGAGAGAAGGAATACAAGCAGGGGTAGGAGGAGCTGGAGAGGAAGAAGCAGGCTTCCCATGGAGCGGGGATTCTGGGACCACGACCTGAGCAGAAAGCAGACACTTAATGACTGAGTCACCCAGGTGCCCCCCAATTCCTTATCTTCTTAACCCCTTTCTCTAAATAAACTCAAGAGTAACATTAATACATAAAAAAGCAAAAGCAGGAGCTGCTCTTCCTCAGCCATCGCTGGTCAGGCAGCTTCCCTGAAGAAGAGATCAAGGATGGCACTTTAGAGAGATGACTGGAGGCTCTGAGCCAGGAGCCGACCTGCCTGAGGTCTGGCTAATGGATCTGCGGGATCTCAAGGCCGGGTTCTTTCAGCTGCAGGATGCAACCAAAGCAATGCAATCCTAAAAGGAACATGCGTGTGTTACCATCCAACAACTCAAAAGTACTTTCTTAATGTTATAGCCTTTTTAAATTCAAAATTTACAGTAGAGCATTGAGGGGGAAAGTTGGGATTTACTGTTTTCCAAATGCTTTGATGCTTAATGAGGACCATTCAAATTCAGGGTTGAAGGGTGTGCTTCCGAGTATTTCAGAGGTTTCCCCGGTAAGGTAAGGCCGGCACCTATACCACATGTCCCTCAGTCCTGCACCTGTACTTCTGGATCAGCAACACTCTACCCCTCAAACTGATTCTGTCCATGCTGTTCCAGGAGCTGGCATGCTCCTGTTCTAGTGCTTTGTCCCTTCCTTCATACTGCTGAGTCACTTGCTTCAGCTTCACCTTCCTGACCTTGACCCTACCTCTCCCAGTCATCTCATGGCCCTACTTCTTCCCCTCAACTGACCCTGCTTTTTCTTCTTAGCACTTACTACCACCTGGTCAGTCCCCTCTTTCCTCACAAATATAAGCTCCATGTATGTAGGAGAGACTTGGCTCATCAGTTTATCAAAAGCAACAGCTGTCCATAGGCAACATGTTGCAGGAGGAAGAACCTGGTTTCAGTGAAGCCCTGGTAGAATGACTGTGGTTCAGTTTTCTGATTCCTCCTAAGCTCCAACAGTTCCCAAGGGTTTGTCTGGTTTTCTTGGTAGATCTACTTCTGGGAATGGGGTGGAATCTTGAGGCTCTGATGAGCACTGCTAGGCTAACCTCTAAAAATATAATTCTGGAGCCCTGAGCTCAGTTTCGATTTTCATGTTTCTTGGCCATCAACAGGGTGTTTCCTTCCAATCAAATTCAGCATGTCCACAGCTGAATTCATTGTTTTCCTAAATCTGTGTGGCTTATGGAGTACCTTTATTACCAGTATCTTAAGCCATTCAAAATAGTTATTTAATTCACTCTTACAATACCTCATGAACTAAGGAGGAGCAGCACAGAAATGTTTTATGAGGGGCACCGTCTTTATTTCAGCTCAGATTATGATCTGACTCCTGGAATCAAGGTCTGCATCAGGTTCCTTGCTCAGCACTGAGTAAGTTTGAGATTATTTCTCTCCCTCTGTCCCTCCCATACCCCCCAACCACCCCTTCCCGGTTGCATGTGCACGTGCTCTTTCTCTCCAAAATAAATTTAAAAATATAGTTTTAAAAAAGGAAATGTTTTATGAGCTAGTAGAGTCCATGAAATTATGGCATCAGAGCCAGGGCAGAAATGGAGCTTTCTTTTAATTTCCACCTGAAAACACTTAAGCTCTTCTGTCCATTTTCTCATGTGAAAGAAGCATCTTTGTGAACAGGTATGAGCAGGCAGTTTAGCACTCTACAGTGACTCTTAATCTGTTATAATGAACAGGACAGCCATCAAAAAACAAAGCAAAAACATGACTATAATTGCACTGAAATTATTAGAAAATATAAGATTTCAATGCATTCAATACTTTGGGAACTATCGTAATAAATGGGTAAAATATAATAAAGAACTGGAAATTCCTGTGTACTTGTAAGAAAGAAAAAAATAATACCCAACTTTGTATCACTTACATTCCAGATCAGCTAATAAAGTTTTTATAAATATGTTTAAAAGATCATCAAGGCTAGCTTGAATAATGAACGTAAATCATCCCCAAAGGAATTTTAACCTAACACCACCTATTTCAGTGAGTAAGTATTACAAACAAGTAAGAAGGGAGGGCTTAATTTCATGTTTAATTTGTCTCTCACTCCTGTGACTAGAAGGGCTAAATTATCAGTGAGATTATCATCCCTCAGGAATACAGGCATAAGAAGCAAAGACGGCAAAAGTGGTAAAGTCAATACACCAGATAACTCTGATATTCAGAGTCGGACCAGCCAAGTTTTTAAGGAGTAACTGTGTTATGGTGGAACAAAATGGGCTGCTTGTGCACTCACTGTTCATTCCAAAATTTACTGAGCATCCACTGCACATCAGGTGCTGGGGCCCGTGCTTTAGAGAAACCCATTTATATTGACTTTCTAATACTGATGCAATGTAAACAGCATAAAAGTCACTGCAATGCTGCAATTGCCACCTCTCCAATAAAACTAGCAAATGTACATTTGGTAATTTACCAAGTAATAGCAGTCATACTGTCAGCACTACATACATTTAAATCCAAATAAGTGTAATGCAGTATCCTGGGAACAGCAAGAAAGGGAATATGGTTTAAAAGCATCTTAGGGATGCCTGGGTGGCTTAGTTAGTTAAACAACTGACTCTTGATTTCAGCTCAGGTCATGATCTCAGGGTTGTGAGATTGAGTCCTGTGTTGAAGATATTCTCTCTCCACCGCTCCCTGTCCCCCTCCCCCAACCCCTGCAAAAGCAACTTAAATATAACTTAACAAACTGTGAAATCTATGTTAAATCTTCCTTACCTTTCTTATATTCTCTTGTGTTTCACACTCATGGTATTTGAAAATCATAAAGATCACTATTTGCTATAATTCCTAGCCAGTGGATCTAAAGGAATAGTCCAGCAGGATGAGCAATGCCCCAGACCTAGTGAATCAGACCCTCTGGGAGGAGCGTACAGCACTGTTTCTGACAGTGGCTCCAGGTATTTCTTACACACATCAAAGACTGAGAATCACTGCACCAAAACAACAAATCAGAGGTAACATAATAAAACAGAGTGTTTTCATAATTCTATACATAAAGATGAAATACAGTTTGGGTTTATATTTATAGAAAGTTTTGCAATAAAAATATTAAGAAGCACAATATCTTCTTAACTGTAGGATCAATGCTGAACTTTCAAATACTCAATAATTAATTCAAAAATTATTTATGGGGCTTGGAATTAAAAATTGTTCTAAGTAAAGGAATGGCATAAACTTTGCCCAGTTGCTATTTTTTTTTTTTTTTTTTTTTTTTTAAAGAGGGAGTGTGCACTTGTGAGTGGGAGGGGCAGAGGGAGAAGGACAGAGAATCTTAAGCAGGCTCTACACCCACTACAGGGCCCTTCATCTCAGGACCCTAAGATCATGACCTGTGCCAAAATGAAGGACATGTTACCAACTGAGTGACCCAGGTGCCCCATGCTGCTTAAAACAGGTGTTTAAGGGGTGCCTGGGTGACTCAATCAGTTAAATGTCCTTGATTTTTGACTCAAGGTCCTGGAATGGAGCGCTGCATCTGGCTCTCTGCTCAGTGGGGAGCCTGCTTCTCCCTCTCACTCTGTCTGCCACTCCCCCTGCCTGTGCTCTCTTTCTCCTCTGTCAAATAAATAAATAAAATCTAAAAAAGGGGGGGCAGGGGTGTTTAAAATACTTGGAAGTATCCAAAATTTCACATAAAATTTCAGTAATATAAGGTCTTAAAACCACAATTTAAAAAACTTATGAGTGCGGGGCGCCTGGGTGGCTCAGTGGGTTAAGCCACTGCCTTCAGCTCAGGTCATGATCTCAGGGTCCTGGGATGGAGCCCCACATGGAGCTCTCTGCTCAGCGCGGAGCCTGCTTCTCCCTCTCTCTCTGTCTGCCTCTCTGCCTGCTTGTGATCTGTCAAATAAATAAAAATTAAAAAAAAAAAAACTTATGAGTGCATCCCCACTCAGAAAATATTTGATAAAGTGTTTCAATATGAAAATATAATTTCATTTTACAGAAATTACTCAATAAAATTATTTATGAATTTTATTTTTTGTAGCAAATCCTCTTAATTAAGCCATTGAATCATGTTTATATGGTATTACAGTACTTTTGAATCACAGCAGGAGGCAATTAGAGGTAAAAGAATCAAGAACATGGGAAGGGGAAGTGTTAGAGATGGCTACCAATTAAATTAAACATAGAGCATCAGTGAAATTCCTCTTAACATATCTTCTACATGAGGAGACATGCACCTATGAACTATCTGAAGCACAGCAAGTGCTGTTAACAATCCGGATGTTGCTTGTATCATCTGACAAATGTCACTTCCAGGAGCTTTTCCAATTCCTTCACATGTGTTATGGCTCAAAGTTTTAATTAGGCTAAAGAATTCCTATGAGGGGAGGTTCTCACTGGATTTATGCAAAACATGTGGATAGCAAAGCTAAGAGAGGTGGAAGATAGGCCTAAACTCTTTTAACACTTCTTACCAAGAATTCCCACGGCATTCTTAAATATATAAATAGCAGACCATGGAGCAGAAAGCCTCAAGGATTTGTGCCAAAAGTTAATTTTAAAACAGGGAGAGCTTACTATTCTCTGCTTTTATTCTTACAAAAACGATTTCTAACACACCGTAGGCACCGCAGCACAAGTAAACATTCTGTATCACCATCAGCACCTATTAGCATGTGACTTAACACAACTTTGGGAAGTACTGTTTGTCTCCAACTACTACCAAGTGCATTTGAGTACTTCTCTAAAGGGTAGTGGTGCCTTGGAAATGCTTTTTGTTTGCCCTGAGACTAGCTGGGCTGAGGGAGTGGAAAGAAGTCTGGTAAAAATGACTGCAGTGATCCACGTGGAAGGTGAGCGGGGCAAAGGATAGTGCTGAAGGTGAGGGGTAAAGGGAAGACACCGCAGCTGCAGACCACATGGGACTTGGGGACAAGTAAGATAGCAGGCAAAGCGCAGAAGCAGGAACTGAAGTGGAGGCATTCTGTCATAGAATTTTAAAGTTCAAAGGGATGTGAGAGATAATTCAAACGAAGGTTTACTAGCTTGGGCTCTAAGCTGCTCTGAAAGCTTTCTGGGGAGCTCCCACACTAGGAACAGGAACAGACCAACCTCAGAAAAATAGAACCAGAGTTCAGACGGACCCTAAGCTACAAGGCAGGAATCTGGATCCTAATGGACCTATATCCTGTCCCTTACTTCCAGAAACTGACATCAAGATATTCTGTAGTCCTAAAGATACTAAGGACTGAAATGTTTGTGGGCAGATCAAGGTCACACCCTATTTTAGTCGAGAAAATCTTATATCTGCATGGTGATACTGTGCATGTGCTAAGAAGCCAGTATGAAAATGAATCAAAACCACACATTTTAGGGGCACCTGGGTGGCTCAGTGGGTTAAAGCCTCTGCCTTCGGCTTAGGTCATGATCCCAGAGTCCTGGGATCGAGCCCCGCATCGGGCTCTCTGCTCAGAGGGGAGCCTGCTTCCTCCCCTCTCTCTGTCTGCCTCTCTGACTGCTTGTGATCTCTGTCAAATAAATAAATAAAATCTTTAAAAAAAAAAACACACACATTTTAGGAGAGATTTAAATGACATATCATGTACCTTTCACAGAGCTATCAACTTAGTTCTACCCTCACTCAGGTATTTAAATCTGCCTCTTTAACAAAACAGTATCAGATGGCAAGACAGAGACAGAGGGGCAAAGTCCTGGAGCATAGCCAGGTCACCAGCACTGAAGCCATGCTCACTCCAGTTTAGCTCAGTTGGCTGGACATGTGCTGTGGAAGGATATCAGCAGGGTATGCAAGCAGTTGCCACATAAGAACACCAAGTAGGGAGGCTGTGCAGGGCAGGGAGGGAGAAATCTGTGAAGATGCACTAAAGCACAGCTTTGAGTAATGTGGCATCTGTGGAACGCTGAGAAACAGAAGCGCATAAACCAAACTGGCATGTAGCAATTAGAAATAAAATGGTTCATTTTAAGTGACATCAGTGGATACCTAGAAAGGCCAAAAAGGCAGAGTTTCAAGGCAACAACAAACACTGGGTTTGTTGTTTGGCTTTATTAAGTGAGACATTAATATTAGCCTTTTTAATACCACATCTCAGAAGTCAAATAGCCCACCTGAGGCCATAGCCCATGAGGCACTGCGATCTGGTGCAGCAAAGTGGGGAAGCCTACCCCCAGGGAGTACGATGTTTGCAGATTGCTGTTGAGCCTGGGCCCTTCCTCAGGGAGCTTTGAAGATGCTGTCCTTGCCAAGTTCAATCTAAAACCCATCTGTGCCCAGGTCTAGCAGCCATGTTACATTTTCCCAGGTTTCTGAGGTTTTAGACAAAGCAACGGTTCTACAAAATGGCTCCAGTTAGAGGCAACCTCAAGCAGCCCAGTAAAAAGTGAGGAGGCTGGGCACTGTGATTTGGATCTGTCATAGCTCTCTGGTATCCATTCTGCCTGGCCCAGAGCTGCTGACCAGATAGCTCCTGAAGGCACAGTTGTCACAGTAGCTCAGAATTTAATACCTTTACACTAGTCCATGTCCTCTTCCAGATATCTATATCTCTCTGAATTTTCTTTCCTCTAATATTAGAGTCTAAAAGGTTCTCTCTTACAGGAAAGCCTCCCCCCGCCCTTTTTTTTAGATTTTCTTTATTTATTTGACAGAGACAGATCACAAGTAGGGAAAGAGGCAGGCACAGAGAGGGGGGCAAGCAGCCTCCCTGCTGAGCAGAGAACCAGATTCGGGGCTGAAACCATGACCTGAGCTGAAGGCAGAGGCTTAACCCACTTAGCCACCCAGGTGCCCCTGGGAAACCTTTTCTAATTAACAGAAGAATGGAAGTCATTTCCCATGGTAGTCAACCCTTATGACTTCACCAATATACAAACTGCTATGGCCTATTAGATATACTAAAAAATGCATTTAACATCTTACCAAGTTGACTGAGAGATTTTTACTCCAAAGTATAAAAGGAGATGTCTCCATCCTCATTCTATTATAAGCCTGTCTTTCCCCACTCAAAAATAGAGCTTGATAAATGCTACAACAAAATCCTCATAAAATTGGTTAAAAAAACAAAGGAATGTTAGTTTTTCTTATAAATGGTCAAGAATTAGTTTTCTTAACATTACTTCTATATCAAAGGTACTTTGTAGAGAACAAAACACAGATAAGCAGGAATCTTAAAAATGAAGATCTGTGGATCCGTTTATTTATTTATTTATTTATTTTTAAAGATTTTATTTATTTATTTGACAGAGAGAGATCACAAGTAGGCAGAGAGGCAGGCAGAGAGAGAGAGGAGGAAGCAGGCTCCCTGCTGAGCAGAGAGCCCGATGCGGGACTCGATCCCAGGACCCAGAGATCATGACCTGAGCCAAAGGCATCGGATTAACCCACTGAGCCATCCAGGCGCCCGCTGTGGATCCGTTTATTGATGCATGTGGCACCATGCCTGGTACCATGGAGAACAGAACAGTGAATCAGAAACAAATTCTAACCTCAAAGAAATTAAGTTCAGAAGTAAATAAGACATATGGCTATAAACACATTGTGTTTATAGCCATATGTCTTGAATGAAATATTCAAGCAAGAATGAAAGTATCACCTTCATATTTTGGGAAGACCACTCTGGCTACCAAGTTAGACTGGCTGAGAAGAAGAGGGGACAGGAGGGCTTGTTGGGAGCTTATCCTAACAGTTCAGGTAGGAAGAAAAGTAAAAGCAGGAATTGAGCTGAGACTACCAGTTTGAGATATATTATACAAATAAGTCAATCAAAGACAGACAGCGACTGGACATGGGGGGAAGCAAAAGAGACAACTCAAGAATGAGCTACGGTTTTGTCTGGTACCATTAATAAAACCAGAGAAAACGAAAGGAGGAGCCAATGATAAGGGCTCTCAGTTTGGTACACCTGGTGGGTCACTCTGAGGGAGAAGGCCAGCAGAGAACCAGAAGGGACCTAATGTAGAACCACAGCTTTGTCAGCTACAGGCTGCTTTTCACCAGCTAGGCTCAAGGTCCAAGCAGGCCAACTCTCCAAGAGTAGCTCCACAGCCCGAGGGGACCCTAGGCCAACAACATGGGAGAGCTGGCTCAATCTCATGCATGCTATCATGGCCTCCAGGGCTGAAGTAAGCCACAGATTATGACTTGGAGGTACATCTGTGGGGGGAAATGGAGGCCATTACCACTTGCAGGATTGTATTTTTCCATGGTATTGTTGCTAAGCTAAATATGAACTGCATTTTCTGTTGCTCAGGAAACAAAATATCTATAAACAGGGAAAGAGGGAAGCCTTTTGTGCCTTTTCTTTATGAACTCAGGTTTAAGTAAGAAAAGGTCATCTTTATTTTTTGTTATTATGCATGTTTATCAAACTTATCTGCGAAATAAAATTTTCTGCATGCTTAATAATAGAACTTGACTGGTATAATCAACAAGGTTGTCATTACTGGCAGTTATCAGGATGACTGCTTTCTCTACAGAAGCAAATGAGCTTACTAAGGCCTTCATGTTTGCCACTGTGCTGTGGGTGTGTGCACTGCACTGCAGTTAGGATGTTCCAGCTTCTTGCAGTAGAAAGAGAAATGACGGCAGTGCTAAAAATAGAATAATTAGGAAACAAACATGCAAAAGTAGTCTGCCTTGATTACTCATGAATATAAAACATGCTAAATTACCTTATATACATCCCTATAAGTGCCAACAACTTACTATAGAAGAGGACTTTCATGACTACTTTCTCTAGCATTAGTGCAATAATTTATACTAACATTTATGGAAAATTAGCACCTCACTTTCTGATACCGTTACTGTGCATAATAATAGAACCAAAAATTGTGAATTCAAGTCTGGAGAGGAGAGACTTTGATCAATTCATGCATCCTGCACTTTAAACTCTGAATCTCTATGCTCTTCATGTTCAGATTTTCTTCATTTTATTCAAAAAAATTAGACAAATCTATGGGCAGGGGCATTTTTTAACCTGGCCCAAGTATTACCAAAATTTTTTTTTCCAGAAATAATTGAACTAATTTCTAACTAAGTGGCTGAAGAATAAGTAGAAAGACAATGGCATGAGTTAGAACACACTGCCATGAAGTCAGGCCACTGAGCTTCCAAACTATGTCAGTGGTGCTCTACTCTACCACCCACACAAATATAAATTTTCCTTTAGGCCAGTGGACATGTGACCAATCATCCTTTAGAATTAGCAGAACACCAACCTCTGCTATTCTAACATAAATGAAGACATGGGTTAAATATTATCTGACTGGGATACCCGGGTGACAGAGTCAATTAAGCATCTGACTCATGGTTTCGGGTCAGGTCCTGATCTCAGGGTTGTGAGGCTGAGCCCCGAATCAGGCTGAGATCTGCGGAGAGTCAGCTGAAGTTTCTCTCTCCCTCCCCGCCAAATAAATAAAGAAATCTTCAAAAAAATTATCCAGCCAAAACTTAGTGGTGTTACAATTTCTCTATAGCTAGAGACACAACTGGGTCACGAAGAACTCACTTCTCCCAAGAATAAGGTCAGAAACTGAGGAAGGTGGGTCAACAGCATATTTCACTGACAGAAGGTAGGGGATGGGGAGGGTTGCTCAGCAGGAAGGCTGTTGCACTACTCTGTGTTCAAGGTGGCCTCCCACTCCCTGGAACAATGCCTACTTGGGTTGGCAGTGATGCATCCTCAGGCAGCATACATGTCTAGAGTGCTGATGTAAAAGGGGCCCATTTCCTAATTAAAAAAAAAAAAAAAAAGAGCTCAATGGGTCATTCAGTCTTATGCATTTAAAATGAAGTTTCCGGGGCGCCTGGGTGGCTCAGTGGATTAAGCCGCTGCCTTCGGCTCAGGTCATGATCTCAGTGTCCTGGGATCAAGCCCCCACATGGGGCTCTTTGCTCAGTGGGGAGCCTGCTTCTCTCTCTCTCTCTGCCTGACTCTCTGCCTACTTGCGATCTCTCTGTCAAATAAATAAATAAAATCTTTAAAATGAAGTTTCCAAAGGCTTCTCTCTTAACCACCATTATCAACCGCTCAAACATGCAGAGAATCTAAAGTAATTATTATTTTGGACCCCTGAAGGTACCCTTACACAGCCTCTTTCATGTAAGGTATTTTACTGTTCTTACTGTACATGCCTCATACTTATTTTGGATTCAGGAGCACTGAAGTAATGCACTAGCCCCATGGGCTCAATCTGTGGGCAGGAAGCTCTGCTCTTTTCTGTAGCCACAGGCTATGATGTCACCATCACCAGTTGTGTTGTGAAAAGTCCCAAGGTCAGGAGAGAAAGAACTGGATCCCCCCAACTCTCCTACCTGTGAAGAAAAATCCATTTACAACCCTCCCACTGGGGGCAAAAGAGAAATAGCATTATCTGAACAAAAGGAGCGGAGTACGTTTAAGAGCAAAGCAGAGCAGAATAAGTTCTAGAACAGCCTAAGACTGCCCTACCAACTTATTTCCATGGTTTAACACTATAGTATCCCCAGATATTAAAGAAATATCCTGGAGAAGGTGGCTAAATGGTCAACATCAGCATAATAAACTACATTCCCAATGATTTTTTACCATTAAATGAATGCTTAAGAGAAAAATGTAGCCCAAGAAACAAAATTACTTTTCACAACACAATGAACATTTCTGGAACACTAGGTAAAACTAGTAACATTAACTAATAAAATTCTGAAACAAAGTACCAAAATATGGAATCCATTATGAGAATGTAGTGAAGAATGTAAAAATGTTTTTTATACCTGAATAGGTTTTTTTGTCCATTTCAAATCACCTAAACCTTCTAATTTTACATTCACATTCATTTAAAAATGTGTGAAAAGCTGTACAATTTAAATTTAGTCTTCTTGCTCTCCCCTTTGGCCATTCTCACATTGCCTCAAGGCAGTCATCCATTCATCATTTTTTAAAGGTAGGTGAGAACTAAGACTTGTTTTTTTCTCCACCCTTTTTCTCCTTCCCTGCCACACTCTACATTGAAGTTTATACCATATTTGTATGTAAAACACCAGATGAATTTTGAGTTCTACCCCCCACTTCTGTTGATTTGTTTTTTGGGGTTTTTGACTACACACTGAATAGGCAATGTTTACTGGCATTTTTATCAGTTGACACAGCATTTGAAAGAAGATGTCTGGCCTCCATCTCTGAAAAGTTAATGTTATAATAGCAACAATCTATTGAATACTTCCCATAAGTCAAATATTACTGAGCACTTTATAAACACTGTATTATTTAATCTTCAGGACAAAACTGAGCCACACATTATCCCTGGTTGATGACTGTTGAAAATACAGAAGCCAGAGTAATTAAATAACTTGCCTAAGGTCACATAAATAGCAAATAACACAGTCTGGATTCAAGCCCAGGTCTACCTGTCTCCTAAGCTCATTCTGTAAGCTTCTAGTAAAACTGAAAGACCATTTCTAAAGTCACACTTTAAAGAACTGGAATTTTTTTCTTTTAAGAGAAAGTAACTTCTCAACCAGCATTTATTTTTTGCATGTGATATATATCTAGCACTGGGCAAGCAAAAGCAAAGAAACTAAAGAGGAGTAGAAAAAGCAGACACAAGGGAAGGACACTTGGAACTTTAAACTAGGCAAAGAGCCAAGGGAAAAAGGAAGGTCATTCAAAAATGCAAAAATGTGAAGGTAGCCCAACACAGAACAGCAAAAGTTGGCCAGTCGTGTAAGTCTTTTAAAAAATATGTTTAAGCTCATATCCATTTATCATAATGAAAGGCTAAAAATGCAAGCTTTTTTTTTTAAACATATGACTATCTTTAATGGATACACAGAAATCTATTATATGATGTATTAACTTAATAGATTTACAGTTTTTAATACTCAGCAGAAAACAATTTGTCCACTTGAGTGATTATTGCCTTTCATTACGTTAGAAGTCATGGACCAAATGTGCTTTTTGGATTTTTTTAAGGCTGTTGATGTCTAGTGCCAACTTCCTTTCTAAAAGAGTGGCAGTAACGGGAGCTCAACTCACTGAGCCTCATCAGTACAAGGTTCAATAATTCTTTCCAGTCTTTGTGAGTCTGAAAAACATGATACCATATTGTTTTAATAGTTACTACTAAAATGGAGAACTTAAAAAAGATAGAAACATGACCATTTATTTCACCTCATTCAGTTAAAAAAACCCACAAAAACCCTAAAGGTAGGAATTATTCTGACTTTACTGATACAGAAACAGGTTCAAAGTGATTAAAATATTTGCTCAAATTTAATGGACAAGCAAACAGCAAAACTAAAATTCCTACTGATTCCAAAAAATCCTGTTTACTTAAAAATTGAAAGAAATATTAAATGCATTTTTTCTATAATGAGAATATTTACTACCTCAAGAAACTCTGCAGTTGGTCTAGAAAATTTCAATTTAAAGTCTAAATTTAAAAAAAGAGTAATGAAAATAATCTGCCAAGATATTTTTTGAAGTTTTTTTACCATCTGTGATTGCCTAGTTCAAATATTTTATTCTAAAACAAATCATCCTTAATGTTATTAATCATCACTTCAGACTTATCAGGTTCATAATTTCATCTCATTTCAAATAACTAATGTATACGTATTTAAAAGAACCTTTTTAAAGTTTTTTTTTTAATTCATTAGGGAGAGAGAGAGACACAGACAGATGGGGAGAGAGAGAGAAAGCATGAACCACGGGGAGAGGAAGAGGGAGAAGCCGACTCCCGTGGGGCTTAATCCCAGGACCTGGAGATCATAACCTCAGCCAAAGGCAGACACTTAACCATCTGAGCCACCCAGGTGCCCCATTTTTAACTTTTTTTAAGATTTATTTATTTATCTTAGGGACTGAGAGAGAGTGTATGAGCATGTGGAAGAGCAGAGAGACAGAATCCTCCAGCAGTCTCCTCGCTGAGCACAAAGCCCTACTCAGGGTTGTTTGATCCCAGATCCTCGAGATCATGACCTGAACTGAAAGCCAGAGCTGGCCACTTAACCAACTAAGCCACCCAGGCACTCTGTAAGGTATATTTTTAAGTTACCTATTCAAACTATTGTAAGGAACTTTCTAGTTCATGGTATATTTTGGCACAGTTGATACTTTAACTGAACTTGAGGTTAAATTGTAGAAAGGTTACAATTTTTGCTACTACGAAGTCTTTTTCGTTTTAAATAGAACTCAGTTGCCCCTCCACAATCTATAAACACAATTTTAGTGCTGAGGTGAAATGATTTTCAGGATGCACATAATGAAAATATATAACCTCTTTTCCTAGAGTGCTGAAAACAGACCAAATGCCTACAGTAGTATAACAGAGAAGTATCTTGAGTTGAAGTATAATGAGAAATATTCAGAGTGCAAACAGCATTTCCCTCTTCAACAGTAATTGTTTGAAAGTTCCTGAATTTTACAAAAAGAAAATGATCCATTTTTTTTTATAACGGCAACTGTCTGCCTACTTCCTGTAAGTCTGAAGATATCAGACTTATTTTTTTAAAAAATCTTGCACCCCTGCATTCCATTCCCTTCTTTCCAAAGGACCAAAAAATGTTAGCAGTACAATCAATAATCACAGGGGAGAATGAAAGAAGATTAAGAGAAGGGATCTCAATGGGGCAAAGAAAGGGGAAAGGGAAAGAGGAAATCAATGGGGAGACCTTGACCAGCATTCTTTTAAACATCAAGATGTGTGCTGACAAACAAGTGGGCACACAAAAATCGTAATGCCAGGGTGAACCACCATTCACTTTCAGCATCAAGTGCTTGACACCTAGAGGGCCTAGAGACTTTATGAGACCTCCTCAAATTACCAAATTTGCTAACATCATTGTATCACTGAATCTAACCCCTGACATGGAGTGCCAGGGATCTGTTTGCTCTCTTGATGATGGTTACTCAGGTGCAGTAACATTCAACTGTGAAGCAGACCTAGAGGGCAACCAACCCAATCTGGTGCAGGAAGATAGGGCTGGCCCCAAAAGGGTGGGTCAAAAGAAAACAATGAAGTTCACGTTACTGCTAGATTGATACCATAGGGGAAATGCTACTAAGGGGGCTGAAGAAGGGTGTGGGAAGATTCAGCCATAAATCAAAACAAAATTAAGGAAATGGAAAATGAGGGAAGCACTTCCACTGGAGGATAGATACCAGTACAGAACAAAAGACAAAAGACTACATGGCTTATTGATGAATGATATTTACATATTGTAAAAAATGCAAACAATGAATAGTGATTTAATTTTTAAAAACTTGTGATTTACCAGTATTAGAAAAATGGAAAGAGGGAAATGAGGTGTAAAGGCAGAAATTTTCACTGACATAAAAATAGATAAATAGGGGCACCTGAGTGGCTGTCTGTTAAATGTCTGCCTCAAGGTCAAGTCATAATCCTGCAGTCCTGGATCAAGCCCCACATCAGGTTCCCTGCTCAGCAGGAGTCTCCTTCTCTATCTGCCCCTCACCTCACTTGTGCTCTCTCTCTCTCTCTCAAATGGATAAAAATAAAATCTTGAAAAAAATAAGTAAATAGATAATGTCTAATATTAATGATTCAAGAAATAGTATAACCACATTATTTACAAACTAGGAGATAAATATCAGGAAAGGTAGCTAAAATAATTGAAAGTATGCCTCTGGGGAAAAGAATAAGGCAAGAGGATTAATCTAATTTATTACATGCTTTTCAATATTATTAGTAGTTTAAAAGAATTTTTAAAAGTTCAAACACTGGGATGTCTGGGTGGCTCAGTCGATTAAGTATCTGCCTTCAGCTCAGGTTGTGATCCCAGGGTCCTGGAATGAAGCCCCGCATCAGACTCCCTGCTTGGTGAGGAGCCTGCTTCTTCCTCGGTTTCCTGCTCCCCCAACTTGTGCACATGCGTGCTCTCTCTCTTTCTTTCTCACTCTCTCTGTCGCTTGCTCTGACAAATAAGTAAAATCTTAAAAAAAAAAAGTTGAAACTGTATCCGACATTAAAAACAAACAGGTGATAAATATATATTATTGGGTAGGGAGGAAATAAAGGTTATGTATAAAAACTGCATATGCAGCATGATCCTATTTTTCATAAACAACCAAAACCAAAAGGTTATTTTTAAATGGTCTTATATTTGTTAGTCTATCTTTTAAGAATTTTCTACATTTTTTACTGTAAACACGTGGAACACTTTTTTAAAAAGAAAAAAAAAGGTAACAAGAAATAAGTTGGAGAAAAGTAGTCAACAAGAAATGGAACCTTCTAAGAAACAGGAGTTGGAGGGTGGCCCAGTTGTTTAAGCAGCAGACTCTTGATTTTGACTCAGGTCATGATTTCAGGCTCCTGGGATGGAACCCTGAGTCACACTCCAGGCTCAGCAGAGAGTCTGCTTAGGATTCTCTCTTCCTTTACCCCCCACATTCCCCCCCACTCTTTCTCTCTAAAATAAATAAATAAAATCTTAAATAAATAAATAAGTAAATAAGCAAATAAATAAGTAGGAGTTGGAAAGATAAAAGAAGACACAGGAAAATAAAAAAGTATCCTAACAGGCAAGGAAGATAAGAAATGTCACCAGGAAGTGGGAAGCCAATAGAACCAAATGCTGCTGCGTAAGATGAAGCATTAAAAACCTCAGTTAGGAGATCACAGAATCTTCTTGAGCAAAGTTGGAGCAACGCTGGAGCAGAGCTGCAGGAGCTGAGCAGAGAAAAGAGATGAAGGAAGAGGGGACAGCATCAGGCACTCGCTATGAGAATTAACAGGAAGCCCAGGCCAGCTCTCAGGAGGTGAAGGCAGGTGTCTGGCTGTTAAAATCTGGGGAGAGATGTTTAAAGCAAGACAGTGGAAAGGAAGTGACTGAGGATAAGAGAAAAGATGATATCCCAGGTAAAAAACAAAAACAAAACAAAACAAAAAAGACAAGATTAAGTAAATTGGGGGGGGAGGCTTTTAATTTTTATACATCTTGGTTCCTACTGAGTGACTGATTATATTCTGCCATGTGGCACCATAAAAACAAAGAACCCAAAAGAAGTCTGGCCATTCATTATGGGTGTTGACAATCTCTGAATTCTAATGTAAAAAGGGAAGAGCCTACTATTACTACTACTGTGTAAGTCAAAAGTTACCATTATTCACAAGAATACTGAACCACTTTAAAATAATTACTCTATAATGCTATTCAAGTTGATTAACAGGGCTGGCATACTTGATAACATGTTCAAAATAGTTTTTCATTATGGCTCAAATTTTAACCTGAAGGTAGAGTTTTAAATCTCACTTAGCAAGTTCTTCTGAAAAAAAAAAAAAAAAAAAAGATGCTGAACAGTATGTTTGGTATGACCCATTTTGATTTTTTAAGTGTTCTACCCCTCCCCCCCCCGCCCCGCAACAGGCATGTTGTATGATAGACCATATCCTAAGCATTCTTGACAGACTGTTGGCTGTCTCTTTATCGGTGGCAACTTTCACTGGTTAAACGGGAAGCAATAATACCTGATTTTTTAAGCGTTATAAGAATTGTGTTGTAAGAAGTGTTGTATATCTAACACTGGCTACATATTAGAGTCATTCTGGGATCTATTAAAAATACAACACCCGGGTTGCACCCCCCAGCAGTTCTGGTTTATTTAGTCTAGAACACGGTCTGGACATTAGGACTTCTGACATCCCTCCCTGGCCCTCTACCCTTGTTGAAAGGATTGGTGTTCAGAATTTTTCATTTCCTACTCTGCACTATTCCATATTGTTTGATTCCTGAAATAGTAAGAATGCACTACCTTGTAGAATTTAAAAAGAAGTATTTCTGTTAAAAAATTAACAAAATAAACACCTCCTTCTACAACTTTAAAATGATTTTTTAAAAGATTTTATTTATTTATTTGAGACAGAGAGAGGTAGCACACAAGTGCGCATTGAGTGGTGAGAAGGGGCAGAAAGATAGGGAGAAGCAGGCTCCCCACTGAGCATGTATCCCAACATGGGGCTCAATCCCAGGACCTTGATATCATGACCTGAGCCAAAGGCAGATGCTTAACCAACTGAGCCACCCAGGCACCCCCTAAAATGACTTAAATAGGGAAAATATTTTTGAATTATGTCACAATGCTCACTTTTCTGTTACAGAACATTTTAGAAAACATCAGATTTTGTGTACTTGTAATACAAGGGTGAATAAGAGGCAGTATAGGCACATCTTAATGGGAGAAAAGATATGAGATTAATGTGGAGGGGCTTTCCTATGCCCTCTGAGTGTTCTGGTTTAACTACATAGGCAACTTAAACCACTTGAAGGCTTTTAATCAGGGCCATGACATGATGCAAACTCCAGATGAGGGAAAGCCAAATTATGAAATGTAAAACAATAATAGAAGAAAATGTTGGAGAACATCTTGAAACCAAGGGGCAGGGAAGGATTTAGTACCTACCTGCCATAGGGCAAAAAAAGAAAAAAAAATGAAGTGACATCCCCAAATTTGGTAGCATATTTTAATTATTTCTTTTCAACGTATAAAGTTTACAGGCAGATGTGAGATTAGAAGATTTTCGCAATGCCCTGATAAGGGACTAATGTCCAGAATATGACAATGTCCCTCAAATCAACATAAGAAGATAGGAATCCCAACAGAAAAGTGAGCAAAATCTATAAATTAAAAAATTATATAAGAGAATATTAAAAAAGACAACAAGCAGGTGAACAGATGATGAAGTTCACAAGTAGTCAGAGAAATTCAAACTAAGAATGAGGTTATCATATATCTGACAGACTGGCAGAAATTAGAAAGCTGTACCTCACCAAGTGTTGGTGGGGTGTGGGGATATATAGACAGACGCAGCCATCCTGGAGACCGTCAGGCACTGCCAATGCAGATTAAAAAGTATTTACAGTCCATGACAAAGTGATCTGCATAGCTCCAAAAGAAATTGTCATACAAGTTCCAGGGAACATGAATCCCACTTCATGATGATGGGGAGGTGGAAACAGTCTACATCCCTATCACTGAAGTAGTAGAGAGGTAAAACTAGATGAACATATATCATGAAATATTCAACTGTAGAACCAATAAGCTAATATTCACATAGGCCCAGGGACTGCTCTTTAAATGAAAATGCTGAGTGAAACATTAACTAAATGAGAATAATACCATTTATGTAACAATTTACATAATATAAAATATACATTACACCAAGACAAACAAACAAAACATACAAACAAAAAGCTGCACACTAAACACATTAGAACAAATGGTTGTGGAGTGGAGGGTATATGTAGGAGATAGTTAACAGGGAATAAATAAAACATTGACTTGGCCCAGACCAATGATGACAATTGTCATCAACTGAAATGTATGAACAACTCAACTCTCATTTCAGTCCAATCTGTACAAAATAAAAATTAGCAATGCAAACGAAGTATGGATAACAAATAGAAGTGAGAAAAACAAATGAAGGCAGTTTCACTAGTCTTCTAGGGTGTCCACTACTGAAAAACAAAAAACTCGTGCCCTCTTCAAGACAGATTAGATAGATGTTAAAAACCATTCCATGCCCATGTTCCTCCTAGGGAACACTGCTATTTGTACTTCTTTCTCCAGGAAAAATGCCTCAGTATTCCAACTTGTTATTTCCCATTTCCAAATTTCAATCATCTAGGAAAATCAGCTATTATCATCATTAAAAGCCTAATAGCGGGGCGCCTGGGTGGCTCAGTGGGTTAGGCCTCTACTTTTGGCTCAGGTCATGATCTCAGGGTCCTGGGATCGAGCCCCACATCAGGCTCTCTGCTCAGCAGGGAGCCTGCTTCCCCCTCTCTCTGCCTGCCTCTCTGCCTACTTATGATCTTTCTCTCTGTCAAATAAATAAAATCTTAAAAAAAAAAAAAAAGCCTAATAGCAATTTTTATAAACAGCCATTAAAGGCAGAAATTTGGGGGCACCTGCTTGGCTCAGTGGGTAGAGCATGCAACTCTTGATCTCACAGTCCTGAGGTCAAGCTCCACACTGGGTATGGGGCCTACTTAAAAAAAGACAGATATTTGGGCGCCTGGGTGGCTCAGTGGGTTAAGCCGCTGCCTTCGGCTCAGGTCATGATCTCAGGGTCCTGGGATCAAGTCCCACATCAGGCTCTCTGCTCAGCAGGGAGCCTGCTTCCCTTCCTCTCTCTCTGTCTGCCTCTCTGCCTACTTGTGATCTCTCTGTCAAATAAATAAATAAAAATCTTAAAAAAAAAAAAAAGACAGATATTTGTTACAGGTTTTTGAAAATTTAGAAAAAATGCATATACTTTACTTATGTATATTTTAACCCCCTCAAAAACTCTAATAAATGTTTTCCTTTTTTTTAATTAATTTATTTGAGACAGAGAGAGTGAGCAAGAGAGCATGAAGGGGAGGCAGACTCCCTGCTGAGCAGGGAGCCCACTGTTCTCCACCCCAGGATCCTGGGACCATGACCTGAGCTGAAAGTAGCCCGTTAACCAACTAAGCCACCCAGGCACCCCATGTTTTTCCTTGTCTTTTCACATTTGCTTTCCCTCCAGAGTTTTTAAAATTTGATTTGGTAACCATGTCTATCATCACAAAGGTACCAGAAGCCTAGACAGAAAGAAAGGTGAACAACTAATGTCCTAGATCCCCTCAAATATCCTAGGTAGATGCTATCTGGCATTAATGATTTACATACCCTTAAACTGACCATATTTGAAGTAAATCCAACTGTTTGGTCTAGTATCACTTAACCTGTCCATTTAAAAACACAATTTGAGAATAAGATTTCCTCTCTGTTAATCCTTAATGACCAGGAGTTAAAGAAACAGGATTTATACTCCTAGTTGCTTTCTCTGGGGAGGTGGTAGGACTGTAAGGAGAATTTTAGAGTTCGCCAGCACAAGCTAGACCTCAGAAAGCCAAACTCCACTCACCTCAATGCCCTTATCTTGTTAAAGTTTTGCTGGACACAATTATATTTTTAACATACATACTTCTGTTTGCTTTGATAGACATAGCTTTAAAAATTATTTCCACGGATTCCAACTGGCAAGAAAATTTTGTAAATTACATGGATAACAAAGGCTTAAATGCAGTGAGCAGAATTTAGTTTCTTATATTCTGGAAAAGGTTAATAAACCTTAGGCCTGAACGGTAAGGAACTCTGAAAAAAGAGGGCTCTTGGCAAAAAAAAAAAAAAAAAATCTGCCAGCATTCACCTAAGGCAGGAAGCCAAAGGGATAGGGAACCCCATAGCAGCATTTTGAGGGCCATCATTGGAGACCAGGAACATCTAAGAGGACAGAAGATGATTTCAGCCATGCCATACCAATTCCACAAGAGGAAGAAAATACATGCAGCATAGACTAAGGGACACATCATTTTCCCTTAGCCAAGTAATTTTTAGTTTCAGAAACTTATTAGTCAAGGACACAAACTCAAAAAGATTAAGATAGTATGGCCACATTAAAACTGCCTTCACAACTATAAACGGTATAACTGTAAGAAGTTACTATAAATAACTAAAAAAAAAAAAACCCACCCAGATATGCTAATATACAGTGAAATAATATCAGAAGTTTTAATAAATTTCATAAGGACAACATGGTTTCTGAAGGAAAAAGTTTCACTCTACCTGGGTGGTACTTTTTGTTTGTTTTAAATGAAACCTCCTTATCAAAAAGAAAAATGTCAGATTTCTTCATGTACAGAATGTGAACTGGAGAGATTTATCAAAACTCTCAAGTTTAACTCCCTCCCACTGAAGAGAGGAAAAAATAGTGGCTCAGAGAGATGAAGGTAGCCAACAGAAATGAAGACAAGCCTACTTTTGAAGGCCTAGTGCCTCGCTCATCTGCTCCTATCCAGATAACTCTTGGATAGCTCTTTTTTTTTTTTTTAAATATTTTATTTATTTGACAGAGAGAAATCACAACTAGGCAGAGAGGCAGGCAGAGAGAGAGGAGGAAGCAGGCTCCCTGCTGAGCAGAGAGCCTGATGCGGGGCTGGATCCCAAGACCCTGGGATCATGACCTGAGCTGAAGGCAGAGGCTTTAACCCACTGAGCCACCCAGGCACCCCTGGATAGCTCTTTTTTTTTTTTAAATATAATTTTTTATTTTTTATAAACATATATTTTTATCCCCAGGGGTACAGGTCTATGAATCACCAGGTTTACACACTTCACAGCACTCACCAAAGCACATGCCCTCCCCAATGTCCATAATCCCACCCCCTTCTCCCAAACCCCCTCCCCCCAGCAACCCTCAGTTTGTTTTGTGGATAGCTCTTTTTAAGCAGTCACGGGCCTTGTACTTTCCCTGACTCGGGAGCGGATTGGAAGTTTTTTTCAGCAAAGGTATCAAGAATCACAATATTGATAACACTGCAGTTCTTTGAAGTGAAATTCCATCATGCTAAGGAATATTCTATTCATAAGAACTGAATAATAAATTCAGGCCATGAGCAAGGGGATTACATAGAGGCATGCATTCTATATCACTGGAGGCTATCTTAAGAACTGTCTACCATATATTACCATATACGGGATAACCACATTTAAGTGAGGTAAGTACCAGAGTTAAGACAGGGTTGGGGACGACTCCTTCTTCTTTGTGAATGCTTCCTCACCTTCTTTATAAGTGGCAAAACAATATAAGTGATATGGGAAAAAAGGAAAGAACACACAGTAGATTCAGTGAATTCAGCAAGGCACCATTTTTGGAAAAGCCTCAGTATCAGAGTAAGACCAAATGAAGATTCATCTCTGTGGGGAATGAAAAAAAGCGAAGGAATATTAGTAGGGAATAACATGTGCTAGTCAGTGTTAAGGAAGAGTATGCTCCCAGCACAATAAATATTTGTTAAATTTAGATTTTTTACATTTTTTAAAGTTTACACCCTATTTGCATTTTATAACCTTCCCTCATCAAATTTTTATATTTTTATAACTTGGTTTCATTAGAATGTAAAATTTGATTTGGAGTGCATGTGTATAGAAATCTGCAGGATCACCCAGACAATGGTTAGAAATGATTTAATAGGTGGCAGTGATAAAGTTGTGGGTATATACAGAAGAAACTGAAAAAAGTGGAAGGTCTAACCTAGATTATGGTCATATCCTATGGAAGAATTCAGAAGTGAATCATTCTATAACTGAAGAAACAAATTAACATTTCCTGTAACGATTTAGGCACCTAGAAGGAGTTCTCTACTTAATTTATTTTGCATATTTCATCATCATATTTATTCCCAAAAGAGCTGTTCTTACAAGACACTAACATCTGCCAAATAAAGACAAGATCTTTGGACCAGGGCTGTGTATGGCAGTGGTAAAATACAATGTCCTTATTTGGCAATCAAAATGATATAAAGAGAAAAGTGTCTGGGGAGCGTGGTTGGCTCAGTCAGTTAAGCGTCAAACTCTTGGTTTCTGCTCAGGTCATGCTCTCATGGGTCCCCAGATGAGACCTCCATCGGGCTCAATGTCAGCAGGAACTCTGACTGAAGATCCTTCCCTTCTGCCCATCGCCCGCCTAATAAATAAATAAATCTTTTTTTTTTTTTTT
>NC_081559.1:54890476-55010367 GCF_022355385.1 Mustela nigripes | reverse complement strand
GGGGGGGGGGGGGGAAGGGTGAAGGAGAGAGAGAATCTCAAGCAGACTCCACAGTGAGCGCAGAGCCAGAAACAGGGCTCAACCCCAGGACCCTGAGATCATGACCTGAGCTGAGACCAAAAGCTGGTCATTCAACTGACTAAGCCACCCAGGTACTCCTGCAGAAACTATTCTAACATTTAAGTTCTTTCAGCACAAGTCTATTAAAATGTAACTTGAACAATGGGTTCTTTCTATATGTGACAGAGCCCACATTAACTCAGAGGAACAGCATGGTTACAGAGGCTTTTTATTTTTAGTAACAGAAAACTAAGGTTTGTATTCTGAGTCTATTACTTACTAGTTGCAAGATCTTAGGCAAGTCAGAGATCTTTCTTAGTCTGCTTCCTGGTGTTTAAAATATGTATGATATTATTATTATACATTTCCAAAGATTATAGTTAAGACAACTGGTAAATTAGAAAATATAAAGAAGCACTGTATGGTTATTCAAAAGCAATTTGGTGTTTTTTTAAAAAAAAGTTTTATTTTTATTTGGGAGAGAGAGAGAGAGCATGAACAAGTGTGCAGGGAGAGGAGCAGGGGGGCGAGAAGAGAGGATATGAAATAAACTCCACAATGAAGTTGGAGCCTAATGTGAGGCTAAGTCCCATAACCCTGGGATCATGACTTGAGCTGAAACCAAGAGTCAGAAGCTTAACCAACTGAGCCAACTAGGTGCACCAAAAATGCAATTTTAAAAGAGCTTTGTGCCAGCTGAAAACATCCTATTTACATATGCCCTTAAGGCTCCACTATGTTACTTACAACTGTTTTTAACTAACACACAAAGTTGAGAGGCTAGTGCTGATATCACCAAAGGTTCAACTATTTTGTGATAAACTCCATGGTCTGGCCACTTCTCTATCCCACACCTGTTTACAGTTATATCTTATATAAGGTATAAGGTTGACGTAACATTCATAAGGAATATATCTTAGCGCTGGAAGCAAGTACATGAAGATGAAGCATACGAGTTACATACAAGTTACAAAGAAAATACTTTTGAGTTCAAAATGCTAACTTTAATTCTGACAAAAACTATCCTTCAAATGCACAGCCATGACTAAAATGACCAGTCCCCAAAGTCTTATTCAACCTACAAAGAATGTCATTGGAGTCACACATTTTACGGTCTCTAATCCAGCCTTGAGTTGTTCATGCTCAAGATGGACCATCCTGGGGCGCCCGGGTGGCTCAGTGGGTTAAAGCCTCTGCCTTCGGCTCAGGTCATGATCCCAGGGTTCTGGGATCGAGCCCCACATCGGGCTCTCTGCTTGGTGGGGAGCCTGCTTCCCTTCCTCTCTCTCTCTCTGCCTACTTGTGATCTCTGTCTATCAAATGAATTAAAAAAAAAAAAAGGTCTTAAGAAAAAATTAAAAAAAAAAGAAAAAAAGATGGACCATCCCAAGAAAAAAGACTGACTTTCAATCACTGTTACTCTATACTGCATGACAATGATGTGTTGCTGGTGATACTTGGGGTGCATCCTTCAAGTGTTGACACAGACCACTTCCCAAATTGGTCTTGCCATGTAGCAGGTACTAGTTTATTATGCTTTATTTAAAAAATTCTCTACTTTATGATTTAGCCAAGAAGAGTTGGATTAGAATATGGGCCACTTCCACATTTTATTTGAGCCTACACTACTTTTAGTAAACTGAAACACTGCTCAGAAAGCTGCTGGAGATCTGCAGGGCTTATGAATCTCATTTAAAACTTTGTGCTTTAGTCTTCCATTTCATCTAAAACTAAGTTTGACATTGCTGTGAAAGTATTAGTTTTTCAAAAACCTGTAAGATTTGATACAATGGAAGATTCAGCCATATTTTGCTTAAGTTTCTCAACTTCATCATTTATTACTTTAATAATATCCTCAAAGAAAAAGATCCTACTTTTTATGATACAGTATTTTCTCCATACTTCATATAACTTAATAACATTTTTTTTACATTTTCTTCTTATATCATACCTACATATTCAAATAGGAAGAAAGTAGTTTAATTATGGCCTATCACAAAAGAATTGAGAAACTGAGCTGCCAACCATCTCCAAAATAATTTTACCATAATTATAAATTAAATGTTACAAAATACAATTTTCCTTAGCAAATTCCATTTTTGTAATTCTTTTAGTTTGAACTCTACTATTAGTGATTATATAGATTCACTTAGAAATAAAAAACTCAATGGGACTCAAGTAAAAATGTATGTTTTCTTTCTGTAACAAAATTTAAATGCTGTTAGGTTTTAAATAGATTAAAATAACTTACTCTAGACATAACCTTAGATTACATATGCCAGCATATTATAATTATTGACATTACTAATGGACAGACCTGAACATAAGCTAATACCTATTTTTATACTTGTGATCAAAACAAAACTACAGAGGGGCCTGGGTGGCTAAGTAAGCTAAGCATCTGCCTTCGGCTCAGGTCATAATCCTGAAATTCAGGGGCTGGGCCCTACCATCAGACCCCAGCATGAGTTTCCATGCTCAGAAAGCAGTCGGCTTCTCTCTCTTCCCTGTGCCCCTCCTCCCTGTTCATGCGCTCGCGCGTGCTCTCTCTTTCTCTCTCTGTCTCAAATAAATAATCTTTTTTAAAAAAACAACAGAAAAAACCCCAAAACAAAACAATAGCAAATCTTTGGCCATTATGAAGTTACACATTTTTTGTATTAGAATTCAACATGCTTTACAGAAATTTCAATATCATTTTAAGATTTTACAGATGATAATGAACTAAAGAATTAAATAATTTTGCTTACAGAAGGGCCGAGTCTCATGTTCAAGCTCAGTAATGGGTTACGTCAAGTCACTTTCATTTATTCATTTGACAAATATATATGGACCACCTAGTACAATGCTTGTAAAGAGCTCTAAAAACAATGGTAAAGGGAGAAAAGACATAATTCCTCCTTCATGGAACTTACAGTCTTGTAGGAAAAACAGACTTCAGTCAAGTGAAATTATGAACAGCGGCGATATGCGTTACACTGAAGGCCTATCTCAGCACAGCAAGTGGTTATGAGCATGGCTTTTAGGATAAAGTAGTCTGGACTAAAATTCCTGCTGTGTCACCTCCCAGCTGTGTATGTCTAGATGACATACTTCACTGTTTGCATTTCTATGTTCTCTTCTGTGAAACAGAGCTAATAATACCTGGCTTAAAGGGTGGTTGTAAGGATTAAATGAATTAATTCACATAAAACACTTAGAATAGTTCCTGTCATATAGTCAGCACTCAATAAGCAATGACTGTTATTTGAAGAGAAGCTGGAAATCTGGACTTGTTTGGAATCTCTGCTCATTGGGAAGGCAGGTCACACAAGGTCTTGTAGGTTACAGTCAGGCTTTCAGTCTTAAGTGACCTAATCAAATGGCAGTTTTTTCCCTTCTTTTTTAGAGATCTGGCACTTGGGGAAAAGAAGTGAGGTACACTGAGGTGAGATATCAGGATGCTAAGGGGAATGGTTTAGTAACAATATCTTCGTATCTTTCATTCTGATTGCTACTACAGAACTTTCCTATTGTAAGCACTCCCTTCTAAAAAGTTCGCATGTGGCTCTGCTGGCACCCCACTTATTAGCAGTGTTTACAGAACCTCAGTCAATGAAGTGTCTGAGTCTTGGTTTCGGCTCAGGTCATGATCTCAGGGTCATCAGAGAGAGCCCCAGGAAGGGCTCTGCGCGCTGCAGGTAGTCTGCTTGGGATTCTCGCTCTCCCTCTGCCCCTTCCCCAGCTCACTCCACTTTCTAAAATACATAAACAAATAAATCTTTTTAAAAATATTAAAAAACAGAACAAAACAGAACAAAAAAAACCAAATAGGTTCATGGGTAACAACATACTTAATGGAAAAAAGTCCATCTATTACAATTTTCTAAAATGCTATTTGGAATAAAGTTCAATTGTGATCATCTTCATCACAAGAAATGCACCAGAGGCCCCATTAGGTAAAGTCTTCCCTTGGGAAAGGCATTTATGTGTATATGAGTGTGCAAAGGAAGGCATTCTTCCTAAGAACAGACAACATACATATTAAGGAACACTAACCTTGAACTAGAAACATTTCTAACACATTTACTAAATCAGGAAAGCAATGGGTAGTTCAAACAGCAGAACCTTCATGCCTCAATTCTCAAAGTCAAATAGCAGAACTGATGCAGTTAGTCCAGAATCAAAAGATCTGGGAAAAAAAATGTGTATTTATTCATGCTAGTATGCCGAACTTTTTAATGTTCACATACACCCTGCACAGACTCATTAGTCAGACTGGCAAAAGATGAGAAAATAAAACCCAAACTCGCAGACAATAAATTTTACTAGCTTTAAAATACTTTGCAGAAAAGTAACACCTTTCAGATTATCTGTTAACTTTTCCTCTAATTTATACATATTATTTTAGTACAACCTAATTCCAAATTCAGTTGGTTTTAATAAGACGTTAATAAACTCAAGAGCTAAAAGCAATAATTAACTTTAATAAAACTATTAGTTATTTTTAATGTTAAGGGCTTTAAAAATGTTGAAAGTACAACCAACATAATCAACAATTAAAAAGCAAAAATCACTCTTCTAGACTGTAGGTTCCCCAAACACCATCTCAGTGCACAAAACATTACTTTTGTTCCAACCTGCTACATTAACAGTTTGTATTACATATTATGTCACTAATGTCCAGCCAGAGCTAATTAATCTCCAGGTGGCTCTACTAACTCAAAAAATTTATATGAAATGATAGAGATCAAGTTGCAAGTAGAAGATACAAACCTCAATAATTTAAAGACAGCATGAGAGGAAAATGACAAAAACACAAACACATGAAAGGAAGAACAAACTAACACAGAAAGGCACTAGAAATTAGTGAGGCTTTAAGAAAAGTGTATTAACAAAGAACAGAACAGGTGGCTGAGGTTAAAAACTAACTCCACCATGAGAACTGGACAAAACCTATGATTAGGTCCCTAACACTTAACCTCAACTTTTCAAAAGATACCAACTTCTCCACATCAAAAATACTGATTTTCCTCAGCATATACTAGGAGGAGACAGCTTCACTTGTGATTTAGAAGTGGGCCAAAAGATGACTTTTAATGTCTAAGTTTCAAAACCTAGCTATGAATATTTACTATTTTCACAACAGGAAGGGGAAAGCTACTTCACTTTTAATTATTTATTTATTTTAAGAGAGAGAATGTGTACATAGGCATGCACTGAGTAGAGGGGTGAAGAGCGACAGGGAGATAGAGAATCCTAAGCAAACTCTACACCAAGCAAGGAGCCTGACACAGGGTTGGATTTCAGGACCCTGAGATCATGACACGCGCCTAAATCAAGAGTTGAACGCTTAACCAACCAAGCCACCCAAGTGCCCTGGGAAAAGTCTTTAAATAATCACTTGGTCTATGTACAGGTAAAAACTAGTACACTCTAAACCTTCAAAATTCAGACTGGCAAAAGATTCTTTTATACTGTTCTTTTTATTCTTTTATACTGTTATATGCAAGTAAATTCTTTTATACTGTTATATGCAAGTAAAATTTCAAGAATTTCAGAAGGGTCAACAGGCATTAAGAGAGAAGTCAATCTGACCCCTCTGGGGAAAACAAGAACAAAAACTTTACACAGCAAATGACATTAGAGGTCTTAAGAAGATTGCTACAAATAGCAAAGACACATGAAATTCACAGGAGTGAAGGACAATGTTAACAAGAATAATATAAACAGCTGTAATTACCATCCACTACAGTGATCTGTACCTTTGCGAACGTTTCTGTATCAAATGATAAGTCTCTAAGAGAACTCTGGTAAAAAAATTATTTTTTACATTCCAGTGATAATATGCCTAGGTAAGAAACTTCAGAATAAAATAAATCTAGACCAGCACTCTCCAGCTGAATTGTCTGTGATGATAGAAATATTTGTATTGTCCTACATGGAAGGCATTCAAAATGTGGCTAGAGTGACCAAAGAGCTAAGTTTTTCATTTTAATTAATGTAAACATATACAGCCAAATGTGGCTAGTGTACTCAACAGTACAGATAATTAAGACAGGACCGCAGCTAACAAACCTGCAAACTTTACTGATATTACTCTTAAGTAGAATACAGTAAGATATCATTAGCAGTAACAATGTTTTAAAATTGGACACTAAAGTTATTAAACAAAATTGGCACCATTTCAAGAATATACGGTGGGGGGGGTAAAATTCATATAACCAGTTTTACTGTATTTTTGTATGTTATGTGGGATTCATTTCTCCACATGTATTTTACTCATTATCATTCATTCTTACAAATATTTCTTTCCCCCAAATATTTGTAATACTTGTAATTAAAGCACTTGAAATAAGCCAATTAAAAAATGGGCAAAGAATGTGAAAGACACTTTTCCAAAGAAGACATAAAAATGGCCAATAAATACATGTTAATATGCTCAAATATAGTTATCAAGTTAATATAGTTACTAAGTTATTAGTTAAAAGAAAATATAAATCAAAACGACAATGAGATATCACTTTACACTCATTAGGAAAGCTATTATCAAAGATGGATAATATCAAGTGTTGGTGAGAATGCAGAGGACTGGGTGCACTCAGATATCGGCAGTGGGAAAAGTGGCAAAGGAAGAAAGTACAGCTGCTTTAGAAAGTTTGACAGTTTCTCAAAAAGTTAAATACAGAGTTACCATATGACCCAGCAATTTCACTTCTAAGTATACACCCAGAAGAATAAAAACTTATTTACACAAAAACATACAAATGTTCACAGTAGCGTTTTGTTAATAGCAAAAAAAAAAAAAAAAAAGGAAGAAAACAACCAACATGTGCATCAGCTGATAAATGGATAAGCAAAATGTGATTCGTATATGCATCCAAAAGAATATTATTCAATTATAAAAAGGGATTAGGTACTAATTCATGCTACAACATGGATGAATCTTGAAAATATTATGCCAAGTATAAGAGGTGGACAAAAGTCCAGATATTGTATGATTCTATTTATGTGAAATCTCCAGAATAGGCATGTCCACAAAGTAAATTAGTTGTTTCCAGAGGCTAAGGGGAAAGGGGAACAGGGAATGACTGCTTAACATCATTGATTAACGTGGACCAGGTTTATTTTGGGGGTGATGAAAATGTTCTGGAGTAAGCCTGATGATGACCATGCAACTCTGTAAATGTACTAAAAACCACTGAAGGGGTGTCTCGGTGGCTCAGTGGGTTAAAGCCTCTGCCTTTGGCTCAGGTCATGATCCCAGTGTCCCAGGATCGGGCCCCACATCGGGCTCTCTGCTCAGCAGGGAGCCTGTTTCCCCCTGTCTGCCTGCCTCTCTGTCTACTTGTGATCTGTCTGTAAAATAAAGAAATAAAATCCTAAAAATAAAAAACAAACCACTGAGTTCTACACTTTAAATAAAAGAGCGAATTTTATGGTATGGGAAATATATCTCAAGTTTAAAAAGCACTTCAATCTGGTTCTAATTTTTTTTTTTAAGATTTACTTATTTGATAAAGAGAGAGAGAAAGAGGGTGCACAAGTAGTGGGGTAAGGGGCAGAGGGAGAAGCAGGCTTCCTGCTGAGCAAGGAGCCGATGTGGGACTTGATTCCAGGATCCTGAGATCATGACCTGAGCTGAAGGCAGATGCTTAACAACTGAGCCACCCAGTTGCCCCTGGTTTTAAATTTGTAAACTTCTGCTTATATAATTTTTCTTTATCTATCCTGGGGGTGTTTATTTTTTCTTTGTAGAAATACTGATCATTTCAATAAGTGGTTTTGTGTAAGAAGAGAGATCTGAAAACTAAAGTTCTATATAGGAGGCAAATTTTAAAGGTTGCTAGTTATTACTTAAAAATATATTCTTTAAAGATTTTATGTTTTATTTTTATTTTTTTGAAAAATTTTATTTATTTTTCAGAGAGAGCATACAAGCAGGGAGACTGACAGGCAGAGGGACAAGCAGGCTCCCTGCTGTGCAAGGAACCCCATGCGGGACTAGATCCCAGGACCCTGGGACCATGACCCAAGCCAAAGGCAGAGGCTTAACCAAATGAGCAACTCAGGCATCCCTATTTCTTTTAGAAAGGGAAGAGGGACTTAGGGAGAGCAGAAGAATCTTAAGTAGACTCCTGCTGAGTGGGGATATCAGGACCCGGAGATCATGACCTGATCCAAAATCAAGAGCAGAAAATGAGTAAGATGCTCAACCGACTGAGCCACCCAGGTGCCCCACTAGTTACTTAAAATTAAGACAGGAAACACTAAACAGAAATCAGGAAAACCTCTGAATTGGCACTGACTTCTGAGTAGAAAAGGACAAGTGTAAGCCCTTAACCTAGAGATACAGGTAAGTCTGTAATATAGGCTCTCATCGAGAAGCAGCAGCAGGTCTGAGCTAAAGTCTGGGAAGAAAGACTGAGTCCCCCTGTTTCTGACATTCTCCTCAGGTGATAAAGGAGAGAATCTGAGAGGTTAAGGTTTAAGTCACATGGGCAAGCCCTGGATTTCAACATTAAGCCAAGGAAACGTAAGTAATGGGCTGAAATTTCTCTCCTTGAAGATATAAAGAGAAATTGTGGTGAACAAAAAGGCAAAAAAGAACACAGAAGTGCAAAATTTGCACAGATCCAAAAGAGAAAGCACAAATGCTTTAAAAATGCATTTGTGGAAAAGGATTGCCTGCCTGGGTCATATAATAAGACAGAGACTAAATGATAAATCACAGAGCAATTACTATCTATAAAGTCTTATTCAGCTGTCATCTTAATCAAATTACCACCTGTTGAGGGTTAATGAAGTTTTTTCCTGTGACTATGGTTGCTATTAGTTGAATTCTTTCCCAAATTGATAGATGTATTAAGATTCTCCTTTTAAGTGCAAAAATGTCAAACTGCTTATAGAAGCTTAAAAATGAATATATCAAGGAAAAATTACATTTTAAAAATTATGCTACATTTAAAAGTTGGGTAATAGTCTATCTAAATTGCTGGAGAGCTGAAAATGTTGGAAAAAAAAAAAAAGTAATGCTGCTTAAGTAATTCCTACTAACAGAAAAAGAGAAATAACAGCAACAGAGTGGGCTGGCTTAGTAGTCCAGCCTAGACAAGAAATGGGAATACCTCCATCAAAGTGCTTAATAGGTTAAATTTACTAACTAATACCAGAGAAAAAGGAACAGGAAATCATATAGCCATAACAAAGATTTTCGGCTAAAAGTCTGCCTAGATTTATAAAAATGTACGTAGTAAAAATAAAAACATGATGTAAAGGACAAACACCAACTTCAGAAACCTTAAGCAAAACTGGCAAAACAGGATATGTTAAGCTTGAATGAGTTTCATGGGTTCTGTATTTGAAATATTCCATAAAAGCCTTTAACAAAAAAGTCTCATCATCATTAGTGATTGCCAGTTTCATTTACCCCAAAAGCCAAAATTATGGGATTTTCTTTTGAGGTGCAATTGACATTTAACATTATTATTAGTTTGAGGTGTATAATGTAAGGACTTGCTATTTGTATATATTGGGAAATGATCACCATAGTAAGTGTAGTTAACACTCATCACCATAGTCACAAAATTATTTTTCTGTGGTAAGAACTTTTTAAAGATCTACTCGCTTAGCAACTTTCAAATACGCAATATAGTACCGTCAACATCCTGTACACGACATCCCTAGGACTTATTTATATGACTGGAAAATTTGTACCTTGTTGACCCCCTTTACCTATTCAATTCAAATTACATTTTTGGACAACTACCAAAATATCATGTAAATAATTCATATTTTGTGTTTTACCATGTTAATTGAGAGATTTAAGCCATTACTAATAACTTAGGTAATTCAATCAGAAATATTACAAAGCTATTTAAAAGAAAAAGATGAGATACTGCCAAGGAAGAGAGGTGGACAGCAGGCAGATGACACGCACTTGCTGACGATTCCATTTATCTCAATTAGTATGATAGTACAATACTTCTAACACATGTGACTATCTTTTAGTACAAAGAATTTAAAGACCACATTACATCGTCAGCACAGTCCAAAGAGTTTAATGAACTTTGAAAGTCAAACTCATAGCAAGTTACCAGCTTGTGAGCATGTCATCTTACAATATTCTAACTCACTGAATGGAGAAACAAAGTATACAACATAATGTGATTACTTTTAAGGTACAGAATTTTTTAAAATACTTCTCTAATTTAAAAAAACTCAAAGGGGCGCCTGGGTGGCTCAGTGGGTTAAGACTCTGCCTTCAGTTCAGGTCACGATCTCAGAGTCCTGGGATTGAGTCCCACATCGGGCTCTCTGCTCAGCAGGGAACCTGCTTCCCCCTCTCTCTCTCTGCCTGCCTCTCTGCCTATTTGTGATCTGTCAAATAAATAAAATCTTAAAAAATAATAATAAAAAAGAAAAAAACTCAAAATACCCTAATGATTGTCTTTATAATCTGGGATAAAGTTAAAATTCCTCTTTATTCAACAACCTCATACATTGTAGCTAACATGGGTTAAATTTCAAACCATACCCTTGCAGAAACAAAACTGCAAATTTAAAATCTCTAAGCTTTGCTAGTCTATTTTAGAACACTTAGAAATGTTTTTAAGCCCAAACGAGAAATTTCATTCTAGAACACAACAGTTGAGAGAATAAACTTTGTTCCTGGCTTATTCGTTACATACATCAAGCATTATTACAGCTATCAGATTATTTTTTTGCATACCTCAGAAGCTAGTCCCTATGGCTTAGCCGGCATGGAATTTTATCATTTTTTTTTTATCAGCAAACTATTGCCAGGAAATTGAAACTCAGTCTAATCCTATATGATCAATATGACAACAGAATTTTATGGACCCTTGCTATAAAACTGTTACTTCACTTTTCTTTACAGTGTCTGTCCCTTGCTGCTTGGCCTCCAAAGAAATCAGGTCATAATTAATATTTCAATGGTATAAGATATTTCTGCTGCACTCAAGTAGTTCATTCACTCTGTCATGATTTTCTTTCAATTCCTTGTTTGTAAAAAGGACCTCCAGGTGAGTTGGCCTAGATCACTTCCTGTTTTTAAATTTTGGGGGCAGAGTTGGGAGGGCGAGATTAAAGTCCTGAATTCTCATCTAAATTAGCTAGTAGGAAACATGGTGCCTTGCCCAAGATGCTGCTATGTATTCACACTGGACCTGCAGTTCTGAGAGTTTCCTGTGGCCTTGAAACAACTGGGCCCACTATCTATTGCTGCCAATAAATTCTCTTCCTCTCCTTAGTATACATAATAGAGGAAGACTAGATTAAAAGCTCATGGAGTGCACTGAGCTCCCTTGTGTCTTCAGTATGAGGCACAGTGCTATTTAGATGCATGTAGACATCTAAAGGTTTAAGACAATTCTGGCCAAACCAATAGATCAGGTTCATACTCTAGACCTAAATATTTGGCCATTGCCAGTGTTCCAAAATAACAAATACCTAACCAAGCAGTTATGATTTCTGTAATTATTGATGCTGGTTTATTGCTTTACTTGGCTATAATGATTAGCAGATACCAAAGGGTTCCTATCCTGAATTTCTTCCTGGTCACTAACAAATGCAGGATAGGAACAAGTCTGGAACTTAGGAAGGAAAGACTTTCTGTAATGAACAAGTCACAGCAAGATCTTATGATAAGTGCCTCACAACTATACAAATTAGGACAATATAAATTCACATATGAAAAATGTATAGGGCACCTGGGTGGCTCAGTGGGTTAAAGCCTCTGCCTTTGGCTCAGGTCATGATCTCAGGGTCCTGGGACGGAGCCAGCATCAGGCTCTCTGCTCAGCGGGGAGCCTGCTTCCTCCTCTCTCTCTCTGCCTGCCTCTGCCTATTTGTGATCTCCATCTGTCAAATAAATAAAATAAAATCTTAAAAAAACATTATATATAATCGAACTGGCACTCAAACTCCCAGGATTTGTGCTTGGCTAGTTTCAGAGGCAGACTTACTTTGGTGACCTCATTAACCTTGTACTGATCCAACTCCACATTTCACAGGACTGAATTTTTTGTATCCCATTAATACTATTATGGGAGGGTTTGACTGTGCCACTTAAGAGATTGTTTTTAACTTGGCTAGCTAAAGGGGTGCCTGGGTGGCACAGTGTGTTAAGCATCTGCCTTCAGCCATGGTCGTGATCCCAAAGGTCTGGGATCGAGCCCTGTATGGCAGTCATTCACTGCCATCTCACCGACTTCTTTTATGTAACTTCTAGGACCTAGGATTTAGTTCAATAGTATCTTATGAACAAATAGTAAATAGTATCATCACAATGTATCACTAGATCAAAGCTGTAAGTACTGCAGCCAGCTATTTAACATGAAGCAGAAAGATGGTCTTGGCGAGGCTACTTCATCAAGATAAGCCCAGAAACAGAGAGAGGGGCCCTTGAATGTTTTGGTAACACAGTAAGAATGTGTTAGGGATCAACTACTTGATCCCTAGATCCCTAGGGATTCAACTTACACTGAACATCTGAGTTATCCTGGAAACTGTGTAACTTGTATTTACTTCTTAGAAAAAAAGCTTATTTTGAATATGCATAATAGCTTGATTCTACTTTTTGAAAACATCTGAATATCAAATCTGGGGCTACATGTGGATTCCATACCACTTGCATGTATTTTTTTTTCCTTCAGTATTTCCTAAAATTTAACAGCTTAATATAGTAATCACTGTACAAAGCTAAAAAAGGAACTCCTACAAACTAAAACATAAAATCAAAATTAAACCCATGAAATTAATCCATAAAGTGAAAGGAAGAGATATTAACTCTCAGTAAATTCAACATATGTTTTACGACCAATTTAATAATTTTGGGTTACTAACATGGTATCTGGCTTAGCTTCTGGCCAAGGCTTAGGTCTCTATCGTTTTTTAGCTTTATGATTTAGGACTGTCTGGGAGACTGGATGACAAAGATATCAGTAACAAAGATTCCAAAGATGTCGCACACCTGCCACTGCTTCCTGAAACTCAACCTAGAGTCTAGTCTCATGAATCACTCCTCCTCAGTGACCTAAGGCAAAGTGACCCCTGAAGCAGCAAACTGACCACCTGAAGAAGTAAAAGAGGGATATGGCATGCAGAGAATAATCTGGCATCCATCTCGGGAAGGACTCAGTCATAAGCCTGTGAGGCCCAGCCTACAAAGACTATTCCTCCAAAGGATGACCAGGCTGCAGATACACACAGACACAACTACTTAAGGAATAAGTACCTATACTTCCCGATATAGGTACTTCCTATAAGGAGTAACTACCTATACTTCCTGATTCAGGCACACAAATGAACTTGAATAACCACCTCCCCAGAACTCTGGTCATTTGCCTGGAAAAGGAAGGGACTGCATGTGGTGATTTCTGACCTCCTTCCCTGGTCTGAAAGTCTTTGATTCTGTAAGCACTGACCTTGACAGCAGTGCTATTCTCCAGTGAGCATAGATCACAGTATCTGTGGCTTAACTTTAACATTACCATTAACATTACCAAAAATTTAAAAATGAACTTGATTATTTACAACAAAATGGCAACAGTGGCCACCTCTGGGTACAAGTAAATATAGGTTGATTTTACTTTCTTCTTTCATGCTTCTCTGCATTTAAAGATTTTTCTACAAAAGTATGCATCACATTTATGATCAGAAAAACAGTATAGTGAATTTTCCTATATTTAAAACAGAAGTTCTCTATTCCAAGACTAACACTATTTTACTTCAATTAAAACTTCCGAGGATGAGCCCCAATTCAAAAGCATAGGAAAGAAACTGTAAAATGTGACACATTTCTGCTGTGCCACATGGACATAACCAGTAACATCAATGTAATCTGAAATCATATCTTTAAAATTCAGTTACTGAGATCTGATCACATGTATACCTACAATGCCCCCAATGATTTCCTCATCACATCTAAATAGAATCAGTATACCAGTCTTTTTTAAAAGGGAGTTACTCTAAATTCTTTAGAGAAAAAAGGATATTTCTTTTCATTTATTGCAATTATCCTAACTCTTTGGGGAAAGGAGAAATAAAGAACCATTTAAAAATCTGTTAAGGGATGTCTGGGTGGCTCAGTCGGTTAAGCCACTGTCTACGGCTCAGGTCATGATCCCAGGGTTCTGGGATTGAGTACCACATCAGGCTCCTTCCTCAGCAGGGAGCCGGCTTCTCTCTCTGCCTCTGCCTGCCACTCTGCCTGCTTGTGCACTCTTGCGCTCTCTGACAAATAAATAAATAAAATCTTAAAAAAAAACAAAAATCTGTTGAAAGCTCTAACTGGTCTACGGCCATACCACCCCGAGTATGCTCGATCTCATCTGAAAACTATAACTGCTCCCCATAAATAAGTAAATGTATGCATGTACGTACGTACGTATGTTTGCCTATACTCAAGTCTCCTTAATTTTGCAGACTGTTTCTAATATATAGAACTACTTCAAGTGTCTAAATATTTATGTAAATTTAAAGTCTCCATAGTGAATGAGACCCCAAGGATTTGAGTACAAACAACTGACGTGGGAGCTGGACAAGTGGGATAGGCCAGGGAAGGACATAAATACAGCGTGCATTAGTGAGCAGGTCACTACTGTGATCAGGTAGATCCCATGCTTGCTGGGGACTTCTGAAGTCTACAGAGGGCAGGCTATAGAGATACTCTGATGGGGTGAAGAGGCTACTGGTCCAGCTCCTGTTTGTTAATGGTTGAGGGCTGCTAGGGTGATAACTACAGGTGATACACTCCTAGCACTTTTCACCTGAGCTAATGCTGGCTAGAGGCAGAGAAAGTCTTCAGGATAAAAGTGCCAAGGGCTTGCAGGAGGAAGCTACTGGGTCAGAAGACAATGGTGAGTGCCATGGGATGTGGGCAGGACACAGAATATGCTGCCATCATTAAATACAGTAAGAAAAAATGTCCTGACTTAAGTTAAAATGTTGCTACAATATCTACAGAGCGCCTACTCTGTGTCAGGTACTCTGGGGGCGCTAAAGATTAAAAAAAGAATAAAACAAAAAATAATAAAGTCAGTTTCATGACATTTAGTACACAACTTAGTGGGGACATGGATGATAAGCTACCAAAAAATTTAAAAAGCTCCAATAAAAGGATTTAAAGAGTGGGGCCATGGATTCTTGGCATTTCAAGTAGAAAGATTATATTCTTCAAAGCAGCTATAAATAGTACTTGTAACATTTCTTCAAGGAGATAGGAAGGAAAATCAGAGACCTCACCCTGATGGCACCAACCAATCTCCTAATTCACAATTTTCCTCCAACCCATCAAAAAGCTGAAACCTCAGTATAATCAATTAACCTGGAGTTAAAGGATGAGAGGCACCTCCAAGAACAGACTGACTTACTTGTGAGGATGCTGCTGAATGCCAGTAAGAAATGAGTTAGAATTTTTAGCAAATCAGAAAAGTATGAATGTGGGCAAGCAAGAGAACACAGAATCCTGCAGGGCTGCAGTCAAGAGGTGAATCCACACTCAGGTTGTCCTTAGAGAACCTCTCAATAGGTGCAAGCCTGGTGCACCGGAACAGCAGCTGCTGTAGGAAAGGCACAAAATCTTGCCTTGATTCTCCTTTCCTATCTCTACTATGGAACAAAGCCTCAAACTGCTGAGGGCAGGGCGAAAAGCCTGTCATTCTTAGGACACCAGTGAAAGCCCACCGCATCGGGGAACTCCTGTCATGATAGCTAAGTCACCCTATTTCATGAATAGTCTAAGTTAAAAATACCATGCTTGTTATAAACACAGCTTCAAGACTCTGGTCCTACCCTAAGTCCCAGGTTGACAGTCCAAGCCCCTTTCAACAAACACTACTAGAGCCACCCAGGACAGCAGAATCTTTCAAGACCTTAGAGGTCAAGAAGAAATAATCAGGGCCCAAGAGAGGGTTTAGTAGAAGAAAAGTTCTAAAGTGGTGTGAGCATGGCTATGGATGGAGTGAGGAAGTCAAAGAATAGGATTAATAATAATTGGTGAGTAAAGATGGGTTATAAATCACTTGGCATGAATTTTCTTCTGAATGTTTTATCAATATAGTTGCTTAGACATGCAAGTTTAATTTTTGTTTAAAATAAGGGAAAATCCTACATGAATAGATTCCTGGATTAAATTTAGTATCAGATTTAATTTTTACAGTCAAGAACAATTAAACTGTCTGCTCGTATTTTCTGGATCATGAGAGCTATTCATGCTGAAATGTCTAACATTTTGCTTGTTGTGAAAAAAAAAAGCCTTCAAGTGCTGACACGAAGAACTGTGCTTTATTTCAAATTGTGCACATCACTGCAGTAACAGAAGCTCATCACACATATGAGAGGAGACACACTGGAAGTAAGATTTGTCTCTTCATCTAGTTGATTTGACATAAACAGTAGCATCCAACCTAAATATCAATGAATGCCTATTTTAATATTTCTCCAATCTTATTCATAGTTACAAGATCAGGATAATTTCCTTCTTCTATTAACTACCATTTATCAAACTAAGCATTATTTCAAAGAAAAATAATACTAGTCATTGAAAAGTAATTCCATTTAAGTTTCCACATTAAACCTAACAAAAGCATTTAAACACTTTTGATTATTGAAAATTTAAACAGCCTTAAACTATTCAGACTCATTTTACAAGACAGCCAAAACTTAAATATGGCTTATCAAATCAAATGGTTTCTAAAAGATACAGAATAAAAATGCATTCTTCCTCAGCTCTGTTCTCTGCTCCAGAAAGCTTTAAGAGGCTTAGTACAAAACTGAAAGTTAAAATGAATCCAAAAAAGGTGAATGAAAAACTATCTTCAAACAGACTCTATCAGTTCTCCTGTCTTTACAATCAAACTGAGTCAGAGCTGGGAAGTGGCCTGTACAAGTTACGGCCTACATGTTCACATGAAGAGAGTGAATCACCTAGTTTCTTAAAAGCAGTGAGAAATAAAACCATAGCCTATGTTGCATAGATCTATTAGGTGTTAAATATTTAAAACAAGAAATGTTGAGATATATCAATTTAAAACAATTAAAATTGTACATCAGCATTTTTGTTTTGAAGTTAAATTATGGATGTTTAAAATCAGATATGTCTGGGTCTTGGGAGTTGGGGGAAAATGGTAACTGGGTGATGGACATTAAGAAGGGCACATGATACAATGAGCATGGAATATTATATAAGACTGATGAATCACTGACATTTACCTCTGAAATTAATAATACACTATATATTAATTGAATTTAAGTAAAAAAATTTAACTAAAAAATTTATAAAAAAAGAAATGTCTGGGTCTTAAGTCAGCATTAATGGAAAACACAAGAGAAGGGGGAGGACTCTGCTTTAACTTCCCTATGACTATGAAGCAAGGGGACAGTCTATATACTAAATGAATTACTATTGTGCATGTGGGTTAACAAATTCCATATACCCATATATCTATGTGTTCCAGGCAGTTTTTAATTTTAAAATTTTCTTTAAAAAAAAAAAAGTTGTTTTAATTTATTCTAAAGAGAAAGGGGTGAGAGAGAGTGCACCAACGGAGGGAGTGGCTGAGGGAGAGAGGGAAGCAGGCCCCAGCATAACAGAGAGCAAGATGCAGGGCTTGATCACAGGACCCTGAGACCATGACCTGAGCCGAAGGCAGATGCTTAACAGACTGAGTCACCCAGGCGCCCCTAATTTTAAAATTTTCAAAGCAAAACTACAAATGGAAGCACAAGTACTTTCCTTCTTTTGTCCCCAGAATTATGTAAAAGTTTTTTTTTTTTTTTAAAGATTTTATTTATTTATTTGTCATAGAGAGAGAAGCGAGAGCGAGCATAGGCAGACAGAGTGGCAGGCAGAGGCAGAGGGAGAAGCAGGCTCCCTGCCAAGCAAGGAGCCCGATGTGGGACTCGATCCCAGGACGCTGGGATCACGACCTGAGCCGAAGGCAGCCGCTTAACCAACAGAGCCACCCAGGCGTCCCTATGTAAAAGTTTTAATACAAGCTTCCTGAGGACAAGTTCTTTGCCTTCTATACTTTTGCTGTCCCTGTAGGTCTCAGCATGTAAATGGAATAGAGGAGAGTAAAAGGCTCTGGGCTCTGGTGGGCTTGAAGTTGCTACATATGTGAAGACAATCAAGCTTTTCTGTAATCAGTAGTGACATTTCTGGGATCTCTGAGGTTCAACTGCTACTAGAGTATCACTTGTAGAGCAAATATCCTTAGTGTAGGACATTAACAAAGAATTAGGCCTTTTCTGCATCATTTCCACATCCCTCCTCATGCCTACCACAGGGCCTCAAAAAAAAAAATGGTCATTGACTATGATTCACTGAGCTCTCTTGAAAATTTCAAAAGGAAATGAATTGAGTTTTTTTTAACTTAGTGAAATTTTAAGTGAAAGCAAAAATAACACACATTCATGTACATCAAACACATTCCATAATTCATTAATCAAATATTTATTTACTATTAAATAACAACTGTTTTCAGTATGAAGAACTGAACCACAAGCTTACAGTATATTTTAATGCCCTTTCAGAGTTACTCTTTTTATTTCCCACTGTGATGTTCACAATTTCCTTGCATGTGAAATGAAGGTAGAGGATTACCTATTTTACAATTATTATAAAGATTAAATGAATATTAATATAAATGTTTTAAAGACTGTAAAGCTATGCTATTTTGCTTTGTTACTCTAAAAGCATCTATAATTTTCTTCTTTATTTATAGCTGGTTCCAGCTACTCTCTACACCAGTTCCAACAGAATTCTCTGTAATGACAGAAACACTCTGTATCTGCCCATTGTAACAGCTACTTGCCACATATAGTCATCCAGCAGTTAAAAATCCAGTGGCCGGGCGCCTGGGTGGCTCAGTGGTTAAGCCGCTGCCTTCGGCTCAGGTCATGATCTCAGGGTCCTGGGATCGAGTCCCGCATCGGGCTCTCTGCTCAGCAGGGAGCCTGCTTCCTCCTCTCTATCTCTCTCTACCTGCCTCTCTGCCTACTTGTGATTTCTCTCTGTCAAATAAATAAATAAAATCTTTAAAAAAAAAAAAAATCCAGTGGCCAGTGAGGATAAGAAACTGAATTTTTTTTTTAAGATTTATTTATTTGACAGAGAAAGATCACAAGTAGGCATAGAGGCAGGCAGAGAGAGAGGAGGAAGCAGGCTCCCTGCTGAGCAGAGAGCCCCATGCAGGACTCAATCCCAGGACCCTGATATCATGACCCAAGCCGAAGGCAGCGGCTTAACCCACTGAGCCACCCAGCGCCCCAAGAAACTAAATTTTTAATTAAAAAATTTAAATAGCCCATGTGGTCAGTAGCTACCATAATGGACACCACAACTCTGTAGCTTCAGAAGTAGATAGTCTTTTCATTGTTAAACAAAAACTTAAAGAGGTAAAAGTTTGTTTTCTCAGCCACAGGTTTTACTCTTTTCATACGTGGTGCTAATATATAAAAATAAAAGACAGTAACTTAGAGAAGCAAACTCTCACTTAATACAGACTATTTCACAGATGGAGTCTTTTTTTTTTTTTTAAGATTTTTTATTTATTTATTTGACAGAGAGAAATCACAAGTAGATGGAGAGGCAGGCAGAGAGAGAGAGAGGGAAGCAGGCTCCCTGCCGAGCAGAGAGCCCGATGCGGGACTCGATCCCAGGACCCTGAGATCATGACCTGAGCTGAAGGGAACAGCTTAACCCACTGAGCCATCCAGGCGCCCCACAGATGGAGTCTTTTAAAGACCAAACTGAGGGGGTTGCTGGAGGAGAAAGGAATGGGGTAACTGGGTGACAGATATTAAGGAAGGCTCGTGCTGTAATAAATACTGGATATTATGTAAGACTGACATGACAAATTACTGACATCTACCCCTGAAACTAATGCATTATATGTTAATTAACTGAATTTAAATAAAAAACAAGAATTTTTAAAAAATCAAAACTTCACTTGGATCTAGGTTATTTGGCTACTGAGGTCACCAAAATATCTAAGTGACATATTAAAGACCGCTAAATGCTAGGTGCTATGCAAATAATTATTAATGGAAGGACAAATGAGAGACTGCCTTTTCATGGACATTTGGGTATGCCTAAGTTAGAGGCTAATTCCACTTGCCAGCATCACCAGCAGACACAACCTCTACTTCCTGAATGACTTCTTGAAATGTGTCACTGGTTATACCGAATGTGCAAGACAAGGACCCTTCCCTCAGTAGACTATAATCTACTTGGGAGAAAGAGACAAGAGAAAAACCATCATGGTGAGATTATGTTTAAAAGCCAGAGTACAAGTAAAAACATTTGGAGGAGAGCGGACAGCCAGCCAGGGTGGTCCTAGAAGGTCACTCACAAAAGGATATATTTGAACTAGGTTTTGGAGGATTGTGAAAGATTTAAATGTGGAGTGCAGGAAGGCAAGGGACAGTGTGTAGAAACTCGTTTTGCAGATGTGGAAGGTTCAGAAAGTACACTAATTAGGCTTTCATTGTAAAAGGACTTAAATGGTAGGCAGGCTAAGGAGTTTGAAGCCATCCTGCAGGGTAAACAACCAGGAGTTACAGAAGGTTAGGGGAGGCAGGGACAACTAAGGTTATAAACAAAGAATTTAATTGTTCGTTCACCAAAGCAGGCATCTGGTACATATTATATGGCAGGCACATTGCTATGTCAGAGCTGTAATGATGGCGGCGACACAGCTCTAACCTGACCAGGGTTTACAACACAGCTAGGAAAAAAGAGACACAGAAATTTGAAAACAATGTGACACATGTTCATAGCACATTTACGCACAAAGTGTTAAGAAATGATGGGCCAAAGGAGGCTTCACTATGAAAGGGTCACCGAGTTAGACCTTGAAGAAAAAAAAAAAAAACCATGGGCTCACTCGGCAGAGAAGGAATACTAGTTACCTAGAGAAAAGCCTTCAAGAAATATACAAGTTGTTGGGAAGATCATACTGCTGGGAAATTCAAGGGCACTGAGGATATATCATTCAAATATAAAGAAAGGATCAAATCTTTAAAAGCACAGTGTTAAAAAAGAATGTTACTGTATAAACTGTATTTCAGGATTGCTTATGGCCATCAATTGTCTTCTCAGCTATGATTCTGGAAGACTATGAATGCTAAAAGCATTGATAAAAAATATTAGACTAAAAATATAATACAGAACATGATATAAAACTAAATGATCTAGTGGTATTTTAAACTATGAAGAGAAACATATTTGACATTCTAGGTAGAAAGGACATTAATTAAAAAAATCAAATTATCAATAGTAAAGACTTTATTTAGGCCAGACACAATTTCAACATTTTTTTCTGGCAGAAATTGTATATAGTCATGCAAAAAGCAGGTGGTAGGGAGAGAAAGGGAGAAAGTGAGAAAACTGTGCTTTAAAAAAATGTCTTCTTTTCAGGAAGAAAGAATCCTTGCCTTTAAAAATATCAGGTATGCTTGTTGTCTTCTACCTGACAACTGCATCAATTCCAGTCACCTACAAGGATACTGTTGTCTTTACTGTACATACCCACTTTGCCTGTTAGCGTGGTACACAATAAACAACTTTTTTGAAAGAACATTACCTATGATTACTTACATCCAACACAGATGAAATACAGAACAAAACCTAATGTTAAAAATTGCATTTAAAAATACAGTATTGTTACCAGAAATTGAAGATACCGGCTGTCCAAAACAAAATAGAAAAAAATACTGAAATTGCTACAAAGCAACTGCATGATTTCCACTTAAAACGAATGATGGAGTTTTGCTTAAAATGAGGTAAACTTGTAGTAGATAGTATTTATAAAATCAGTAAGAAAAATAAGAAAATTTATATATATATATATATATTTACAGACAAGATGTTATAGACTTTATAGACAGCTGTTTATAATTTACCTAACTTTTAAATTACTGAGGTCTCATGTGATTCAATGTATAATAACCAAAAGAAAGCTTCAAAAAATTTATAATTCAGGGGTGCCTCACTCGCTCAGTTGGAGAAGCATGTGAGTTTGAGCCCCACGTTGGGTGTAGAGATTACTTAAAAATAAAATCTTCAAAAATACATATATAATTCAATCCACCAACTGCATTCCTGGGCATTTCCCTCAAAGAAATCTAAAGCTTGATAACACAGCTGTACACAGACATTTATAGCAGTTATATTTATAAATTGAAAATTATTATAAATTAAAAATGACTGAGATGTCCTCCACAGGTGAATGATTAAACAAACTGGTAATTCATATTATGTATTACAAAGCAATAAAAAAGAAGAGATACTTATACATGTAACAACCTGAATGAATCTCTAAAGAATTATGCTGAGTAAAAACAAAAAATAAGCAAAAAAACCTTCAAAGATACATACTATATGATTCTATTTATATAACATTCTTAAAATGAGAAAATCAAAGAAATGGAGGACACTTGGTTGCTAGATATTGATATTAGTTGCTAGATATTGAAAGAGAAGTGAGGGTGCAGCTGTAAAAAGGCAAGATGGGGGATGCTTGTAATGATGGAAGTTAATAATATTTCTAATGTTTATGTATTTTTATAGTATGAATTATACCATTTTAGCAACTTGTTTCCTTTGAAAAACTTCACATATTTAAAATTACACCTACTTTTGACCTCAATTCGTCAGGTGAGTATATAAAAGCTATTACTAATTCACAAAAGATAAGAACACAGAAAGTGCCAAAGCCTGACCAAGCTGGTCTTGGTACTTGATGGCTGCATATGGATATCTGAGAAAGAGCACTATGTAAATTCATGGCACCACAGTTATAATCCAGGCAATTAAAATTAATATGGACATGAATCAATCTGTTTTAAATCTTCTAATTGATTATTTTTTTAAAAGATTTTACTTATTTATTTGACAGAGAGAGCAATCACATGTAGACAGAAAGGCAGGCAAAGAAAGAGGGAAGCAGGCTCCCTACCGAGCAGAGAGCCCGATCCGGGGGGCTCGATCCCAGAACCCTGAGATCATGATCTGAACCAAAGGCAGAGGCTTTAACTCATTGAGCCACCCAGGTGCCCCATAATTGATGATTTTTAGTAAAGAATTTGAAATAATGAATTATTAATCTAGAAAGCTGTATTACAAAGGTAATCTCTTTAAAAAGGCAGATGCAGTTTTCCCTCTGAAATATGCATGATAAACAGTTTTGAGGGTCTAAAACCAGTTTCTAAAAGTAGTTTATAGAAGGAAAGAAGGTTGCAGACAGAAGTTCATCCAAAAGTAGTAGAAGGTATTCCAAAATCATAATTTACAACTCATTCATTCATGGGAGAAGACATTTGCAAAAGATGTATCTCCTCAGGGGTTAATATCTAAAATATATAAACAACGTACACAACTCAACACCAAAAAACCTAATCTGATTATTAAAAAATGGGCAGAGGATCTGAATAGATCTTTTCCAAAGAAGACATCCAGAGAGCCAACACATATGTGAAAAAATGTTCAATGTTACTGGTCATCAGGGAAATGAAAATGAAAACCACAATGAGTTACACCTTATACCAGTTAGAATGGAATGGCTAACATCAAAATGACAAGAAATGACAAGTGTTGGTGAGGATGCATTGTTGGTGGTAATGTAAACTGGTACAGCTAACTGTGGAAAATAGTATGGAGGTTCCTCAAAAAATTAAAAATAAAAATACCACATGATCCGGAAATTCCACCACTGGGTATTTACACAAAGGAAATGAAAACACTAATTCACAAAGATACATGCATCTCTATGCTTATTGCAGCATTATTTACAATAGCCAAGATATGGAAGCAACCCAAGCACCTATCAATAGATGAATAGTTAGAGCATATGTAGCATATATATATATATAGTAGAATATTACAGTTATAAAAAAGGATGGGAGCTTTCCATCTGAGAAAACATAGATGTATCTAGAGGGTATTGTGCTAAGTGAAATAAGTCAGAGAAAGACAAGACCATGACCACACTTATATATGGATTCTAAAAAAACAAAAACAAACACAAAAAAGACACAAAGGTCAGAATCAGACCTATAAATACAGAGAACACAATGATGGTTGCCAGATGGGAGAGGTGATGGGCAAAACGAGTAAAGGGAGTGGGAGATACAAGCTCCCAGTTATGGAATGAATAAGTCATGGGAATAAAAGACATAGCATAAGGAATAAAAGCACAGGATTGGGACAGATAATTACATTTGGGGTGAGCATCATACAACATATAGAGAAGTTGTATCACTATGTGGTACACCTGAAACTAAGGCAATATTGTGTGTCAACTATACTCAAATAAAAAATGTTGGGGTGCCTGGGTGGCTCAGTGGGTCAAGCCTCTGCCTTCAGCTCAGGTCATGCTCTCAGGGTCCGAGGATCAAGCCCTCCATTGGGCTCTCTGCTCAGGAGGGAGCCTGCTTCCCCCCCCACACTCTCTGTCTACTTGTGATCTCTCTCTCTGTCAAGTAAGTATTTTTAAAAATGTTTTTTAAAAAAACAAACTTATTCATACAAAGTATCTAGAAAGACTAGAGGTCAAGAGTAAGTCATATAAAAAGACAAAGTCCCTACTATTGAGTACCTCAGAGAAGGATGGGAATCCTAGAACCAATATATTCCAGTTACATCTTAGGATAGTGAATTTCTGGATTTGTGTTGCTTCTATGGAAAATTGTGTTCAGAGCTCCAATCAAATGACCCACAACAATATTTTTGAAGACGGACACCTGCCAATACACTGTACAAAGATTTCAGACCAACACATATTTTTCATCTGCCGACAGTCTGAATTAGACATTTAACAGCTGAGTTGTCACAGATCCCAAAATAATAACAGTTCTTGTGCAAGTCCAACTGGGTTTTCTGATTCCTTTTTCAGTGCCTTAAAAAAGCTGACTTTTCTGCTTATTCAGTCATTGACAAATTGACAATAAGTGGAAAATTCCCATCAGTCCATCAGTCTGAGATGCAAGGTAAGATTCAATGAGAGTATTCTAGCAGATGTCACAAGAGATTTTCAAAGCATTCTTGTGTTTATTCATAACAACGGAAGAGAATATTTTCAATAACAGATAATAAGTTTGGACTTAAAAAGGCACACAAATTGCATAAAGAATAAAGAAAAGCACAAAACACAATAAAGCAAAGTACTGCTGTATGAAAATAAGAACTTCCTTAAAATGGCAAGTCTTGAAAAATAAATTGTGGTTTTTCCACAAATATTTCATTTTCACCATGATCAATTATTTCATATAGACTATATGGTAAAGTATTCCAAGAACTATAACCAAAATAATCAAGTTCATGATTAAAATCTTTTCTGAAATCTCTAATTTCGGTAAGGGAGCACTTTTTCCAATGAAAAGGTTTTTTCCCAATGAAAGCCACTGACAGTGGTTAATGCAGCAGCTGTCTATCCAGATTCTGGCAATGTATCAAGTAACACATACTTAAAAAGTAGATTTAGCTAAAGCCTAGTTAATATAAAGTCATTTTATGGCTCGTTCTTAACACTTAAAGAAAAATTTTGCATGTTTGTTTATATACCAAGGTTTTCTAGGACATTTTTTTCCAGTTCATATGTCTTATCTTTCCCAACTACATTGTAAAATTAATCACAGATTCCTTAAAGATGGAGACTTTCAATACTGAATCCAACACAGACTACAAAACTCTTGGGGGAAATCATTACTTGGCCATGAGGCCTAGCACAGTCTGATAAAGAGCAAGGGAACTGATAAATATTGCTTGAAGGGAGCTAAAATAAATCCTGTATCTTTTTAAATAAGAGGTATTCAAAACAGAACATAATACTTCACCCACAGTAGGGTTCCAGTAAATATATGAAGCACTAATCATGTTCAGTCCCCTTGTTTGGATCCCTGTTGGTACTCAGGAATTAGAAGTTACTTCCAACTAAATCAGTCCCTTTTCCCCCATTCAATCCAAGGTACAGGTGTCAGGAAAATATGGCGTACTTCACTTCAAAGTGGTTATTACTAGTTTCTATTTTACATGAGTGTTTCTAATTCTTGTGAAAGTATGGAAACTGGAAATCCTATTCAAGTGTTTACTTTGATCATGACATTGAAAGTTCATTTACTATTGCATGCATTAGTAGTATAACTGATTCTCCTTTTGAAAGTAATGTACTTAATGCATTAGCAAAGGAAAACAATCTCAATATTTTTAAACTACTATTTATGGATGTATACTTATATAAGTGCTATAAGGATTTTTCCCCCCTTTGTAAGGGGCAGGATCTAGAAGCAGCTCTCCTCAATCGAGTTTTTGTTTAAAAACAAAACAAAACAAAAAACCCAAAACTATACAAACCCAAGAGCACAAATTCAAATACAGCATCCTTCTGTTGAAATCCGCTAGTTTCTGAACACTGATATGTTGTCCATATTTAGAGATTAGAACTAGAAGAAAGATACCTATATTCTTTAATAAGATATGAATTAGGGAGTTCCTAGGCACATAAAGTATTTATGGAAAAGCAAGATGCTTTCAGAGGAACAACTTTGCCCAGTTAATTTCTTTGAGAACAAATCAAAGCAAATGGTAAGTGGGTTTTTCTCAATTTAACAGACTAGTCCCCTCGTTACACTATCTAAATCCCTTTCTGTTTCTATCCAACTTCCAGAAAATTTAGTCTCAATTAGGGGCTATGACTCAAAAGTGCTCAGGAGACCGACTTAACAAATGAATCCAAGAAGCTGGCTACTAATTCAGCCAGTACAGGGTCAAATACATTTTTATGAGCTGAGCATTTCAGGTATACAACTTCAAGTTTTTCCTCTTATCCCAAAGAGTAAATTATAAGAAATTCTTGAGAAGACAGTCTTCATTTTTGCTGAGGGAAAAATGAAATGGAATGAGAATGCATAATGTTCTAAGAACAGCAAAATAAATATAAGTACTAGAGTTCTAGAGAGCATCTAGTCCAACTCCCTCATTTTATACACGAGAACACTAGAGCCCAAGAGTTAAATGACTCACTCATGAGATACACACAACTTAGTAGTACAGCCAGGTCTAGAATTAGATACTCTTTATATCTGTTAAACCACTGTCTGTTGGCTTATTACATCAAATATCTTCCAAAGGTCTCTTCTAGTCCTTCCTGGTTTGGCTGTTTCCTGCCAATTTCAAGTGTGATCTATTCTGGACAGAAAAGGCAGCTTTAAAAGTTAGTTTACAAGCTTTAGGTGCATGAGTCCATAAATGATTAACACTAGCACTTTCTTCAGGTACTGACTAGCAAGGACATTGTATAAAATGACTCCTACTCAGAATTACAAATGCAATAGTTATTTATTTAAATGTATGTTTTACATTTTGCAAGGTTTCCACTCTGACCCCAGCAATACATGATTATCAGTCTTTATGTTTTACTTTTTTACTTTTAAAGACTTTATTTATTTATTTGACACACAGAGACCACAAGAGAGGGAATAAAAGCAGGGGGAGTGGGAGAGGGAGAAGCAGGCTTCCCGCTGAGCAGGGAGCTTGATGCAGGGCTGGATTCCTGGAACCCAGGACCATGACCTGAGTCAAAGGCAGACACTTAATGACTGAGCCACCCAGGTGCCCCAGTCTTTACCTTTTAAACATAAGTTTACTAAGGAATGTTGAATCAAATCTCTTACGTGTGTTGGTTTAGCAGTATTTTACATGCCTCTACGTATTGCCTACCTACAAAAAAAAGTATTAACTTCCCTATTTTAAAAAGGTCCTTTTTTAATTTATTTTGCTGGATTTTCTTCCTTATGGACAATCTCTTACAAACTGTCAAGATCATCATTTCTCTTTAGGAGTTTATTTCTTCCCTGAAATACTATGTTTAGATTCATAATCTTATTGACTAAGATCAAAGAAAGCAAGCCATTAATTTGCCTGATATACAGTAGAAGGTATCATTAAGGGGGCACCTAGATGGCTCAGTTGGTTGAGTGTTGACTCTTCCTTTAGGCTTAGGTCATGATCTTAGGGTCCTGGGATGGAGTCCCACCTTAGGCTCTGTGCTTAGTGGAAGTCTGCTCGAGTTCGCTCTCTCCCCCTCCCTCACCCCCATCCCACTTGCCACTTTCTAATAAATAAATACAGCTTTTAAAAAAAGTATTATTGGGGTGCCTGGGTGGCTCAGTGGGTTAAGGCCTCTGCTTTCAGCTCAGGTCATGATCCCGGGGTCCTGGGATTGAGCCCCACAAGGGCTCTCTGCTCAGGGAGCCTGCTCTCCTTCCTCTCTCTCTGCCTGCCTCTCTGCCTACTTGTGATCTCTGTCAAATAATTAAAAAAAAACAAAAGTATTATTAAGTACCACAATGGAAGAATAATGACTTTAATGTATTAAAAGCTGCCCCAGAGCTTGAAATGCTTCACATATATTAACTCATTTAATCCTGATAAAAATGATATTTTTAATCATTGTTTTACAAATGAGTAAATGAGATCTCGTTTTAAAAATGGGATCCACAGGGCACCTGGGTGGCTCAGTGGGTTAAAGTCTCTGCCTTCAGCTCAGGTCATGATCCCAGGGTCCTGGGATCGAGCCCTGCATCGGGCTCTCTGCTCAGTAGGGAGCCTGCTTCCTCCTCTCTCTCTCTGCCTGCCTCTCTGCCTGCCAAATAAATAAATAAAATCTTAAAAAAAAAAAAAATGGGATCCAGAGGGATTATATAGTGTACCAAGTCACATACCTAGCAAATAAACAGAACTGAACTATGACAGTCTGGCTACTAACCACACACCTCACTCACTGCCTTAATGACATTTTTTATGGAATTCTCTCAGTGTCAAGGTGAAAGCCCAAGGACTTTTTCTGGCCTAAACTGCCATAGTTAATCCTGGATGAGGGGTGGAGGTAGACAATCAAGACTCTGAAAACACTGTATATTTTGATCCCTCCCCTCACTTCCCAAAATGACATTGTTAAAAAAAGGAAAAACAACAATTTAAGATGAACGTGAGATTCAAAAGTCTCAAAAGAGAACCCCAACTATCTTGTTGCTATGATTTGTATGAGGAGGAGAAACGGGACTCATTACATAAATGAATGCTTAGGAAACCTTTTCTTAAAAAAACAAAAAACAAAACACAAAACAAACAAACAAACAACAACACTGGAGGCTTTGGAAACCTTGAGCTGAAATGTATCTTAGATCAATGCAATCCAAACCCTGGCATTTTCAAAAGGAGAAAGCTATAAATCCAAATGTTTTAAATGGTTTGTCACCATAGATTTAGATCTCCTAATTTCTGGAATAGGGTGCTTTTCATCTCCCCCTCATGTCTGCAATTTAAGAGAGAGCTTACAATGGACCAGAATTTCAAACACTACTTACCCAGTGTTTTAAGTCAATTTGTAAGTCAGTTGTGGGTGTCTATGAAAAACAGTATTCCAAGTTCCAGACCAGGCCCCCAAAGCCTTTACAATAACTCTGATAATCCCTCTTCAACTACACATTTTACTCAAGTTTCATATATAATGCCATTTTTATGACAAAAACTCACATCCACTCTAAATTGAACTTGGAACACAAAGCACCAACTTCTATATCAAGTGGTTCCTGAAAAGGGGCTTTCTCTGCCTCTCCAAGCAGACATATACATTGTGGTGATGGTGTGTGTGTGCTGGAGGGAAGGGAGGTTAGGGAGGGGATCCAGATTAGGGAAGAATAGAATAAACTCCCTTTACAACTCACTAAATTTACAAAATTTAAATTTATTTACAACTCACCAAGTTTATATTTAACACAGACAATAATCACAGAAGCCAAATATGCCTTGGCTGTTTAAAGGAAGAGGGTTATTGATTCGCTTGCCCCTTCCCTCCCCAACCCTTCATTTGCGAGTTCTTTATGAGGGCTATATGATATATTATCTACCTACGAGGATTGGCATCTACCCAATCGGCAGGCATTATTCAGTTCAAGAAAAATGTTTCACAATGACGTGACTTAAAATAATGCAGACACTTCCATATTTTGATTTATATATTTTATAGTAGTAAAAATTTACAATCGGGGCGCCTGGGTGGCTCAGTGGGTTAAAGCCTCTGCTTTCAGCTCAGGTCATGATCTCAGGGTCATGGGATGGAGCCCCACGTTGGACTCTCTGCTCAGCAGGGAGCCTGCTTCCTCCTCTCTCTCTGCCTGCCTCTCTGCCTACTTGTGATCTCTGTCTGTCAAATAAATAAATAAAATCTTTAAAAAAATATTTACAATCAATCTCTAATGACATTTTATCATCTGCAGTGAATCATTATGTATTAGTCAAATAAACTATAATATCATCAAGACTATGAATAATAAAATGATCAGGACTGTAGCTAACATTAGTGTACCAAATAAAAGTAAATCTAAGTTATAAAAAGAAAACAACTTAGGGGCACCTGGGTGGCTCAGTGGGTTAAAGCCTCTGCCTTCAGCTCGAGTCATGGTCCCAGGGTCCTGGGACCGAGCCCCACATCGGGCTCTCTGCTCAGCGGGGAGCCTGCTTCCCCCTCCCTCTCTCTGCCTGTCTCTCTGCCTACTTATGATCTCTGTCTGTCAAATAAATAAAAACTCTTAAAAAAAAAAAAGAAAGAAAACAACTTAGATCAATGACAAATGGAATGTCTGCAGCAAACTGAAAAGCAACATCATATAAAATCCTCAATCTAATTATGATAACATAGCCCCCAAAAGATGAAGATAATTCCACTGAATTACTAAAGTGGTAATCTAAACAATATTTGAAAGTCATACAACTTCTCAAATGAAACCAGCAAGCACATGAATGATTGCTCTTTGTGACCAACGGGCCTTTTCTCCTTATCCTAAAAGAAACCTGTTATTTCTTACAGCTGGCCATCAAACTGACCTCCTGAGTACTGGCAGTTTATGAAGCCTTACATCCAGTTATGCTTTAAGTTTTACTTCCTCACTCTCACACTCTGAAGCTATTTGTAGTTACAGTTTGGGCATGAAACAGTTACCTAATTTTCCAAACACAATCAGTCCACTGGTGTTCTGCAGATTCTTCTTCCCCCTTCAGTGCAGGAAAGGCACTACAAAACCATTTAATACATTGAAGAAGTCATTATCTCCCAGTACACTGAAGGCGTGAAGGCAACTTCCCAAAGTGTCATATAATTCCATGAATGTTTACGCCCTAGAATAACCCTATAATAACCTCTATTTTATCTTCCAGTTAAAAATGAAAATATTACTTCATTACTACGATTCCATTTTACAAATAAGCAAATTAGGGATTTACCTCTTGGTTGAAACAGGAGAAGAATATTAGAGAGCACTCTCAAAATATCTTAATATTTCAAAGCAGTCCAGTGAGACTGGACTTCTCAAGTTATTCGCATCATCTAGGATACAAAAATTCTCTATTTAAATCAGTTCTTGGCCAACAACAAGGAAATAATTCAATTTTAAAATTGGCAATAACTGGATTTTTTAATTAAGTGAATGTAAAAGTTTTAAATTTATTTTCCCAGTTTGCTTAGAAAAGAAAAAAAAAAACTGCAGTTCTGAATTAATATAGACTTAATTCAAATACTCAAGGTCATACAATTGCTAAAGTTTTTATTAAACTGAGTTTGAGAGTAGTTTTTTTTTTAAAGTCTCAATATATAAGAATTACAGAAGTAGATGAAGTAGATTTGGCTTATTCAGCTTATAAATGCAGTATTAACATCCCTCCACCCCCTCCATGAATACCAACTGCTCCTACTTCCTGCTTACCTTCTCTTTTGCTTTCCATCCCTACTACCCCACTCCACTATCTTCCTTCAAAAACAGCATAGGTAAAAATTAAGATAACTGGGGGCACCTGGGTGGCTCAGTGGGTTAAAGCCTCTGCCTTCGGCTCAGGTCATGATCCCAGGGTCCTGGGATCGAGCCCCACGTCGGGCTCTCTGCTCAGTGGGGAGCCTGCTTCTTCCTCTCTCTCTCTGCCTGCCTCTCTGCCTACTTGTAATCTCTGCCTGTCAAATAAATAAATAAAATCTTAAAAAAAAAATTAAGATAACTGGACACCTAGATCCACAATTTAGGATCTTCAGTATAACATACAATACATGAAATGCTGCACCTTCTCCTTACATAATAGTGGGGGTTGGTGAGGGAGTATACTTTGGCCAAAACACAGCTTATGTTATTGGTTGTGAATGTTACTAGTTTTGAAACTTCTCCTCAAATATCTATAACTAGAATATATTTCTAAGTGAAAGCCTACCTTTACTTGAAGCAGGTAAAATTATCTGCACATTTATATACATTATCTATGCACCTGAACCAGTTATTTCAATTTCTAATGTAGCAGGGAAACTGAATGTGCTTTTACTTTCTAATCTTCACATCAAATCAAATAAGCAGGTGCTAAACTCTGCTGTAATGTGATATTGTTACATAACAAGTTTCCTGTTGGCATCTATAAACACCTCCCGGTATCCTATACTATGTTACTAACTCTAATTTAGAGTTAAATCTGTAAATTATAATATCTACAGATTAAGTATATACCTGAAAAACAATGTGGCAGGCAGAAGACACAACCTTTCCCAGTGCAAAGTTTTTTTTGTTTGTTTTCTTCCATTTTTCCTTTCTGCTGAGTCCTTAACCAAAAGATTCTCATCTTGTACTTTTCAATGCATTTGATCCATACAAAGTAGGTACTGGAAGACAGCTGAGACCATCAACCTATTATTTTCCTGAATCTGATACAAAAATAACCAAGTGTGGAGAGGCATATAGTAAACTCAACCTCCAAAACAAAGTGTCAAACAAAGACACACACAGTATGCTTTACAACATCCAGAAACCTTATTTTGGACATCAGTTGTTCTCATTTTTATGTTACCATTTCCATAAGTGCTTCACAGGCACCAGAAAAGAAGATACTTCCATATCAATATATTGTATTCAAAGAGAAAAGCAGTCTTCTACTTCCCCTTTTAAAATAAAATAATCTAAGCCCAATTCTAGAAAAGCACCCTCTGTCAAAAATTTGTTTTTCTGCATTAAAGAAAATAAAATTTGACCAAAAATGTATATGAATCATTACTGATTGTATAATTACTATTCTTTAAAAGTTGGAAGACTGTATTTATTTTTTTCAAACTTAGTAACAAAAAGAACTGCGACCTCAACTAATAAATCGCATCTCGAAATATACATGATTGCGTTGTCCCTGTGTTACTTCCAGTGGTAACTGACACGCCCCGAATTTAACTGTACCAGACAGTTCTATCTGTCCCATCGCTGACCAAACACTGCTTCTCTGTTTCTATTCATTATGTATTATAAGAGGTCTAAACACAACCCAGCATGACGAGAAAAAAATTACAATTCTTATGACAGCAAAGTGATGCATTCAAGTTCTCTCTTGCAGTACATCCCTATCCGTGAGCATTAACAGACATTTTTGATAGAGCTAAAATGCGTTGGCTGCAAGCTCATTACTCTAAGAACCTTGGGCACCTTTCCTGAAGGTTTTCAGAAAACCCTCGTAAAAACCAGGCACTATTCAAACCCTGCAAACCAAACTTGCCAAGAACCTTGTGCAACGATCAATAACCTTGGCTCCACCACCAACCGCCTCAAATTCACGGTCCCTGAGACCAATGCAGCAAAACCCAGGCTAACGGCTAGCTAAAGCCCGAGAACTGCCGCGCTTCCCCTCCGCGCCCTCTCTGCCGCAGGGAGAGAGGTTAAGGGAAGAAGAGGAGTGGAGCTAGGCTCACCAGCTCCGAAGATGCTCCGGTGACCTCTGGCTGCGTGGCGAGAGCTGGGCCGGGAAGGCGCTAGTGCAGCCGCGACGGGCCCTGTGGACTATGCCCCTGGTGCATTCCTCGCATTCCTGCACAATCTGTCGCCAGCCGAGGAGCCCGCGGCGCGCGTTCCCCCCCTGGACACACACACCTGCCTACTGCTGCGCCCCGAGTGGCCACGGCCGCCGCGGCGCCTCTACTGCCCGCGCTCGCTATTTGTCGCACTCAGCCAACACGCAGCCAAATCCCAGCCCCGCCGCTCAACCCCTTGCTTCCCGGGTCGGGGTAACAGGGAGAGGGCCAGGCAGCCTGAGCGGTGGGCAGAGACACCAGAACCCCTTGGGGGTTGCGTAGGGGGGGGGGGGGTGCCGCAGCTCCGCTTCAACTCCTGGCAGGGTGAGGGGAAAGCGGCGGCGGAGGAGGGCAGCCGGGGAAGCTCCGGGCTCGGGAACCCGGAGGGGTGGAGCGTGAGGATACGCCGGGAAGAGCGAGGGGCGCGCTGGCCAGAGCGGGGTGGGCAGGACCTGCAGGAGCGCGGGACTCCGAGGGCAAACGCGAGACCACGCAGGGAGCCGGGGCGTGGGAGGAAAGATGGGGGCCAGGATGCAGGATCTGGGGCTGGAGGGACGCACAGAACGCCCCGAGGGCCGGGGAAGGCGGGAACCCCACGGTGTTGGGGGCGCGGGGCGGCGTGCCAGGCGGACAAGAGCGGGGGAGCCTCGGGGCAGACGTCCGGGAGGGTTCTGCGTGGCGCTGAAGTTCGGGGCCGGGGGCTCTGGATCCGAAAATGCCAACGTGGGGAGGGTCCTGCGCGGCGTGCAGTGGAGACCCGGGAGAGTAATAGCCGGGAAAAGCAAATGGAGGGTGAAACTTGTGCGCCTGCCGGGGGGAGGGGAGCAGGCAGGCGAGTGCGGGCAGGAACACGAGGCGGGGCAGGAAAGCCGAGGCGGCCGCGAGGCGGTGGGGACGGAGTAACGGGAGGGAGGCGCCCGTCCCCCCGCGCGCCCCTCACGGGCAGGTCCGGGCTCGGGCACGAGGGGGCGAGGGCCGGGGGTCTCGGGGGCAGGAGTCCTCGTGCCCTCCCGCGAGCTCGCACACTTACTTTCCAGGTTAGGCTGCGCCCGTCGTCGCTCGGAGAATCAGGGACATCTGCGCCGAGGGGTCGCCGCTGCGGCACCCGAAAAAATTAAAAAAGTGCCGCGGCCGAGCGGCTGCCCGCCCCTCCCTCCCCCACCCGCCCCCTCCCCCGAAGCGGCTCTCCCACCACCCCCGACGGCGGCGGTGGCCAACTTGCCCCTCTACCCGGTGCCCATGGTGCCGCCTCCGCGGCCGGCGTCGACACGGACTCAGCCCCGGAGCCCCCTCTACTGCCCAGAGGCCGCCGCCGCCGCCCGCCCAGCCGCCAACCCGCCTGCCCAGCCAGCCCCGGGCTCCCGGGAACGTCAGCACGCCGCCGTCTCCGGACCTGCTCCCCGCCAACCCCATTGGTCGGAAGGAGAAGGCTGGCCCTCCCCATTGGCCCGGCCCTCATATTGAACCGGCCAATGCGAACTGCGGTTTCAGGTCGCCATAGAGACCGATGCTGTTAAGAGCGAGAGGGCCTGAAGAAGGTGGGGAGTGAGGCTGAAGGTGTCTCAGGCTTTGCGAGCGGGAGGGGCTGTAGGGAAGAGGTACATGGGGGATTCCTGCATGCTGGCTCTGAAACCCGAGGCAGCTTGTGCTTTGGCTTCCTGCCAACCCCAGCTGTGCGTGGTAGGGTTTGTCCCTCATCTCACCTCGAATCCATGAGAGTCTAGGAGTGGGCATTTCGTTTTTCCTGCGACGGCGAGCCCCTGAGACGTTGACCTTTGACCTTTGACATGTGTGCAGCTTCTGCTACTCCAGGTGAGTTTGCACGCTCTTCTGTGCAAGACTTAATTCGCTGCTTCCCGACGTCGCTGATCCGCCCGAATACTACTTGTTTTTCGTTCAACCACTCCCCTTTCCCTGGGGGCGGATCTTGCCTCAAAATGTTGGGTCTAAAAACTTAACAGACTTACCTCAAGGAGACTCAAAGAATATTTCCTTGGAATGATATTTTGGTAAGGAAACAGGCTGACGTATATTGTGTTAGTTGTCATTGAGTCATCACATCAGATGATGTGTTCTCTGGTTCTCCAAGCAAACCTCTAATCTCGCCATTGAAGGATTTTTATTAAAGACCCACCTGTGTGTACATTATGCACTGTGAGCTTGGCAGGTGCGCGCTCTTTCCCCTAAGAGTTTTCAGAGTGAGGAAAGACAGGTGACAAAGTCGATTCTTCATGCCTGCTGGTGATCTCACAGAGTAAAGAGAATAGTTTACAGTTGAGAGGTGCTGTTTTCTGGGTATTTTCCAGTTTACCTCAAATTTGAGAAAGAAATGAACTGAGACATGCAGTTAGTACACAGAAAAATCTTGAGCTTTAATAACAAGTTCTTTGCTTTCCTTTAGTCACTTTGTGCTTGTTTGTCAATACCAGCTGTTTTTTTGTAAATAACTTTGATATTTAGATACTGGCTATTCAAGTGGGTCTTCATGAAAATATTACACTTTTAAGCATTTTATAGCTCTCTAATGTAACCACTGACATTCTTTTGGTGATTTTGCCATGTTAGTAAGATGTAAGAAAGCAATGTTTATGTTACCACCCTAAAGGGACCATATTTTGTGAAAAAGCTGATAGGATTTTGGAAATACAAATATCTATTGAGAGAAACAGATGAGTGTGTGTGCAAGCTACATAGGTCTAACTACTGTATGGAATTTTAAGTTGAATAATATGCTTTGCTATTAGTTTTTATCTTACTATAATTGGAAAATTACATAAATAGATAAGACTTAATATGGTGCTTTGATTGGAGAAACATCTCTCACAATTTGTAGTAAAATTTAAACCTAGTTGATAATCCTTTGCAGGGTTGATCTGTGGAAGAAAACAGTTGAACATATGAATGTTCCCCCTAAATATTTCTAAAATGGAAAAGGAATCAGCAGGGACCATAGTGTGTGCTTGTCTCATGCCTTGCCATCGTGGAAGTTTGCACATCATGCTTTTTATTTCTGGATTTTGTATGTGTGTTTGTTTTTGGAGAATAGAAAAAATAAAATGCAAATTGTATGACTCATTTTTAATGTACTAAGAAGATACCAATGATTTGGTTTTAAAAAACATCTAATAATAATGAATAGAAGATGTGTCTAATGGAAAGAATTATACTGATGTTTCCTTTATTCTTGCCTTGGGCTAGCGTAGAAAGAAGAAAACAAGAATTAATTTTTCTTTTACTCCAGTAATCTTTTCTTTCTGTATTTTTCTCAGATCACATGTGATGAGTATTTTGATATTGTATTCCATGTTTGCAGTGATTAAAATGTCACTAAAATTTGTGAATAAAGTCCCTTAAAATGTTGCTATTTGACATTATTATTATTAGTTATTTTTTGTAATTCTTATTTGCAGTTGAAAATTTTCTTTTGAACTTGCTCCTGTACTACCATGCTTTGCTGGATAAAGGCTAAGAAATCACTTTGTTCCAGTGAAAGTCTATGCTATCCAGACTTGGCTGGGTCTTCACCAGGAGGTTGATTAGACAGAACACTTAAGCAGGGACATTATCCAAGGCACTTCTCCCAACCTGTCCCATTTCTGCTCTTCTCAAGTCCCCACTGTACTTTGTCTTCTTCCAGTTCTATAAACTGAGGATCCATCATGAGGTTTCTCTCTTTAACTCTCCTAAACCCGATCTCAATTTTTATACCTGAATCACTTACTTTAGTCCTGACTGCGAAGGAGTGCCACTCTTCTGTTCTAGACTCATTATCCATTTCTACTCCCAAACATGGGCCGTCTTGTCTCCCCAGGATTATCCTCTATTGATCATAATTTCTCCCTTAGATAATATGTTATTTTCTCCTCCAAAAATTTTTCTTCCCTACACCTTACAACATACCTGACCATTTGTGAAACCACTCTTCTTCAGCCTACCTCCCTCTCCATCTTTTGGCTTTTCTTCTCACCAAAAAAAACAGTCTGAAGGGACTTTATTTCTTTCTTTTTTTTTCTTTTTTAAGATTTTATTTATTTACTTGACAGAGATCATAAGTGGGCAGAGAGGCAGGCAGAGAGAAATAGGAGGAAGCAGGCTTCCCACTGAGTGGAGAACCCGAAGCGGGGTTCGATTCCAGGACCCTGGGATCATGACCTAAGCCGAAAGCGGAGACTTTAACCCACTGAGCCAACCAGGCACCCCTGAAGGGAATTTCTTAAGGCTTTTATTTTTTAACCTTCAATATCCTGGCCCTTGAATACAACTGAAAAGATTCTGAAGGTTTTGCACTTTCTTCTCAAAATCCTAACTCATTTTGTCAGTAAATTTCTCTCCTACAAAAGGGCCTTATACTTGCAAGTTGCAGTTCCTTAATTCCAGATTTCCAGTGAAGGGTAGAAACCATTGTCTCTCACTCAGAGGTTCCATATTAATGCAAAGGAACAACTTGAGAAGAGGAAGCATTTAACCTGCTAGCCAAACCACCTAGGTAGGTGGGTCTTACTACTGGGAAGAAGTGTGGGAAGAGGGGTCTCTGTTGAGCCTGACTGAATGTGGATTTAGGGCAAAGTTCTAAAGACTGAAGAGGTTTTGGTGAGCATCACCTTCAAAAAAAAAAAAGTAAATTGCAGAAATCAAAAGGATTTTTTTTTTCAGTTACCATCTCAGGAAGAAGTCCATCAGAACCTTTCACGATTATGAAAACTTTGTAACTTTCCAGTGTTTGTTATTTTCATATTAGCTCATCATGATTAGTATTCCTGAAAAATAATAGCAGAGGCAGCAAGGGAAAGGGGGAGAGCAGAAACACTGGCTCCTTTCTCATTCTTGGAAGCCTATGGAGAAGGTAGAAGAAGTAAATACGAGAATTCCAAAAAACACACTAATTGATAGTTGCTTTTTTTGTTTGTTTTTAAAAGGGATGTTAAAACAGAGGCAGGTGGCAAATGAAGGAAAGAGAGCAGTGAAATAAACTGGTCCTGAGAATGGCTGCTAAAGCTTAATAATAGTTCTGCTCAGGATTTCAGAATCGACTGTGTGCCACCTCCAGACTATTCTCTGACTATACAAATCCTCCCCTGCCCTTAGAGGCCCAGCCCAACTGGTACCTCTAAAGCCTTTCTGAAAATTTCCCCCCACCTTACTCGCACCTCTGGAGAAGGTGATTTCTGTCTTAGTATTTTACTGTGTCACTCTCTACCCCATGGTATGGTTATTTATGTGTAAGCCTCCTCTCCTAGAAGACAGGATACATGTAATAGTTATGACTGTATAACTATTGAGGTTATAGTTATATAACTATATATAGTTATATATATATAACTCCATAGTGCCTTGGACTACTAAAGTATCTCCCACACCAAGAAAAGCCAACACTCATTAATCCTTTTATTCAGTCCTTCAAAGAATTTGACTTCTAACAATGAAAGCATAGAATCAGTAATATAGGGAGGTACTTACAAAAAGATGGGACTAGAGGTTCAATGTAGAGAGGTGAGATAACTTATTACAGAGCAGAGGAGAGGTTTCTGTGGCGCAGCCTCCCAAGGGAGAAAAGCTTTAAATCTTATCGCTAAGAGGACCTATCTCTGCCACTCTATGAGGGAGGGACTGTGTGAGAAGGACTGGCTGCATGTGCTTTGGGATGAAGTTACCACACTGAGAGGTAAAATTCTATGTTTTGGGAAAAGCAGTTGAAACTCAGCTTTGTCAAGCAGATTAAATAAGAGTTACCTACATTTTTTTCCATCCAAAGTATCCAGGTTGCTCTGTTTTTTGGAACACCGTAGAGTCCTGAGAATGTAACAACTTTATAAAATCATTAAGGCATCAAACACCTGGTAAGTGTAATAGACATGTTTCTAAGTACTTATATCCACAGCCACTGAAGTATGCAGCCCTGCAAGCTTCCTGCAAGCATCTGGCCATGGTATCAGCCAGAGAGACCTGATTCAAATGTAACCAATTCACTGCAGACCATTGGTCATAATCTATAACAATGCCAATCAGATTCATTTCCTGGAAATTTGGAATTGAGAGAACAAGTGAGCTAGAGAGAGCCCTGATATTTTCAGGGCTCCTATTCTCCCCACAAAGCCCGAATACACTTCATTTTTTAGTATTCCATGAACTATCTGTTTCTCATAGTCACCCCAATACTTTCTTTTCCTGGTTTGCATTTAGTGAGTCTCTGTTTCTTACGATAAAAAGATTTCATTACAATATTGTGCAAATATCTGACATCAAACCAGAACATGTATTATGACCATCTTACTGTACTATGAAGAATAACAGTCTAAAACTGTCTAACAAACTATAAAAAATGACCTAGTTTTTTAGTTCTAAATATTGCCAGTCTCAGTTAAAAGAACTTTATTTAGTGTGGTGTCTATTACTCCCCACTCCCCAACCTCAAAGCCTTATATTCTTCAACTCAGTTCTCCTCCCGTGAAATTGGAAACAAAAGAAGAACTTTGAGAAGATTAGCAATATGACTGGTTTTTTAAAGTAGAATCACTTGCCATGCTACTAATGCAGAAAGAAAAAGTTAGAATTTATATTTATTTTATACATGTCTAGTAATTTTTTAGAAACAGGGCTAAAAAATAAATATTAGATAGGAAAATTTGCCAGAGATATCAGTGACCACATAGCTCCGTGGAAACAGATTCTGAGATCTAATTTCCAGCAATTTAAAGAAAAGCTTTCAAGAAGAAAACCAGAATTGATCCAATATTGCTATATACTTAGCTAAAATCATAGAGTTTTCAACAAAAAATTTTGAGACATGCAAAGAACAAAACAAAACAAAACAGGGAAGAATAACCCAAATTCAGAAAAATACGTAGCCAGTGGACATGCTCAGGAGCCCACTAGTTGGATTTTGTAGGCAACTAATCCAAATGAGCTACTTTAATAAATACATTTAAAAACTTAAAGGTAAAATGACTCAACAAATAGGGACTCTCAATAAAGAAATAGAAAGTATAAAAAAGAAATGAAAACTACCCACTCTGATTAACAGAGAAAAAATGTTTGAAGAAAAATGAACAGAGTTTCAGAAACTTTGTGGAGCAGCTTGGAGTACAAGAAAGAAAGGAAGGATAGAAGAGTATATAAAAAATATTTCAAGGGTGCCTGGGTAGCTCAGTGGGTTAAGCCGCTGCCTTCGGCTCAGGTCGTGATCTCAGGGTCCTGGGATCGAGTCCCGCATCGGGCTCTCTGCTCAGCGGGGAGCCTGCTTCCTCCTCTCTCTGCCTCTCTTCCTACTTGTGATCTCTCTCTGTCAAATAAATAATTAAAAAAAAAAAAGAAGTCAATTACTTTAAAAAAAATTTCAAGAAGCAGAAATCAAAAACTTCCCAAGTTTTATTAAAAAATTAATCTACAGATCAATGAAACCCAGCAAATCCTTAGTAGACTAAACATAAGAATCAAAGCTAGATATATCATCATCAGATTGCTAAAAACAAAGACAAGAAAATTTTGAAGCAACAAGAGAATAACAACTCGTTATGTTCAAGGAAACCACAGTAAAATTAGTAGCTGACTTATCATCAGAAACAGAAGAAGCCAGAGAGCAATGGAAGAATAGATTTGAAGTTCTGGAAGAAAAAAAACCTATAGATCAAGAATTCCATATCAAGCAAAAATGATCTGTCAAAAATTAAGATTACAGGATTCATAAATGTATCTATGTTGAAAGTGTACTAATTACTGATGGAATCCATTTTGTTTCTAGCGTAGAGCGAAGCCTAAAGTGAAAGAAGGCTGTCAGACAGATGCGGGGCACTTGGAAAATCAACAATTTCCATTTGTAAAGTAGTTCTAGACTCAGTTCCAACCCTGGGATATCAAATGATCACCACACCAAACTGTTGTATAAGGTATAGATTTGAAGTTATTTTCCTTAAATAAATACCGTGAAAGTATGACTTCAGTAGTGTCTTAAGTCCAGAACTATCTGCCTGCTTCATAAAGATGGGAATGAGCTGATTAGAACAGTAGGGGAGAGAATATAAATAACATACAAGAGTTCTCCTTATATCCTATCTTCCAACCATAGCACCTAGCCCTTCTCATTCCTGGACACCTGTTTCCTTTACAAACCAGGTCAGCTAACTCTTATCACAGGGCTTCCACACAGTTTGTTACAACTTCTGTGCATCTCCCATCCAAGTACTAACCAGGCCCGACCCTGCTTAGCTTCCGAGATCAGACGAGATCGGGCGCGTTCAGGGTGGTATGGCCGTAGACTTCTGTGCATCTCAAGTTGGATTAGGGCCATAAGTCAACAGCACCTGCTGGTACATTATCTTGTCAGGAACCACAAGGCAAGAAATGCCAAATTTTTCTGTCATTTAATCGCTTTTAAAAATGAGGAAAAAATGATGAAAATAGATGAAGAAAAGGTAATTGACAAGATAGAACAACCCATTCATGATACAGATTTCCAACAAACTAGCAACAGAAGGGCACTTCCTTGATGTGATAGAGTGCATCTATGAAAAACCTATAGCTGTCATCACATTTGTGGTAAAAGACTGAATATTTTCCAAGATTGAGAATGAAATGATATCCACTCTTATAATTTTTATTCAACATTGTTCTAAAGGCTTTAGCCATTGTAATAAGGAAAGAAAAATAAATTAAAGGCATAAAAATTACAATGGGAAATTTAAAGCTATCTTTATTTACAGATAACATGATCATATACATAGAAAATTCCGAAGAAAATTCAACACAAGTAACACTAGAAGTAATAAATGAATTTAACAAGGTCACAAGATATATACGATCAGTACATAAAAAACAATTGTATTTTCATATGCTAGGAAATAGCAATTTGAAAGTAAACTTGAGGAAACAATTCCATTTATAATAACATAAAAACAAATATATACTGAGGAATATATTTTGGAAAAGTATAAGATCTCTGACCTATAGATTCAATGTGATCCCTATGAAAATACCAGCTAATGCTTTATATAGAAATCGATAAGCCAGTATTAAAATGCACATATAAGGGTGCCTGGATGGCTCAGTGGGTTGAGTGTCTGCCTTCAGTTCAGGTCATGATCCCAGAGTCCTGGGATCCAGCTCCACATGGGGCCCTCTGCTCAGCGGGTAGTCTGCTTCTTCCTCTCCCTCTGCTGCTCCCCCTGCTTGTGCTCTCTCTCTGAAATAAATAAATAAAATCTTTTTAAAAATGCACATACATGGAAACAAGAATAACAGCTCCCTCCAAAGAAACCCAACAGAGTAGGAAGAATTGCAATATCCAATTTAAAAATTTATTAAAAAGTTGCAGTAACAGAATATAGTATTGGCATAATGATAGCCATGTAGATCCATGACATAAATAGAGAGAGAGTGCAGAAATAAGTCCTTACATTTATGGTCAACTGAATTCCAACAAAGATGCCAAGGTAGTTCAGTGGGGAAAGGGGTGTCTCTTCATGAAGTGCATTGACTATCCATATGCAAAATCATGAGCTTTTACTCTTACCTTACAGCACACAGAAAAATTAACTCAGTTTGCATCATAGACCTAAAAACTCAAATTATAAGACTTGGGGGCACCTGGCTAGCTCATTTGAAAGGGCTGCAACTCTTGATATCTGAGTCATGGGTTCAAACCCCATGTTGGGCGTAGAGATTATCTAAAAAATAAAATCTTAAAAAAATAAAATTATCAGACTTCTAGAAGAAAACATAGTACAAGATTTCTGTGACTTTGCTTTAGACAAAGATATCTTGAATATGATACCACATCATGATCCATAAAAGAAGAAATTGATAAATAGTACTTAATAAAAATAAATTTTTTAAATAAAACTTTTGTCTTTTAAAACACAAGAAAATGAGAATATAAGCCATATAAGCCATAGAATATTTTCTTTTTTCTTTAAGTTTTTTGTTTTGTTTTTTCTTTCTTTCTTTTTTTTCTTTTTATTAATCTCTATCCCCAGTGTAGGCCTCAAACTCTTGACACTGAGAACAGGAGTCCTACATCTTCCCACTGAGCCAGCCAGGTGTCTGGGGAAAAATATTTTCTAATCATAGTCTGATAAAGGACTTATATAGAGAATATATATTGAATTTCTAAACATGAAAAGTAAGAAGGCAAGCAACTCAATTTAAAAATGTGCAAAATAAATTTTATTTTATTTTTTCAGTATTCCAAAATTTATTGTTTATGCACCATACCCAGTGCTTCATGCAATATGTGCCCATGTGCAAAATATTTGGATAGACATTTCACCAAAATGTTATATAAATGGTTAATCATAATAGAAGAAGATACTCGACATAATTAATCATAAAAGAAATGGACATTAAAACCACGATACAACTATATAACCACTACCATGGGTATAGGCAAAAGATTAATAATACCAAGTGATGATGAGGATGTGGAAAACTGGAACTATCATAAGCTGCTGGTTTCCACTCTGGAAAACCACTGGATGGTTTTTTAAAAATATAAGTATAAACTTACCATATGACTCAGCAAGAAATAAAACCACATGTCTACACAAAGATGTTTATATCAATAATATCAGTATTATTCATAGTTGGAAAAAAACAAAATAATCAAAATGTCTATCAAGTAATTATTAGATAAAATGTGGTAAAAATTATTTACTTATTTTAGAGACAGAGGTTGAGTGGAGGGAGGAACGCAGGGAGATGGAGGAGGCAAAAGAATCTCAATTAGACTCCATGTGTTGTGTACCCAGCTTGATGAGGGGCTCGATCTGATGACCCCGAGATCATGACCAGAGCCAAAACTGAAAGTGGGATTCTTAGCTGATTGATCCACCTAGGTGTCCCAAGACCACATGTTATATAATACCATTTGTATGACACTTCCAAAAAACAAAAAAAAAATAGACAAAAAGCAAATTAGTGATTGCTTTGAGCTGGGATGCAAAGATTGAATGTAAGTGAATATGATAGAACATTTTCAGATGATGGAAATATTCTAGAACTGAAGGGTGGTAATGATTGCACAATTCCACATTTATTAAAAATAATCACATTGTATGCTTATAATGGCTATATTTTCATGGAATATAAATTATGTCTCAATAAAGCTGTTACAAACAAAAACTTTAAAAATGATGTAAGCATATCATCTTACTAACATCATCTTCTAACATGATCTAAAATCTTCCAAATACCATTTCAGTGGATTGAGAAGCTGTTTGTTAATTGTTAAAGGAAAAAAAAAAAACTTGCAGGGAAAACTGATTGATAGGGAAGTCAGAAAATTATTAGAGAAAAAGCCTAAATTACAACCTTAGTATAACTATTGGTTGGAGTTGAAATTTGAGTGTCATAATTGAGTACATGAAGACAACTTTGTATTTCTTCCATATCTTTTTGTGGTATTTATTTTAGCTTTTATAGCCCTTACAGCCAAGTTTGGGAATAAACTGATGTTAAATTTGAATCTTTCTATGACCAGGTATTAAATCATGATTTTCAAGGTAATGCAACATTTTCCATCACAAAACTCTCACTAAAATTTATTTAACTTACCAATACTATAGGGGCACCCGGATGGCCCATTTGGTTGGGCATCTAGCTCTTGGTTTCAGTGGGGGTCATGATCTCAGAGTCATGAGATCAAACCTCACATTGGGCTCTGTGCTCAGCAAGGCATCTGCTTAGGATTTCCTCTCTCCTTTTGCCCCTCCCTCCCTCAAATAAATAAATCTTTTTAAAAAATCACTAATATATATTTCAGTACATCTTTTTTTTGTACTTGTGGATTGTTCTTTGTGTTTTATATGTTAGGACATTACATTTAAGTGATTTATAATTATGTTTGGTAATAGAGGTATGTGATTGAGAATGTTTACAGACCTCATTTTTAATAGAACATCTTTAGATAAAATGTACATTCTTTCCCTCTTGTTCGCTTTGTTTCTGTTGGTTTTTTAGTTTTTTCCTACCACAGGTGATATAAATCTCTGGAAAACTACATTCTAATTTTTTGGTGTTTTCATTGTCTTGAAGATCAGTTAGATCAATTACCTCTATCAAGTCACATTTGAATTTCTAACATCATTAGAGTCACTAATCATAACTGTGATCCATCTTGAGAGAGGTGAAGTCTCAAGTGGTATTGAGAAGAGTATTCTTTTGACACAGCCAAATGATGTAGAAGTGAGACATAACACAAATACAGTAGAGAGAAGGCTAAGGAAATTGCCATAAATAGAGAATTTGAGATAAGAAAAAAATTCCACCCACACAGAATTAATTCATTTCTATGGTCAATAGAAAACCTGATTTCAAAACTCTAGGCTTTCAATGATTTACTATTTGGCTTTGGAAAACTCATTTATTTTTCCACTGACTGCCCCCACATTAATGAAAATGGGGCATAAGATACTTCTCCTTTCTCACAAACACTACTCATTAACTTTTAAACCTAAAAAAAGGGAAATATGTAAGCTTCTGAACTTCTAGTATGAGTATAGTACTATACCTATCACAAATACAGGGGTCCTTGGTATCTAAGAGATTATATGAGAAAAGATCTCATTTCTACTTTATTTCAGCTTTCCTTTTTGCTTTCTTCCTTCTATTTTTCAGCAAGTTAAAAAAATTTTTTAATCAATTACCATAGTCTGAAATGCCACAGATGATAACCATCAGCATTTTATTAACTTTTAAATCTCCCCTTTTTGAAGTCACTATAAATAATCTTCTCATAGACTTAGGTGGTGTATCGTAATCTCATTGGGTCAAATATACTTAAATTATAAAAATATTTTATCTAATTACATCTAATTACCAGTTTTCTAAAATTATAGAATTTTCGAGCTGGGAAGAAAATTAGAGATTACAAACCAGCATTAACACTGGGTATATAACTTTCACCATCCAACCTTTTCAGTCTCTCTAGTAAAGAACAAATTAGTATGACTTAGACATTTCACTCTTTGCTATACATACATGTGTGACTAAATTTTTCAAAGCTCAAATAATTTCAGTTTAAAAATTTGTGTAGGGATAAAATATTAGAGGTAAAAAAAATATGCATTTATGCCAAGAACTCTCTTCCTTGCATTTATAAATGACTACTTTATCTTCATTGCTCCTCTATAATACTATTTGACTATTGAGAAGATGAAACTTTAAGAACTTTAAGGTATTTTGTGTTTATTCTTCAACATGTTGAACATAGAGGTGGTGGTCCTTAAATTGAGTCAAAACCTATTGACCACCACCTCTGTTTTAAAAGCTGACAAAATGTGTTTGCTATAGTTGGTGGAAGAGCATTGAGCTCAAAAGTCAGGAGATCTGGTTGGGTTCTAGCCTCAACTATGCTACCTGTTTCCTCACGTCTTAGACAAGTCGTTTAATCTCTCTGGCCCTGTGTTTACTGATCTGTAAAATATATCAGTCACACTCAACTCTTTTCTGGGTTTAGGTTAATTTGTGTATTATGAAATGCATGATCTCATTCTAAATCTTGGCTTTGTTTTCTTTATTTTCTTGAAGGAAATTTACCACAAATGTTTATCACTTGGCCCTTGAGTCTATTTCCACCGCCCTCTTTCTTCTCATGTTCTCATAAACTGCCTTTAAATACACTGCTTTCTTTTTCTTGGTTCAATATCTGTCTCTCCCCTTCACTCCCACTTGTATCTTGCCTTTTTTTCTCTCCCTCTAGGACCTTCCCTTTCCCCTTAGGGAACATCTCTCCACTAAAAAAATCGTGACAGAGGTCCATTTCTCTGCATGTTGAGGAACACTGCCTGTGAGTTGTCTCCCTTCACTGACAGGGAGAATAGAGAGGTTAGGTGCATGGGCTCTTGAGCCTGGCTGTGTATCTGGTTTCTACCACCCACTAGTTGGATGATCTTTACCTCAGTTTCCTATTTGGCAAAATAGGAACAACAGTATTACCCAGATATCACTGTGAATCTTAACTCAATCAAAATAGGTAAAGCTTTTAGTATAGTGCTTGTCTTATAAGAACTTGATCGATAAACATCCACGATTATTGCACGCGCTCTGTGGACCCTCATATGGTGGTAATCACTTCAGCACAAGCTAGAAGAGGAAAGGATAAAGCTGAGGCAATGGAATAGCTCTGGGTAAATTGAATGGTGTGTTCCTACACTTCGATGCCTTTTGTGACAACATTCTGTATTTCCTACACCTTGCCCTTTACTTTTCATCCTACTGGAATGTAAATGTTGGGCAAAAGCACAATCAAGAGGAAGACTGGCACAGTTTGTGGGTGATGTACCTTTTATTTAATTTGCAGGAATGGCTACCTAATGGCAACTTTTTCCTCCAAGTAAATTTCTGTTTGAAACTTGATTTTGTTTTGTTTTGTTTTCTGCCAGTCTTTTGAACTGGTATGCCATAATTATTATACTCTAGAACATTAAAGAAAAAGCCCAAGCATTGTCCTTTGGGCAGCTCTATTTATTTAATGCTCCATTTGAGAAATAGCACTGGAAAAAACTGTTCTTAGCAAAGAATGTTAATTGATGAAAACATTTCTTTGCTAACAATCTAAGGGAAGCAATCTGTTCTTAGCTCTTCAAACCACAAAATAGATTTAGCCATTCATGAACAAAAGCCAATTATTTATTTTCAATACTACCTTTAACAAGTCTTTGTTTTTGATAATGGAGCTCTCTTTCTATTCTCTATAGAAGCAGGTTTTAAAAATATGACTGCTCTTTTAATAATAAAAAGGCAGCTAAATCTAAGAACAAGATTGTCATTTGGGTATAAAACATAGTTTCCACCTTAATTTTCAACTACATGAGCTTTTTAAATGGGGAAGGGCTTATCCATTTTGATTAAGGAGTCTATATACCTAATATTCTGTAGAGCTAGCATAACAAAAGTCATGTAAAAAAAAAGTACAAGAGATAATTTTGACTGGTGAGAAACCAAAATTTTATAGTATTTCAAAAATTATAGTACTGTACATACTTGATGAGCATGGAAGATACTGAATCTGATTCAATCAATAAGCATTTTACTTTTCCTCATGGTTTTCTAGGGAAGAAGGAAGATGTTAGTACATATACTTATCAGGTCATAAATATTTTTGAATCTCAAAAAGAAATATATGAACAAAAGTAGAAATTAGAATTCCCAATCAAAGGATGTCACTTGGCAAAAAATATGCTTTTTAATAGAACATCTTCAGCACATTTTTATTTCAAATACTAAAATAAGAAAGAAAGTCACATATCATATGATCATTGCAAGAAACTGATATACAACTCAATAACAACAGCAACAACAATAACAAACAAATTAAAAATGAGCAGAGGAACTAAATAGACATTTTTCCAAGAAGATATACAAATGGCCAGCACATACATGAAAAGGTGCTCAATATCACTAATCATCATTGAAATATAAATCAAAACCACAATGAGATATCACCTACATCTGTCAGAATGGTATCATCATAAAGACAAGAGATACGCATTGATGAGAATGTGGAGAAAAGAGAACCCTTGTGCATTGGGTGAGAATATAAGTTGGTGTAACATGAAAAACAACATGGAGGTTCCTCAAAAAATTGAAAGTAGAATTACCATGCAATTCAGCAATTCCAATTTTGGTATCTATCTGAAGTGAAAAAATAATTATCTCGAAAAGATATTGCAAGCCTTTATTACAATAGGTCATTGCAGCATTATTTACAACAGTCAAGATATGGAAACAACCTAAGCATTCATCAAGGGCTGAATGGATAAAGATGTTGTAATACACACACACACACACACACATGCTGAACTATTATTTAGTCAAAAAAAGGAAGGAAATCCTGCCACGTGGATGGACCTTGAGGGCATTAATGCTGAGTGAAATAAGACAGACAGTAAAAGATAAATACTTTATGATTCTCATTTATATGTAGAATCTAAAAAGCCACAATCCACAGATGCATTGAACAGATTGGTGGTTGCCAGAAGCAAGGGTGAAATGGGTACATTTCAAAAGGTACAAACTCTCAGTTATAGATAGATAACTCCAGGATGTAAACAAAATTGTGACTAAAGTTTAAAATACTGCATTGTATATTTGAAGGTTGCTAAGAGATTAGATCTTGAAAGTTGTCATACAAACACACAAAATTTCTGTGTGAGGTAATAGATGTTAACTAAACTAATAGTGATAGTCATTTCACAGTATATACATATATCAAATCATCATGTTATAAGCCTAAAACGAACACAATGTTGTATGTCAATTATATTTCAGTAAATGGAAAAAATGTTAAATGGTAAATTTTATATTTTATCACAATAAAAATTTTTTATTGTTATCACTCCTACTAGCAAAAAGAAGCTACAATTACATAAAAAAATAAGGAATTCAATAGATGTTCCAAGATATATAAGGTAATTAAATTCTGTGATTATTTTGCAACCTTCTAATTAGATGTTTCTGATTTATTTTAAGTTCAGAAATGTTAAGGTTAATATAATTAGTTCTGATAATCTCTTCATTCTGCTTCTTATATATTGTGCATTTAGAGTTTTCACAGTTTAATTTGGCCAGTTGATGGCTCTAGAAAGCAAAATCCCATTTTTAATAGGACCCATGTAAGAGATGTTTAACATCTCCTTAGTTTGTCCAAACTTGGTGTTGTATGCTAATTCACCTCAGGATTATAATAGTACTTCAGATTTTGTTCCAAGTTTTCTTTCCATGAAATCTTTGGACAGTCTGCTTATATAACATATAGGAGGTGGTTCTCATTGTTGAGCATATTGCATTTACTTTTTACTAGACTACTGAACATCCGTCAGATAAAACCATTCAGATATGAGCAATGTGAAGTAGATTTGTAGTCATTTTTATTTGCACCATAATATCTAACATTTATGTAGCATTTACTGTATGCCTGACACAGTTCTAAGCACTTCATGTATATTATTTCATTTATCTCTATAAGAACTATATGAGGTAGGTATACTATTATTATCTTCACTTGATATTAAATTATGGCACAGACAAGTTACTTCGCTTGTCCAAAATCACTCAACTTCTAAATAGCATAAGCTGGGATAACATCTTTATTTTTTTTCCTGTTTCATATTTCTCCTCTCTATCAATATTGAACATTAGAATGGAGATGAGTCATTTCATTTTTAAATCAACTTTAGTAAGATATAATTTACATAAAACAAAATATACTCATTTTAAGGGCATGGTTTGATGAGTATTGATAGACCATTCATCCACATAAGCACCAATAGAATCATTTCTATCACTTCAAAAATTTTCCTTACTGGCCCTTGCCAAGCAACAATTGGTCTGCCTTTTGTCATTATACATTAGATTTATTTCATTTAAATGGACTCATACAACATGTACTCTTTTGTTTCTGACTTCTTTCACTCAGCATAACGATTTGAGATGCAGCCATATTATATATATCATTAGTTCATTCCTTTTTATTGGTGAGTAGTACTGTATTGTATGTATATGCTACAATTTGTTTAGTCATCTACCTATTGATGGACTCTTGAATTGTTTCAGTGGTTATTATAAATAAGCTGCTGTGGACATTTGTGTACAAGTTTTTGTGTGGGCATATATTTATATTTCTCACGGAATTGCTTGGTCTTATGATAAGTTTATGATTAACCATTTAAGAAACTGCAAAAGTTTTCCAAAGTAGCTATGCCATTTTATACACCCATCAACAATGTATGAAGTTCCAGTTTCTTTATATTCTGGTCAATACTTAGTTGTCAATATTTTAAATTTTAGCTATTCTAATGTGTGTAATGGTATCTTATTGCGGTTTAAATTTGCATTTCCCTGATGTCTAAAGATATTGAATATCCTTTCTTGTGCTTATCGGACACGTGTAGATCTTCTCTTGGGAAGCATCTGTTCAAATAATTTACCTTTTTAAATTGCTTTCTCTTACAATTATAAGTTATAAGGTATTTATATATTCTGGATTCAGGTTGTCGGCTATATGTATCAAAGATACGTACACGTTTATCATACATCAGATATGTGTACCAGTTACATATATCTCCTAGTGTTTTCTTTGCAATTTAAGTTCCTGAACAGTGTCATTTGAAGAGCAAAAGTTGTAATTTTGATTAAGTCCACTGTTTCTATTTTTTAATTTATGGCTTGGGCATTACTGTCTTATCTGAGAATTCATTTTCTACTCCAAAGTGATGAAGATTTATGTCTGTTTTCTTCTAGAAGTCAAATTTATAGAGACAGGATATAGAATGGTGATTTCTAGGGGCCAAAGAGGACAACAGTGGGGAGCCAGTGTTAAATGAATATGGAGTTACAGTTTGGGAAGGTGAGAAAATTATGGAGATGTATGGTGGTGATAGTTGCACAACAATGGGAATGTACTTAGTGCCACTGAACTATATACTCAAAAATAGTAAATTTTATGTTATTTTTATCTTACCACAATTAAAAAAATCAGCTGACCATATTTGTTGATTTTATTTCGAGACTTTCTTCTCTTTCATTGTTGTATGTTTATCCTTATGCCAAAACTATAATATCTTGTTATTTGTACTTTTTTTATAGTCTTAAGATGAGATAGTGTAAGTTCTCCAACTTTGTTGTTCCTTCCCAAAATTCTTTTGGCTGTTCTAAGTCTTTTGCTTTTCTGGATAAATTTTAAAATCAGATTATCAAGTTCTATTTTTTAAAGAAGCCAACTGGGAAGTTTATTGGGATGGCGTTACTTTGTATATTACTATGGGTAGAACTGACGATAACATCAGTTTTTAGAAGTGAATATAGTATATCTTTCTTTTTTTTTAAAGATTTTATTTATTTATTTGACAGACAGAGGTCACAAGTAGGCAGAGAGGCAGGCAGAGAGAGAGGAGGAAACAGGGTCCCCATGGAGTAGAGAGCCCAACGTGGGGATAGATCCCTGAGATCATGACCCGAGCTGAAGGCAGAGGCTTTAACCCACTGAGCCACCCAGGAGCCCCTTTCTCTTTCTTAATTTAGATTTTCTTTAATATCTCTTGGGACTATATTATAGTTTTTAAGGTCGAGGTCTTGAATGTATATTGCTATACATTCCTAAGTAGTTCATAGTTTTGACACTATTTTAAATTTCATTTTCCAACTGTTCATCACCAACATGTAGAAATACAATTGAATATTGTATATTATTCTTATATCTTATGACTTAGCTAAACTTGCATTAGTTTTAGTGGGTGTTTGTTTGTTTTGTTTTGTATATTACTTGATATTTTCTATAGGCACAGTATGCTGTCTTTGTTTTTTTCTTTTTATTAATATATATTTATTATTTGCCCCAGGCGTACAGGTCTGTGAATCACCAGGCTTACACATTTGACAGCACCCACCATAGCACATATCCTCCCCAATGTCCATAACCCAGCCACTCTATTCCTACTCCCCTCCGCTCCAGCAACCTTCAATTTGCTTCCTGATATTAAGAGTCTATTATTAAACCTTAAGTTTGTCTCCCTCCGTATCCCATCTTGTTTCATTCCCCCCTGCAACCCCCCATGACCCCCAACCCTGCCTCTCAAATTCTTATCAGATCAGTATGTCTTTGAATAGAGATGGTGTTAGTTCCTCTTTCCAAAGTCTTGGTATTTTGTGTCATTTTTATCAAGTTAAAGAACTTTCTTTGTATCAAAGTTTGTTGAAATCCAAGGGATGCACAAATGGGCTTCAAGGTTTTATTAACCCTCTGGAAAAGTTTCACATCTTATATGCTTATGAGTATCATTTCAGCTCCTCCAAGAAACAGACATCAAAAAAGATCTAGACAATTTATAGGAAAATGCCTACCTATGGAGGATAAAGGAGAGGGAGCAGGAATAGGTAACAATGAGAGCACAAGATAGGTCTGACATCTGTGAAGGGAAAAAAGGAAGGAAGAATTGGGTAGAAAGTCTCAAATGCCAGTACCGTTCCAAGAAAGTGTCAGCCAGGCTGATGGGGAATCCCCATGGAAAAGCTGCTGAGTTAAGGTATCTTGTGTCCAGCAGAAAGGCACTGGCACTAGTGTTCTGCCATGCTCAGTTATTGGCTCTAAGCATCCCCAGGGGAAGTGTGGTTTTGCTCTGAACACTATCGTGAATCCAAGGGGCAACAGCTGGGGCTGTTGGCTCCTGGCAGCAGTTCTCTGGAAGAGATTAAGTGGTGAATTTCCAGCACCATCTCACCATGCTTATGTGTGTTCCTTTGGGGAAAGTATCAGTGGCTCTTGTCATATTTGCTAAGAGGGTGGGTTCCTCCAAAAGTTCAGAACCACTGACTGTTCTGACCCCCACCTGATTCAGTTGTGGCCCTCAAAGAATGCAAATTGGTGTGGCCACGTGGAGAACAGTATGGAGGTTTCCCCCAAAATTAAAAAAAGAAGTACTATATGATCAAGTAATTTTACTACTGGATATTTACCCAACGAATACGAAATCAAAGGAATATGTGCATCCATATGCTTATTGCAACATTATTTACAATAGCCAAATTATGGAAGCAGCCTGTGTCTATTGATAGATGAAAGGATAAAGAAGATCAGGCATATATACAGCAGAATATTACTCAGCCATAAAAAAGGAATGGAATTTTGCCATTTGCAACAATGTGGATGGACCTAGAGAGTATAAAACTAAATGAAATAAGCCAATCATAGAAAGACAAATACCATATGATTTCACTCATGTGGAATTTAAATAGCAAAATAAATGAAAAAAGGGGGGAAAAGAGACAAACCAAAAAACCCAGTACTCTTAACTATAGAGAACTGACGGTTACCAGAGGAGAGGTGGGTAGGGAGAAGAGTGAAATAGGTGATGGGATTAAGAGTACACTTTTCTTGATGAGAGCTGAATAATATATGGAATCATTGAAACATACTGTATACTTAAAACTATTATAACACTATATATTAACTACATTGGAACTAAAAATTACAAAATAAGGAATGTGGCCCTCGGCAACCAAAGTATGGACTCAAATTTATTACTAAAAGTCAATAAGCAGGAGTCATCAAACCACTGAAAATTGGCTTTGTTCCCATTATTTCTTCATGAGTGACAGAGACATACTTTTCCTATATATGTTTACCAAAATCATAGCAACTAGTGTCAGAATATGATGGCAGGGCTATAAGATATAGTGTGTATGATCCTATTTTTCCTTAGGGGAAGCCCTAAAGATTCAGAACATGGATGTTGGAGACAAAACTTCTCTGGGTGCATAATGTGGTTCTGTCCCTAATGAGATATGAGTAAATTACTTCTCTGTGCTTCATATTGCTCATTTCTAACATGGACATGCCTCCTTGGATTGTGGGGCGGATGCAGTGAGATCATCTCCTGAAAGTGCCTCATACAATGCCTGGTACACACTATTCCTATGGTGATAGGCCCATGGGGGTTGAGCACTGCAGTATGCCCGCTTGAGCAGATTCAGCAATCTCCAAAACGTGAACTTAGGGATGAATGAATACATGAAGCACTGATTCTTAAGCTGCAGAAGGATCTCTTGAAGAGTGAGCTCTTGTAAAACATTTGAAAATTATTCAGTTGAAAAGTACTATCTATGGTTTGTAGTATTTGAGGAGATGCTACATTGTTTGTGTACTTATTTGTATTTTTAATTTAGAAAGTGAATATGCATTGCATTTTTATAATTTTATGCCCAGTTCTTTAACACATCTGCATTTTAAACAAATTTAGAGCTATAAAGGTGATATTGCGTAGAAGTAACCTTATCATACTTGCACTATAGATCTTTACCTTTCTTGATGAATTGTTTTCTATTTAGGTGACACTGCCTTTCCTCCTTTAACAACTTCCTGAATTCTCTCAGCCTATTTTTTTCTGTAATTCTTTAATTACCTATCTCCTTGGTATAGCTGCTTTTTACTATTCCTGGAATAAGCATTTTTAGTAGAGTGGATATGAAAAAAGGTTAAATAGGTATTTGAAAGGTTAAGTAAGCATTCATAAATTATTTAGTCTGGTGGTTGGCAAACAAAAGCCCAAGTGCCAAATCTGGCCAGCAGTCTGTTTGTGTAAATAAAGTTTTATTGGAATGATGATTTTTAGATTACATATTGGCTGCTTTCCTGCCACACAATGGAACTGAATAGTTACAATAGATACTGTAGACCACAAAGCATAAAATATTTATTATCTGACCTTTCACAGAAAAAGTTTGCCAACCTCTGATTTAGTTCATCCAAAATTTTGAAAAGCAGAGTAAACATAAAAAATAAATCTAGAACAGGATATCTTCTTGAGGGTAAGGACTGTGCCTTATTCGTCATTTTATCCTTAGTAGCTAGTCTAGAGCCAGGTTTGTAGTAGATACTAAACAAATATTTGTGAACTTGAACTGATTGCATTAATTTAAAAAATTAAATACTTAAAAAGCAATTGTCTCCCAGTATGTTTTTTTATTAAAGCTGGCACTATAGAATAAACTAGCTGGGCTTGTGCAGTAGAGTGACCATTATAAATAATTTTCCTGGGGTGATTTGTAATGCATTAGAAAAATATTCCTTTTGTGAATAAACTATTAGTTTAATGAAATAATATGTTTGAGAGAGAATATTTGATCCCCTGCTGCTTCTTTCAACTTTTGCTTTTTGTACTAAGATTCCTTTCATAATTTCTTAATACTGTAGGCATGATAATTCATCAAATTCCTAGACTCACATGCATGAAGCTCTCTAAATATTTCAGTAAATGTATTATAGTACCTAGTTTGGGAAAATTGGGTAGAAAAGCCTTTGTATCTGGTTACAGATGAATTACAAAATTAATACTTGTTATATTACTATAAAGGTAAAAATGTTCTAAGCTATTATAATTGATTAATCATTTGTAGTCAAAATTTCATAAAGAAAGTAATATAACTTTAAATACATGATACTTTTTAAAAACTAGGGCACTGGCTTCTGTGATTTTATTTTCTCAGTCCATTTGGTTTTGTGTAATTAACAAGGACATTAATTAATAGGAGCTTTCAAAAATTTCCATAAAATTCTTGTTGATAAGAATCATCACTTCAAAAAAATTTCCAGGGGGAAGGGATGGATACGCAGAGCAGAGAGGATTTTGCGGGGCAGTGAAACTATTCTGTCTTACATTTGTTCAAACCCATAGAATGTACAACACTAGGAGTGAACTTAGAACTATGGGCTTTGAATGCTAATGATATATCATATGAATGTAGGTTCATCAATTATAGTAAATGCACCACTCTGGTTGGGATATTGATAATGGCTTGTTTGCATGTTTGGGGGACAGGGAGTGTATGGGAAATCTCTGTACCTTTCTTTTAATTTTGCTGTGAACCTAATACTATTCATGAAAAAATAAAATCTCAGAAAAAAAGGAATAAAAAATTCTTAGGCCTCTTTCCTCTAAATTCTGAATTAGTATGTGTAATATACTTCTTGTTTTCTAATTACAAGCAACCCAAGTGATTCACATAATCACAGAATTTTAGGAAATGCTACTTTAAAGAATTCCTTCACATTTTTCTTGAACATGGATGAAGTAATATGGGCTTGAAAAGCTTACCTGGACCTAAAATATACTCCCACCAATAATGAGACCATTTTAATATTAACACATAGAATTTAATATTTGCACTTAAAATAGGTTAAATACTAGTTAATTTCACCAATTACTTAGAGTGAAGTTCTTTTGATGTTTCAGTCACTGACACTCCTTCAATATTTTAAGCTTATTTGGGTCACAGATTCCCTCTGAGAAGTTGATGAAATCTGTGTAATCTCTCCCCAGGAAAATTAACACAAAAAAATTTTGCATCTAATTACAAGGTTTTTACTAACCCTGACATATAATAATGGACTCCATCCATGGGCCAATTTAAGGTCTGATTTTTATTGGACCCCCTTTATTTTAAATTTTACTCTACCTACAGAAGCCTTTAGCCTTAATTTTTTTTTTCTATCAGATGTCATACAGCCAAACTTTCATAATTGTGTTGGCATCCTGATTGTATGGATCTCTCTTTCCAGTTAAATAGGACATAAACTGTCATTGTACTTCTTTTGCTTACCATGTCCTTTTAAAAAAAATTCATGTGTTTTTATACAGCTGTGGATTTGGAGAATGCTATTTATGTAAAGAACAAGAAGTCGACAGTTTGATGGAGGAATGATAGAGGGATAGATACCTTGAGATTGAGTGAGTCCTGATAGACCATGTGATCAAAAAGATGATGCCTGGGGGGAAAGCTGCGGTAATCAGAAACCACCAATGAAAACCATAGGGCCGACTGGAGTAAAAGGGGTGAATTCAGAGGAAGCTGACAGGGTAGGCCCTTGATTCCTCCCTAGTTTTAGAAATGAGAATTCACTGAGGGATGCAAACAGCTTGGGTGGCAGATGGCTTCTGAGAGAACTGTTTCAACCCGAATTTGAGCATTGTATCAAAAACTCAGGCAGAAAGAATCTTGTTTTCTTCAAGGTCTTAGGGATGAAGTTGACAGGGAGAGAGAGGGGGAAGAGAGGGAGAAATAGTGAGTGGGGAAGAGAGGGGGAGGAGAAGGGAAAGAGAGGGAAGTGGGACTAGGAGAAAAGCAGACAGACAGAGAAGTTCAGGAAAGAAGACACACTTATTTTAAACTGGACAAAACCAGGCTCACGGATACACTGGAAATGTAATCTGTCTACCTGGCTATAACCTCAAGCGTGTACTTGAAAATGACTTTCCGAGAGTGTACATTGTAGTGTTTTATGTCTCACTATGAGAGGAAGAGTATCAGAGAATACAAAAGGGCCAGTGTCTCACCTTTATGTCAGATAATGACTCGGGGCTCACAGTAGCCCACGGGACACTTTTGTGTAAATCAGACAGATGCAGCCCCACGCCACGGCATGTGGCTTAGCAAGCAAGCACAGTCAAGACTTCAGCCACCATTTCTCTTCATTGCCAAAACCTCTTGGGTAGTGAACTCCCTGCCCAGCCCTATGTGTCAGCCCTGTTACAAAGAACCGAATTGCTCCTTAGGCTTCGGGCAGTAGAGAGGACAAGGAGAGCCTTCATAACTGTGTGAAGACATTTCAGACCTCAGCCAGAGCTTCTACAGCATAGTGATTTTTATCTAGAATTTTATCTAGAATTTTTATCTAGAATTTTCATGTTTTTACAAATAATCATTGAAATACTTTCAGAAGTCATAACATTCATATATATAAATTATAAAACACACACACACACACACACACACACACACACACACAATTCATATACATGCTTTGTATATACATATATTTATGAACCCTAGCCATTCTTCCATGTGATTTACTTTAAACTATTACAATATCCAAAAATATACTATCCAATAAATGCAATTATTATAAATAATTCCTATTGTGTCTACTACCACAAAATATGAAATATATAAATAAGGAAGTCATTAACTTGCCTGGGGAACTTTAAAAAAACATGATTGAGTCTCACTGAACTGCTAATTTAATGTTTAATGCTAATCAACTAAACATCTAACAGATTTTATTCATGTAAATGATTAAGTTTAAAATATTTTGCACATATTTCCAATATTTTCTTCAGTTTTTCCTCTGCTTCTATCTCCATTTGCAAATTCACTGAAAATATGGGTAATAAGAGATTGCTAATCAAATGTGAATTGTGTCCGTGTGTTTTATTGTCTTTGTATGGATTACCCTTATAAGGCTGGCCTGTTTTCCTCATTTAGACTTGCTCATCATCATCTGTCGTGACCAGTAAAGTTTATAGTTGTAAGAGGTAGGGAGGTACTTTTTCTTCCTCTGTGTTTAAATTGTTTCATTGTTTGTAGATTCAAAACAGTCTCTTTAAGACTTTTTACTTAAAAAAACAAAGACTTTTTTACTTTTTAAAAACCAACAATTTAAAAATTCTTTTAGTTTTAAAAAAGATTATTTATTTATGTATTTGAGACAGAGTGAGCGAGAGAGAGAGAACATGAGTGGGGAGTAGAGGGGAAGAACAGAGGAAGAAGGAGAAGTAGACTCCCCACAGAGCAGAGATCCTGACTCAAGGCTTGACCCTGGGTTTATGGCCTGAGCCAAAGGCAGACACTTGACCAACTGAGCCACCCTGATGCCCCAAAATTCTTTTAATATTGAAAACTTGATATGGTTCAAAAATTAAAATGATGCCAGAATGTATGCATGGAGAAATCCAACCATTATTCTATTTGGGGTCCCATGTTCCTCTTGCCTCATACATAATCATTTTTAGTAGTTTTTTTAATCTTTTCTGTGTTCCTTAATGAATACGCAAGAAAACCCAAATATGGGTTCGTGTTTTTCTTGTAGTCTTTCAAAAACAGGCAAAATTTAAAAACTCTTCCCATAATGCCCCTTTTTTCAATTTTTAAAAAATGTGTTTATTTTCTCTAAGAAGGAAAGTTACATTATATATTGCTTACTCAGAATATTTATATTAATTAATTAAAATTTAAGAATTAAATTTTTTTTTAATTATTTATGGGACCCCTGGGTGGCTCAGTAGGTTGAGGCCTCTGCCTTTGGCTCGGATCGTGATCCCAGGGTCCTGGGATAGAGCCCTGCGTTGGGCTCTCTGCTCAGTAGGGAGCCTGCTTCCTTCTCTCTTTCTGCCTGCTTCTCTGCCTACTTATGATCTCTGTCTGTCAAATAAATAGATAAAGTCTTCAAACAAAAAAAAAAACAAAAACAAATTTTATTTATTGTTTTAAGTAAACTCTAGCCCTTCCCCCCATATGGGACTTGGACTCATGACCCTGAGATTAAGCATCTCATGCTCTACTGATGAAACCAGTCCAGTGTCCACAAAATATTGATATATCTTATACTACTAGCTTGTCAAATCATATTATTAAATTTGAAAATACCTCGCACATCTTTTTCTTTTTTCTTTTTTTTATTGAAGTATAGTTGACATACAGTGTTACAGCATAGTGACTTGACAGCTCATTCCAAGTATAGCTACACTCTATCACCATCCAACACTATTAAAAAACCAGACTATATTCTCCATGCTGTACCTTTTATTCCCATGACTTATTCATTCCATAACTGGAAGCCCGTGTCTTCTGTTCCCTCCACCCATTTTTCCCATTCCCATTCCCCAGCAGCCATCATAAATTTATAGGTCTGTTTCTGCTTTAGATTGATTATGCAATTTTTAAAAGATTGTATTTTCCTTCTTAAAGTAATATCTACATCCAGTGTGGGGCTCAAACTCAATCCTGAGATCAAGAGTCAAATATTCTGCTAACTGAGCCAGTCAGGTGTCCCTGTTTTGTTTTTTTAGATGCCACATATAAGTGAAATTATATGGTATTTGTCTTTCTCACTCTGACTTATTTCACTTAGTGTAATACTCTCCGGGTCCATCCATACTGTTGCAAATGGCAAGATCTCATTATTTTATATGGTTGAGTAATATTCCAGTGTGTATGTCTGTGTGTATCATATATATATGTGTGTATGTATACACACACACACACACACACACACACACACACACATATATATATAATCTGCTTTATCCATTCATTTGTTGATAGACACTTGGGATTCTTCCATATCTTGGCTATTGTAAATAATGCTGCAATAAGCATAGATGTGCGTATATCTTTATGAATTAGTGTTTTCATTTCCTTTGTGTAAAAACTCAGTAGTGGAATTCCTGCATCATGTTTTTTCATTTTATTTCCAGTATTGTTAACATGCAGTGTTATATTAGTTTCAGGCATACAATATAGTGACTCTATAGTTGTGTATGTCACTCGGTGCCCATCACAACAAGTGCACTCCTTAATCCCCATCACCTCTTTCACCCATCTCTCCACCCACCTCCCCTCTGCTAACTACCAGTTATCCTCTATAGTTTAGTCTGTTTCTTGGTTTCTGTCTGTCTCTTTCTTTTTTTCTTCTTTGCTTGTTTTGTTTCTTAAATTCCAGATCAGTGAAATTGTACAGAGTTTGTCTTTCTCTGACCTATTTTGCTTAGTATTATATTCTCTAGCTTCATCCATTTTGTTGCACAAAACTGGAAATTTTTCATTAACCTGAGTCTTTCCTTTGCATAGCTAGGTAGTTAGGCATTTTCCTTTACTAATGCAATTTTATATTTCATGTGTCTCATCACTAAAATCTTGCTCCTAGTCTATAGTTACAGTATTCTATGCTACTAAACTGTGCTGTACAATGATTAGATTGACTTTCTATCCCTGCCACCATACGGCTAATAGAGCTCCCTTTCAACCTCAAAAGTGTCTTGGCTTGGAAGAGAAATTATATGATCACCCTATGAGATTTCTCAACTCTATAATGGCTAACCTTTAATGGACATCTGCTCTACACCAGGCACTGTGCTAAACTCTTCACATATGATTTCATTTGTAACTGCATATAGTATAACTTCCAATAGACAACTAGTATTATGATACTTATGTTACAAAACACAGTGGAAGCTAAGAGGTTAACTAATTTACTCAAGTTCATGCAACTAATAACCCAGGAATTAGGACTTGAATTCATCCATCCAATAACTATTTGATATTAAGAGTGTTTTTAGGGTTAGCCTGTGGCCACCAGTGTGCAAGTTAGTTTGGCAGCTTGAATTGCTGGGGCTTAAATTTATTCAGGCCATTCATCGGATAAATAAATAAATTAGTTCTTTTTCTTTTTCTTTTTTAAATAATTGCCAGAGAAAAACAATAATTTTTTTTTTTTTTTTGGACACAGGACCAATAATCTTAGCAGTGTTTTGTTACAATGGATTTTTAAATTTTGTGCTAGATGTCATTTAATTGTTCAATTTGATGGGTGCATTAGGGACAATGGTTCACTCTTCTACTTTGGAAAAGCTGCTCTCTGTCAGGTTTGTGAACAGCTGATTGTTTAGTTCACATAAAGGTCAGTTGCTCTAAAAATATACACTTTAATGGGTGATGTAATAGATATTTTACATGTGTTGCAGGTGCTTTCCCTCAGTGGTTGAAATGAGTACCTTTGGGCCTTCTGGAGAGAAGATCCATGCATGTGTGGCATGTAAATGTGTGTCTGTGTGTCTGTGTGCACTCGCACACCTTGTTTGCAAGCCCCATCTTCCTGTCTTACAAACCTACACGCTGGATTCTTAAATCCCTATCTTATGAGATATCCACATCTGCCAATCTACTGTATATCACTGGGTTTCATAGGCATTTCACCTAATTTTGAAAGGCAGACTTTGGGTCAGAAAAAATGAAAAATAGGTTTGTGTTGAGTTTTGTTTGATTAAAAAAAAATTGAATCAATCGATTCAGGTTCACTTGGCAGCCTTACAGGTAACTTCAGCTTCTGCATCTTCAAACTGAGCTCAGATTTTCCTGGCCTAAGAGACTATTTCTTTCCTTTTGTTTCTTTTCTTAGCTTGATGAAGTGTTAAGATTTGCTCATGTCAAAACAGACCATTTAAGAGTGAAGAAACCACATTGTTTAGTTCACTGGACTGGGCACCTTAGAGACATGATCTATTCTCAGCTCTGGAAAAATCTTTTAAAGCAAAATCACATGACCTGCAAAAAAAAAAATTACTCCAGTTTGAGATAATACATTTTACTTTCTAATCATTGTTGAAAGCATAGTATTAACTGGAAAGTCCTTGGCAAACTTATACTATCTAAACAGGCAAGTTCCAAATCCTGGCAGAGAATATTCCTTTGAGTTACATTTTCCTACAACTTTTTAAAGTCTCTTCTTGACTGTAATCCTTCATTCCGACAAGAATAATACAAGATTAACCTATCCATTGGGAGGATAAAGATATTTTGGATGAAGTTACTATAAGTCCTGAATGGAAATGTTATTACATTGTAATCTCCAATTCCATTGGTCTGGGCTGAGTGGTGGTAGGGAAATCGGGTTACTTTGATTTGTACTTGGAACTGTTGGTGACCCTATGTCTGACACCCTAGAGAAATTGATCTTCTTAGCTATGCTGGCCCAGTCTTTGACAGGTCTTTTTTTGGCCTTTCTCTTCCATATTCAACCAAGTCATATCTATCTGCATTCAGACAAACAAACAAACAAACAATAACACAAACTTCCTTAGGCAAATTAAGAAAACTATAAAGGAAAAAACAAACCTGAAAACCACTTGGTGATCAAAATGCAATTTCTGAAGACGGTGCAGCAAGCAGTGCAAAGTAATTGGTTTCAGAAGAATTAAGCTCTAGCAGTTTTCAGCATTTACTGATTTTGTGCCTTTAAGCAATTGATTTAATCTCTTCTTCACTATTCATCTGTAGAATAAGAGGACACTATATCCTATAGCTAGTCTGGAATCAAATGATAAACATGAAAGTACTTTGTACAAGATGGATGTTAGTTGTTGTGTTGGTGATGAAAGTCCTGCCTTGGGGCTGTTAGGTACATTAGTTACACAGCCTAGTTGTTTTTCTCCACTTTGTGGAAGCCCTAAGGAGAAGTAATTTCTGATTGTGTGCCATCACACATGGTGAAATTCGCACCATCTACATGATCTCCCTTCTCTTATAGTCTTGTCTTTGGTTCTCTAGCTGTACTCTCCCACTCCTCCATTGTTCTGCCTCAGTACCTCTTCCCCAGAGAGAAAAGCTTGTCTTCCCTGGGTCAGTACCAACTTGTGGGTACCTCCCTCACCCCTCTGGAGCTTTGTAGCCCCATGTCTTTAGAGGTCCTTTTCCCCATTCTGGTTCTGTCTGCTGGATTATCTTATCTAAAACGTGTGAGTCTGGCTTGCTGGTGGTCTCACTGCCACTTTTTGCCTAGAGCTATTCCTTTAAATAGATGAGACCATATTATTGCTTGGTGGTTTTTATTCCATTACATTTATGCTACAAGAATGCAGCACTTTTATATTCTTGGTGAGCATAGCATAATGTATAGTGAAGTTGAATCACTCTGTTGTACACCTGAAACTAACGTAATATTCTGTGTCAACTATACTCAACTAAAATTTAAAAAGACAGAGAGAGAGAGAGAATGCAGCATTTTTGCTTTGATAGATTTTGAACATCTTTTATACTTCTAAAATAAAAAATATAATCTTTAAAAAATTGGGTTTTTGATTTTTGTTGTTGTTGTTGTTATTGTTCAGATTAAGGAACCCAGTGAATAATGAAAGAGAAAACAAAGCTGAAGAAATAATCACAAAATGGCTGTTTCTAAGGGAGAGGATTATGATGGGTGTTTTATGTATTATTTGAATTTTTTATAATAAGATAACTCATTTTAGAAGAAGAACAAACAACAGAATTACATTATTGAAGCATAGTGAAAAAATTCTTAGTTATCAAGGTGTGGTAAGAATAAGGTGGTCAAGTTTTATTGCTTATGAGCTAAATCTGGAATTATCTTAAATGAGAGGGGGCCCTGGTAAGGGTGTAGGACACAAGAAAGGGAGCAGCAGAAAAGCTGACTTTCAAAGTTTTTCTCTCTCTTTCTCCCCACTCCTAGAGCCTTATGGAGTGTGGGTTTTCCCAGATCTTTTTTCCTTCTGCAAGCAAAAGTGAGAAGAGTTGGAAGAATTCAGGGTGATTCGATGCTAAGAGTTCCCTGACATCTGCTAAGCCTTAGGACTGCTATTTATTAGACAGCTTTGCCTAAAACATCCCCTTAATGTAGAATTTTCTCGTGCTTCCTTGCAACACAAATCTCTTTTCTTCTTTATGGCTATCCCAGAATATTTCTATTTTTTTTCCTTTGAGAAACCAGTTATAAAATATTATTCTTTTATTGTGGTTCAAATGCAACCTGGGATCCTCTACTGAGTTTCCTGGTTATTTGTTAGTGGCATTTTTTGCTTTGGCTTAACTATAGTATATTGTCTTTCTTCGTAAATTTGCATTTTCCAAACATAGAATAGTAATATTTTTTCCAGCTTTACTGAGACATAATTGACAAAATTATAAGACATTTAAGGTATGATGTGATAATTTCACATAATAAGAGTGGTGTTTAAATGTATGCATACATTAATGGATAGCTAAGTTTTACTTTTTGTAAATAAATTCAAAGCTGGTAGACAGTGATAGGATACAGTTCAATGATAAGGACTTGTTCAGCTGTTTGGACCTAGACATCTCTCATTGGTCAATCCCCAGAGTCTCTTAGAGGTTTTGAAGAGTAACAAGGCTACAAAGAGGAATACCTGGCGCTAGAATTCAGAAAGCTCTTTGGCCATTAAAGGCAAAGTGATCATTATATCCTTTAAAATCAAATTTATTATGTAATTATTCCATTTGTCTAACCCACAAATAACTGGTATGAGGAAAAGCTTTTATGGATAACTGCTCTACTCTGTGATATTCCAGGAGATAGGACTGATTTATTTGGTTACCAAGAAAGCAACTCTACAGCTGTGTCTTTTAATATGACATGTTCCTCAGTGATTTCTCTTTAAAAATCTATCCACCTCTGTGATCTGCTCTCTCATCAGCTCATCTATTTAATTTTGGCTGCCCTTTTCTAAATTGAAGCCATCAGTGTTCTTGGCACCAGCAGATTTCTGTCAGCCCTCTTCTCATCCATTATTTCTGTCTATATCTAAGGCTGCCCACTTGGCCCCCTCACCTGTAGGCATGCAGAATTGCTTGCTGATATTCCTCCAAACATGTCCTGCTCTTGTGCTCCCTGATTTCAAAAGCTGTGTCTTCTGAGGCCTTCTCTCTTCCTATATGTGATGAAACCACCTTACTGCTTTTTAGGAGTCACCTTACACGTCTCTGGCCCTACCTCTGTCTACCTTGGCCTTTCACCTCAAGCGAAATGAAGCTGTCTGCCCTTTATGCTCCAGTGTCTTGGATGTCAGGATCTTTGTCTCACTCTGCAGGCCAGTGTTCTCCCAGATGGAGGAAAAATTGACCCAATGCTGGAAAATATAGGAAGGCAATATTAATCTTTTTATATTTATTTTAAATCTAAGGAAATAAAGTTAACTTTTCTTATCTTTAATGCATGGATACATCCTGGTACTTTCACTCAGTTCCCCCATTATACCAAGTTTACTCTAACCCATTTCCTCATATTCAGCATATTTTGAAATGCTATAAATTAATTTCATATGGTTTTAAGTGAACTTAATGATGTTAACTTGTTTTATTTTTTAAAACAAAACTAACCTTTATATAATTGGGCAAATGCCTTAAGTATATTCCTTCAAAAACCCTGGATTCTTAATGATATTTGTAATGTAGGTACAACAAGTAAAAAGAAGCTATCAGAGTGGACTCTTCTGTATGTCTATGAGGACTTCCTGGGCAGCAGTATGGCATGTGGCTGTCAATAATATGCAGGGGCCCAGCTGTCAGACCTATTAGAAGTAAAAACAGTAACAGTAGCAGCCTGATTGTATTTTGAAGAAGACTTAAATTATGAAGATCATTTAAAATACAGATTTACTTTGGGGTGCCTGGGTGCCTTGTTTAGCTAAGTGGCCAGCTTTTGATTTCAGCTCAGGTTGTGAGCTCAGGGTCCTGGGATTGAGCAGTGTCCTGGCTCTGCACTCAAGATCTGCACTTGAGGATTCTCTTTCCCTCTGCCTCTGCCCCTCCCTCCACTTATGTTCTCTCTCTGTCTCTCAAATAAATAAATCTAAGAAAAAAATGAATAGGGAGTGCCTGGGTGGCTTAGTTGGTTAAGCATCTGCCTTGGGCTCAGGTCATGATGCCGGGGTCCTGGGATTGAGTCCTGTGTCAGACTTCCTGCTTGGTGGGGAGTCGGCTTCTTTTTCTCCCTCTGCCCTCCCCCACTGCTCCTACTCTCTTTCTGGCACAGTCTCTCTCTCTCTCTCTCACACACATGAATAAATAAATAAATAAATAAAATCTTTAAAAAAAACTTAAATTAAAAGAATCCATAGATTTTTATCAACTATTGCTATGTAGGAACATTATCCTAAGGGTTTATTTTGCCCTGAGATATTAGATGAAAGGAATACAATAACAGTAATAACCTATTATAGTTGTGATAATTTACAAATAGTAAATATCCATTATTGACAGGATATAATAAAAATTTTATTAAGAGTATGGATTAGAAAAGTTGAGAGAGCACTATCATGAGCTTAGAGACCACATGCTCAAAGCTCTTAGAGGATAGAGACCGTGTCTTCCTCATCTTTGTAGCTCCAGCACCTGGCACAGTTACTGGAGCATAGTATATGCTCAGAAAATAAGTGAGGAATAAATCAATGGTAGAGTCAATGCAGAAAGGTGAATGCTTTGCAGAGAAACCCAGATCTTTTCTTCTATTTTAAACTGGTACTGGTACAACCTCAAAATCTAGAGGTGAGAAACTAAGATGAAAAAATCAGATGAGTCAGATGAAGGAAGTAGGTTTATGTCTGAGTACGTGCAGTGAAATGATGACCCTGTAATGTGAATATGTCTGGTGAGGTCAGCACTTCCTGTCTCATGGGGAAAGAGAGACTGTCAGTCAAAGGAAGGAATTTGGGATCATTCTCTTGTGATTTTATCTTAAAACTGAACCTCAATGCTCAGATTCAAATCCAGGTCTTGCCCTCTCCCACCTTCTACTTGTGCCTCTGTTACTGTAAAGACTTATGGAACTTTGAAATACTCACCTGCATTCCTGAATGATTTTATTTGTCTCACTATGGTAACAGTCCCCAAAGTATTTTCTGATAAATGATTGCAACTATACTTATATAACCCTGCAAGCCCAGGCTTGTCCTTCAATATAGTGGCAAAAATCTCTCAAATTCATGTCGTGGTACTACACCAAAAATCTCACCTTAGGACTTCTTTGTTTTACTATTTAAGGATTAGTTATCCTTAGAAGATCTTGGTTTGTAATAAAGGAATTCTTTAATCATTTCTATGCATAAGTAATCATTTTAAGTGCTAAGGAAAGTAATGTGGGCTAGCAATTAACATGTTTTCAGAAGTAAAGAAAGATATTTTCTCAATATTTTAAAAGAACAAAATGGTTTCAATAACTAGTATAAAATAAAGCCTCATTACTTTATGGCAAATGTTTAATTCGTCTCTGTCGAATTCGTCTCTTGATTAAATGTTCTATGAGATTTTAAGGTAGTTATAAACTGAGCTAGTATGTCTTAAGACTGGTAATATAGGCATTTCACAAATAATATTGATCTTTTAATTAAGTGTTCATGATAAATATAGAATATTCATTTGAGCACTAATATTTTTCATTGCATTATTATGCAAGAGTAGCAACCATCAATAGTGAGGGAAGCTTGCTTTCTGTAATTCATTGCCCATGATCACACCAGGCCATTAGTAAGTACCATGAAAGCAGGGAGCAATATGTCTCTTTTGTCTACTGTAGTGGACCATATGTGTAGTACAATGGCTAGCACTTAACAGAAATCCAAAAGATATATGTTGAATGAATAATGCAATATGTGTAGGTTCATCCCTGACACCAACCACACATTATACCTATTTCTGTCTAGAAAAACAAGTCTCAAATAATAGCTACTAGGGCAGGGAGTTTCAGTTTTGGATCTGCAGAACATTGATGTTCTGTGGAGATGCTGAGGGGTTCTGCAATCAATAAATTACTTTCTGCCAAACCTTTAAATGGCCTGAGAATATTTGTCAGGATTCTTAATTACAATAGAATATAGCTTAAGCAAAACAAAACCAAAAACATTTGCTGAGGAATACAACAAAGATAGAACAAATGAAGCCAATGAAAGGGCAAGATTCAGTGTTTGCCTCAGAAAAACTCACCACCTCCATCTCTCAAGATGTTGGCTTCATATATGCTCACTGCAGACTGGTTTCTGTTAGTAGGAAACATAGCTTGTGATAGCTGTTAAGCTTTATGTTTTAGAACTTTAGTCATGGATAAAGACTGACTTTTCAGGCTTTCTTTGGCCTTAAGTTTAAAATCTTGTAAAAGGAATTTTGTTTGCCAAAGAGTTCGGCTATTGAAAAGGTCTGAAAAATTTTCGCTCTAAGCAATTAATTTGCAATCCCACTCCTCTTTTCTTATTCTCCTGATTTTATCCCCATCTGCTTTCCCTCAGCATCATTTTCCTCTTTGTGAACTTGGATGTCCCTGCCTTGTCTTTCCCCCTTCTTAACTCTACCCCCTGGCATGTTTGGTTTTGAGATTTCCTGTTCCTCAGGCTTGATATGCCTTTGAGTCCTTCTATCCTCTTATCTTGAGTGAAGACTCCCTGCCCAGGGAATCCCCTTCCAGCTTTCTGTCTGGGAGGAACTGAGCATATAATGTGCAAGTTTCAAGAGTACACATACCATAACTGTATTAAATTTTCCTGCTTCTTTTAAAAAGTTTTCATTTAAGGACAAAGGCAGTTATTTTATATCCACTGTACTCCCAAGCAGCATGTAAATAGGGTAGAAGTTCTTAAAATAACTTCTTTTGTAAAGTGGGACACCTTCAATCCTCAGACAACTAGAATTTTCTCTGAAACAAGTACTCAGAAATGACCTTGATTGGTAAAGAGGTACATGCATATTGAAGCATAAGAATGAGCAATATAGTCTTTCCTTTCTGTTCCTGGACAATTAAGGTTCCTTTTTTGTAAGCCATAGCAGAGCCTAACCTCAGTCAATGTTTGCCAGTGACATTATTTGGCTATGACCAAGGAGTTGCCAGCCAGTTTTTAGGGTAGGATATTTCACTTGCACTATTTCACTTAAACTTTTGAACTGAATTCAGAAAATGTGAGAGACTTGTCCTGGAAAAACATTTGAAATCTTGAGAAAATAATTACTAATAGAGTCACAGAGCAGAATGAATCTAAGTGAGTAAGGGAGTAATCCTACGAAGCATTCTACACTGATCTCTCTGGTGAAATTGTTTTTAAATGAAGAAAAATGAAGTTGTACATTAATAAGTTTATGAGGATATGGATAAGTGCTTTTGAAACAGTAATGATCTTGCCCATAAGAGAATGTAGGTTGAAAATTGGAGTTGATCTAGGATCAGCTCAGTTAAGTTCATCATAATCATCTCATGTTCTGCAGTTGATTAGCATGAATTCCATCATACATAAACTTTCTCTCTCTCTCTTTTTGTTTGTTTCAGGTGATTCTTACTTAGAATAATTGAAAGAAGCCCTGACAATTTAAACTAAAATAAAATTCATTAAAAGGCTATTTAATCTTTGTTTATATTACTTCAAGTTATAGAGAAAATGAAAATGTATTATTCTGTTCTAAGGAGTTATTGTCACACTAGAGATCACCAATATATGCTAGGAGATTTAGAAGTTTCCTATGAGAATATAACAATTTCATGTTTTTATTTCAAACACAATCTTTAAGGGAAGAAGATAAATATGTAGTCTTTTTGGTGCCTATTTTTGTGCTCATGGATTTATGATATGTAAGTGCCAAGTGATCACCTAAGTGCCAGAGTCTACATTTTGATATATTGCTCATATCAGGGTCTAAGAATCACAGAGTCAATGGACACATTTTCTGGTATTTGGGAGTATTCTTATAATAATATCAATAAATAATATTTTATAATATTTTTGATGCCAGATGCTCTTCTAAGAATTTTTCATATATTATCTGCCATAATCCTCATGACTCTAAGAAATACCACTGTTATCTTCTTTTTACAGATGGGAAAATCGAGGCACAAAAAAGTTAAGGAACTTTCCAAAGACCTCAGAGTTGAGTTTTGAATCTAATATTCTAGCTCCAGAGCTTACACTCTTGATTAGTATGATATTTTTCCTCCCTAAATGGAAAAATGGGTACTATTCCCTTTCTTTGCCATTGGTCATCTATAATTATGATCACTAAAAAGTAATTACTTTTGTTAATTTAATGATAATAAATTTTAATTTCTTAGAATAAAAGGACTTCAGAAAATGTTGGCTGGTCACTATTTTTTTAGAAGAGCTTATTCATCTATTTATTTGAGAGAGAGAGAGAGCAAGTTGGGGGAGGAGCAGAAAGAGGGGGAAAGTAGACTCCATGCTGAGTGCTGAGTTGGAACCCAAAGCAGGGCTTAGTCTCACAACATTGAGATCATGACCTGATCCAAAATCAAGAGTCAGATGCTTAATGAACTAAAGGACCCAGGTGCGGCACTCACTGATCCTTATTTTAAGAGTATGATTCAGCTTATTGGATAAATTAATTTATATGGAATATATTTTTAGAGTTAGCAATAGCAAACTGTTAAACTATAGTAAGAATAAAGTACAGATTTCTCTTGAGGTATATTACCTATTTAGGAAGGCAACAATGTTTTCTCTACACAAGTTCCTCTTCTCTCTCTTCCCTTCCTGAACAATCAGTTCTGAAGCCATTTGAAGGGGCAGAACAAGACTGGTCCCTGCACTAGAGGAGGAGGGAACTGCAGTGGCTCAGGGCATGGCATTGGAGCCCAAAACAGGAAAGGAGGGGATTCATTTGGGAGGGCTGACCAACCAAGATAAGGACTACATCCATGTGGAGGGGCAGCCTCATATAGGTGCCAGAACTCAAGAGTAGCTGGGGGTACCTATGAATGGGGGTGATCTAGTGTAGTGTGTTGGAGCTCAAGTAGGGTGAGTAGAGTGTGACTTGAGGTTTTGAAACTATACCGTAGGGGCAACCATGTCCATGCAGTGGGCTGCGAAAACAGATGGGGAGTCAAAGTGAGAAAGATGTCTATTTAGAAGATTCTAATCTGCCATGGAATATTGGTGCTTATATGGTAGTAGTGGGGTACCTGTTCTGGATTGTTGGAACCCAAATGGGTTGAAGAGGGAGTTGGTATAGAGGAGGAATGGAATCAGAGATGAGAGATTGGTTACATATAGAGTGCTGATGAAATAAAAATATATAAAGGGTAATGGGGGGCCAGGTATCTCACTATTAGAATAAGTTACAAAAGTAGGAAAGGAAAGAATGAGAATGAACTCCATACTGTTGTATTGCAGTTGGACATATTACTGTACATGGTGTAGTGTCTCTCTCTCTATCTATCTATCATCATCATATAAAAAATAATACAATAATACTAGGGGACTTTAACAACCCCTCACTGCAATGGACAGTTCACCTAAGCAGATGATCAAGAAGGAAATAAGGGCTTTGAATGGCACACTGGACCAAATGGACTTCACAGATGTATTCAGAACATTCCATTCCAAAGCAACAGAATACACATTCTTTTCTAGTGCACATGGAACATTTCCCAGAATAGATCATATCCTGGGTCACAAATCAGGTCTCAACTGGTACCAAAAGACTGGGATCATTCCCTGCATATTTTCAGACCACAATGTTTTGAAAATGGAACTCAGTCACAAGAAGAAAGTTGGAAAGAACTCAAACATGGAGATTAAAGAGCATCCTTCTAAAGAAAGAATGGGTCAACCAGGAAATCAAAGAAGAATTTTTTAAAAATCATGGAAACAAATGAAAATGAAAACATTAACTGTTTAAAACCTTTGGGATGCAGCAAAAACAGTCCTAAGAGAGGACTATAGCACTACAAACCTTTCTCAAGGAACAAGAAAGGTCTCAAATACACAACCTAACCTTACACCTAAAAGAGCTGGAGAAAGAACAGCAAATAAAGCCTAAACCCAATGTTCAACAAAGTACCAGAAGTCTTAGCCTCAGTAATCAGACAAAGAACGAAATAAAAGTCATCTGAATCTGCAAAGAAGAAGTCAAATTCTCATTCTTTGCAGAAGACATGATACTCTATGTGGAAAACCCAAAAGACCCCCCTCAAATTGCTAGAACTCATATAACAATTCAGCAAAGTGGCGGGATATAAAATCAATGCACATTAATGAGATTGAAGAAAGAGAAATTAAGGAGTTAATTCTATTTACAATTGCCTAGATATCTAGAAATAAACCCAACCAAGGAGGCATAGGATCTGTACTCAGAAAACTTTAGAACATTCATGAAAGAAGTGGAGGCAGATACAAAGAAATGGAAAAACATTCCATGCTCATGGATTGAAAGAAAAAATATTGTTAAAATGTCTATGCTACCTAGAGCAATCTTTACATTCATCACAATCCCTATCAAAATACCATAAACTTTTTTTTCTCAGAGCTGGAACAAATAGTCCTAAAATTTGTATGGAACTGGAAAAGACCCCAAATAGCCAAAGGAATGTTCAAAAAGAAAACCAAAGTTGGGGGTATCACAATTCCAGACTTCAAGCTCTATTACGTAGCTGTAATCTTGAAGGTACCATGGTACTGGCACAAAAACAGTTATATAGATCAGTGGAATAGAATAGAGAACCTAGAAATAGACCCTCAACTGTATGGTCAACTAATCTTCGACAAAGTGGTGAAGAATATCCAATGGAAAAAAGTCAGTCTCTTCAACAAATGGTGCTGGGAAAATTGGACAGCCACATGAAGAATGAAAGTGGACAATTTCCTTATACCATACACAAAAATAGACTCAAAATGGATGAATGATATAAATGGGAAACAGACATCCATTAAAATCCTGGGAGAGAATAGAGGCAACAACCTCTGTGTCCTCAGCTGCAGCAGCTTCTCGCTAGATGCATTGCCAAAGACAAGGGAAACAGAGGCAAAAATGAACTATTGGGACATGAACAAGATAAAAAAAAAAACAAAAAACTTTTGCAAAGCAAAGGAAACATTTGACAGAACCAAAAGATAACCGGCAGAATGGGAGAAGATATTTGTAAATGAAATATCAGATAAAGGCTAATATCCAAAATCTATAAAGAACTTATCAAACTCAACACCCAAAGAACAAATAATTTAATCAAGAAATGGGCAGAAGACATGAACAGGCACTTCTCCAAAGAAGACATTCAAATGGCCAATATACTCATGAAAAAATGGTCAACATAATTTGGCATCAGGCAAATACAAATCAAAACCATGATGAGAAGCCACCTCACACCTGTCAGAATGACTAAAATTAACCACTTAATAAATGACAGATGTTGGCAAGGATGTGGAGAAAGGGGAACCCTCTTACACTATTGATAGGAATACAAGGTGGTGCAGCGACTCTGGAAAACAGTATGGAGGTTCCTCAAAAAGTAAATAGAGCTACCCTATGATCCAGCAATCACACTACCAGATATTTACTCCAATTATACAAATGTAGTGATCTGAAGGGGCACGTGCACCCAATGTTCATAGAACCAATGTCCACACAGCCAAACTATGGAAAGAGCCCAGATGTTCATTGACAGATGAATGGATAAAGAAGAAGTGGTACGTATACACAATGGAATATTACTCAGCTATCAAAAAAAAAAAAAGAAACCTTGCGATTTACAGTGATGTGGATGGAACTGGAGGGTATTATGCTACGCAAAATAAGTCAGTCGGAGAAAGACAATCATCATATGATCTCACTCATACATGGAATTTAAGAAACAAAACAGAGGGGGGCGCCTGGGTGGCTCAGTGGGTTAAAGCCTCTGCCTTCGGCTCAGGTCATGATCCCAGGGTTCTAGGATCGAGCCCCACATCAGGCTCTCTGCTCAGTGGGGAGCCTGCTTCCCCCCACTCCGCCTGCCTCTTTGACAGCCTTTCTGCCCACTTGTGATCTCTCTCTGTGTGTGAAGTAAATAAAATATTAAAAAAAGAAAAGAAACAGAGGATCATAGGGGAAGAGAGGAAAATATAAAACAAGAGGAAAAAGAGAGGGAGACAGGCCATAAGAAACTCTTAATCATAGGAAACAAACTGAGGGTTACTGGAGGGAAGAGGAGTGGGGGTAACTGAGTGATGTACATTAAGGAGGGCATGTGACGGTGCACTGGGTATCATATAAGACTAATCAATCAATGACTTCTACCTTGGAACTAATAATATGCTATATGTTAATGAACTGAATTTAAAAATAGATTTATATGTATTTATTAACTTAAAAATAGATTTATATGTATTTATTAACTTAAAAGTATTTATAAATACTTATTCACTGTAATTTTTATTAATGGAGAAAACCTTTCATCAGTTGAGAGTGCAGAAAAGCAACATTTGTATATAAATAACCCTATTTAAAAAAAATTACTTCAAAGCAAAAGAAAAAAGAAAGAATTGTGTCATAGAAGGAGGTAGAAGAAATTATCCTCAGTTTTTAGGTCTATGGAAGGATGCTAGTTCTGAACATGGAGTTTGGAGTATCTGTCTTTAGGCTGAGAGAGCAAAGGGAAAAATTGTTTCAATCTGAATTTGTGGTGATATCTGGAGGCCCCAGTTAAAAGAGTATCTCCTAATTTGAGAGTAAAAGTCTGAGAGGCTGGAGCTGAAAAAAGCTTAGGAGAAAAAAATTAATCACATTGCATATGGTTAATTTGCTTTCAGGTTTAGTGAAGCAGTGATGTGTACATAGTAGGTCTTAACCTTGGCTAATCGTTGACATTTTGTAGGGAGCTTTTAACATACATAAATAAAAAATATACATATATAAATAAAGTATATATATATATATGTATATATATATATATATATATATATATCTCAGAAATCACCAGGAATCACTGAAATGGTAAAAGAGAGAAGAAGCCAGTGGCTTCAAAACCTATTTTTACCATTTCTTAAAAGTATGTCCTTTGGGCATTAAGTGGTTTAAGCCTCTGTCTTCAGCTCAGGTCATGATCTCAGGGTCCTGGGATCGAGCCCCACATCGGTCTCTCCACTCAGCAGGGAGCCTGCTTCCCCCTCTCTCTCTGACTGCCTCTCTGCCTACTTGTGATCTCTCTCTATCAAATAAATAAATAAAAATCTTAAAAAAAAAAGTATGTCCTTTAACAAGTTATTTAACCTTTCTGAGCCTCAGTTTTCTAACCTATAAAATGGGACTAATAGTAGCTATTTTATAGTATTAAAAGGGTTATAGGTGCTCTCTCAATAAAGGTAAACTTCTGTTACCCCTTTACCCAATTAATTTACCAAACATATTTCTTACTCTCAGATGCCCCTAAACAAAAATTATACTCTAGAATCTAAGCTGAGAGTATAATTTAACCAATTTAGTATAAAGTGGATTATACATTAGAAATGAGAAGCAAGACCACACTTTTTTTTGCAATTTAAGGCCTTGGTTAAGGCAGCAGTACAGCAAAGCAGGGGAGAAGATGCAGAGCCTTGGTCTTCAGGATGCTTCTGTTGCTTTGGCAAATGGGCATGACCAGAGAGGTCGTGCCAGGGAATGTTCTCCTTCTTTTCATGTTACCTTGTGTTGCCCAAGGACCACTTCCCACTCCCAGAAACATGCCAGGGCTCCCTTAGCAGTTGCCAGAAACCTTATTTGACCTACAGCAATGTGAGCGAGGCTAATACCTATCTTTCCATAACATAGGCCTTTAACTATAACAGCTCAAGAGAGAGAGAAAAGCAGGAATCCATTTGGTGTTTGACTAAAATTGGGTAAGACTAATAAGGGCAATTTTGTAACCTGTAATTCCTTCACTTCTAACATGAGTATGTTCCTTCCTTATTCAATATTTTTCATGTCATGTATTTTTGTGTTTTGTTGTTGTTTTTGTTTTAAGGCTTCATAGTATTCCATTGAAAAACTACACTGTATTATTTAACCAAACCCCTAAAAAAGAGATTTTTAAATTTCTTTTAAAGTATTTATTATTATAGACATACTATAATTAAAATCTTCTTTCCTATATCTTTGTGTGTACCTCTGTTCTAGGATGAATTCCTAGAAGTGAAAATACTAGGGTTTCAATACACATTGCCAAGTGATCTCCAGAAACGTCTAACAATTTATATTTCTTTGATGTTACATTGAAGTATCATTTTACTACATCTTTGTCATTAGTGTATCATTGCTATTTATTTTAAAGATTTTATTTGTTTATTTAACAGACAGAGATCACAAGTAGGCAGAGAGGCAGGCAGAGAGAGAGATGGGAGGAAGCAGGCTCCCTGCGGAGCAGAGAGCTCGATGTGGGGCTCGATCCCAGGACTCTGGGATCATGACCTGAGCCGAAGGCAGAAGCTTTAACCACTGAGCCACCCAGGTGCCCCATCATTGCTATTTTTAAAATTTCTGTGAATCTGTGAGATAATGAATAATAATAATAGCTAATGCATGTATAGTGCTTACAATGTGCCAAGCACTGTTCTAGAGCTTTACATAGTAAGCAATAGGAGACAGAATGCTAAGATGGCCTCCAAGACTTCCTGTTCCCTGGTGTGTGTGCTTTGTGTAATCCCCAGGAGTATGAATATGCAGAGATATTACTCCTGTGATTTTGTTATTTTATATGGCAAAAGGATTTTGCATAGGCAATTTAGGTCCCAGATCAGTTGACCTTATGACAGATAGGTTATTGAGTGGGCTGCCTTTGTCACTTGAGTCCTTTAAATCAAGGTTTAATGGTCAGAGACAGAGGAAGTCAGAGTTTCAAAGCATGAGAGAGATTTGACATGGGAGTGATTATCCAAGGTGGTCTTGAAGTTGGAGGGAGCCACTTGGCAAGGAATGCAATCTCTAGTTGCAGAGAGTGGCCACTGGCTGAAAGCAAGCAAGGAAAAGGGACCCTCTGTCCTATCACTGCACGTTACTGAATTCAGCCAACAATAAGAATAAGATTGCAAGTGGATATTGTCCAGAGAACCCGCAGAAAAACTGAACCTGGCTGATATTATAATTTCAACTTTGTCATATCCTGAGGAAAGAACCCAGCCATACCATACCAGATGTCTGACCTGTGGAACTATGAGCTAATAAATGAGTATTATTTTTTAAAAACACATAAGACACAGGAACCAACTTGAAGAGCTGTCTCCTGGCTAAACTGAAGGTAATTTGAGCATCAAAATAAATAATTACAGTAACAGGGCACCTGGCTGGTTCAGTCAGTAAAGCTTGAGACTCTTGATCTCAAGGTTGTAAGTTTGAGCTCCATATTGGGTATAGAGATTACTTAAAAATAAAATATTTTTTTAAGGATTATATTTATTTATGTAAGAGAGAGAGCAGGAACTGGCAGGGGTAGGGAAGGACAGAGGGAGAGGGAGAAGCAGGCTCCCTAGTGAGCAGGGAATTGGATGTGGGGCTTGATGTAAAGACCCTGGGACCATGACCTAGCCAAAGGCAGATGCTTAATCACCGAAGCCACCTGGACACCCCTTAAAAATTAAATCTTAAGAAAACATAATTATAGTAACAGATGATAGCCCACTGAATAAAATCAATCTATACAGATATAGGCAAAGAAATATACAAATTAAATGTTTAATTTGGGATACTTACAGCATTTCAAAGTAAGTCTGTACAAAATATTTATTAATTAGAAGTGGAAAAAAGTGGCAGATGCTACCTTGATTAAATGTTCAAAATGAACATCATCAGTAATGGACAAATGGAACTCAGGTGATAGTATGCAATGAGAAGCACACAAATCACTTCTGTGACCTTCCTGTCAAAGACGTATAACCTGAGTCTGTGAAGAAACATCGGAGAAACCCAAACTGAGGATCATTTTACAAAATAACTGTTCTATGATTTTCAAAGTTATGAAGATCATAAAAGTCAAAGAAGACTGAATAGCGATTTCAGACTGAAGAGAGATGACAATTACATGTAATGCTTAATTCTGAACTGAAGTTGTTTAGTATAAAGAACATTATTTACTATAAAGAACATTATTGGAACAATGGGCAAAACTTGAGTGGGGTCTGAGGAGTAGTTGATAGTAGTGTTTATCAATGTTAATTTCTTATTAATAATCATCTTGTAGTTATGCAAGAGATTGTCCTTGTTAATAGGAAAGACATCCTTATGTGTCTTTAGGAGTGATGGGGAATTAGGGCAGCAACTTCCTCTGAAATGGAGTCTTCCTTCAGAAACATAAATTTATGCTGTTCTTGCAAATTTTCTGTAAGTCTGTGATTGTTTGAAATTTTTAATAAATTATTAAATTTAAAAAATATATTTTTTCTTCAATCACTTGCAAATTTGTAAATACAGAACAAAAAGATATTAAAAACCTATTCATACTTTTTGTTATACAGTGGTGTACAGTTCTCAATCATTTATTAAATATTCATGTAGGCACATATTCATACATACTTTTTATAAAATTAAAATTCTTCCTATTTTCTATCTTGCTTTAAGATTTTTGTATTTATATGTAATCTATATCTCATTAAATTATCTTCTATAATATTAATTTTTAAAAATATTTTATTTATTTGAGAGAGAGAATGAGACAGAGTGGGAGGGAGAGGGAGAGAGAATCTGAGGTAGATTCTGCACTGAGCATAGAGCCCTACTGGGGTTGATCCCATGACCTCAAGATTATGACTGAGCTGAAACCAAGAGTCAGACGCTCACCCGACTGAGCCACCCAGGGGCTCCTACAATAATAATTTTTCTGGTGACTTTTTTTTGCATGTGAAATATATTATGTTATTGCTTGAAATGTTCAGATTTGATTTTATCATAATTGAGTGCTTCTCATCGAGTTTGTCATCTCTGTCACCATGGCAAATTAACATCAGCTAGCAATTATAAAGAAATAGATATCTTGAACAAGTAAGTTAGGCAAATATTAAAGAAGAATAATGCCTGATATTAATGTATCCTTTTTCTTATGAATACTTCCCCTTGGACAAAGCCAGAAGTTATCGTCTTGTCTTCTGGGGACAAGTTGTCTTCTTGACCCAAGAAGGCACTATTACTGATGAATATTTGACTACACACTTCTTGTCATAGCCTTGTTCCTAACGACTAAAGTCAAATAGTAAATTTATGAATATACCACAGTTTATTGATTCAACCACTGATAGGGTTTGAGTAGTTTATGATTTGGGGCTACTAGGAATAGTGCTTCTATGAATATTCTTATACATACCTTCTGATGAATGTATGTACACATTTCTGTTGGGTACATGTGGGAGTAGATTCACTGGGCCATAGTAGCTGAACTGGCAGTAAATTTTCTAAAGCAGTTGTACCAACTTATACTCCCACCAGCAATGTTTGAATGTTCTGGTTGCTCCACCTTCTTTGCAACATTTGATATTTTCTTTGTCATTTTAGCCACTCTAGTATGTTTTTAGATGTACTGAATTTTGGTTTTAAATTGATTTGCCTGGGGTGCCTGGGTGACTCAGTTGGTTAAGTGTCTGACTTGATTTTTGCTCAGGTCATGATCTTGGGGATGTGGAATTGAGCCCTGTGAGGGTTTCACACTCAGCACTGAGTCTACTTGTCCCTCTCCTTCTGCTCCTCCCCTACTCAGGCGCACACACTTTCTCTCTCAAATAAATAAAATCCTTTAAAAATAAATTGGAGGGGCACCTGGGTGGCTCAGTGGGTTAAGCCACTGCCTTCGGCTCAGGTCATGATCTCAGGGTCCTGGGATCGAGCCCCGCATGGGGCTCTCTGCTCAGCGGGGGGCCTGTGCTTCCCTTCCTCTCCCTCTGCCTGCCTCTCTGCCTACCTGTGATCTCTCTCTGTCAAATAAATTAAAAAAAAAAAATTGGATTTCCTAATGAATAAAGTTGAACCCTTTTAATATGTTCATTGACCATTTGGTTTCCTTTTTTTGTGGAATGTTTATTCAGGTGTTCTGCCTCATTTTCTATTGGGCTCTCTGACTTTTCCTTATTAATTTGTAGGTATTTAAATATATTACATTAAATATATCTATATTCCGGATACAAGCCTTTTGTTGAATATATTATTGCAAGTATATTTTCCCACTATTTATAGTGGGGGAAAAGTTGCCTTTTTACTACCTTAATGGTGAATTTGGATGAACAGAAGTTCTTAATTTTAGGATTCCCCAATTTATTACATTTTCCATTTATGATTAGCTTTTTTTGGTGAACTGTTTGAGAAATCTTTGCCAACTCCAAGGTCATGAATATGTTTTCCTATGTAATCTTCTAAAAGCTTCATTTTTTTTATCTTTCACATTTGGATCTCTAATACATCTGGAATTGATTTTTGTTGAAGGTTGGGAAATAGGGCGTCAAGATTCATTTTTTCCATATGGACATCCAGCTATCCCAGGACCATTTATTGAAGGCTGTTCTTTGCACACTGCAGTGTGACTCACCTCTGTCATAAATCCAGTGACTATATATATATATATATATATATATATATATATATATATGGATCTATTTCTTGCTTCTCTGTACTGTTCATTGGCCTATTTGTACACCCCTGTGCCAATAACACATTGTCTTAATTACTACAGTTTCATAATGGATCTTGATATATGGTACTATAAACCCTCCAGCTTTGTTCTCGTCTTCAAGATTTCCTTGGCTGTCCTTTGTCTTTTGCATTTCTATAAACATTTTAAATCAGCTTGCCAATTTTTGCCAAAAAATCTTCTAGGATTTCAATTGAAGTATATAAATTAATTTGAAAGAATTGACATGTTTACAGTATTCGGTCTTTTCTATCATTTAAGTAATTTGCTGAGAGTTCCATAATTTAAAATTGGTGAGTTGGAATTCACTCTTCTGTAGTCTCATTCTAAAGCCCAACAGTCCTCCAGAGTTCAGGTGTATCTTAGTTTTGAGAATGTGTGTTTTCATATCAATTAAATTTTAAACAAATCCCATGTTGTTGGCAATGTTTTCTACAGGAACAGTTTTTAAAAATCTCCCATTGCATGGATAGCTCATGAATCTGGTGTCTTCAATTACCACTGACAAGTAGTAGTCATATGTTAATGATCATTTTGTGTATTATAAACCATTATATTTTGGACCAAATTACTTCGATGGTGTTTTTAAAACCAAGTGGAAAATCTTGTGCAGCCAAATTCTTACTGTTTGTCCTTGTGTTACATGACATTTGGTCCTCTCATTACCCTCCTCCTTACTCTCTTCTTGTACCACCCCAGGCAGAAAGAACTCTTCTTTCACACTTCTTTTTTTTTTTTTTAAGATTTTATTTATTTATTTGGTATATAGAGAGAGACAGCGAGAGAGGGGGCACAAGCAGAGGGAGTGGGAGAAGGAAAAGCAGGCTTTCCGCTGAGCGGGGAGCCAGACGTGGGGCTGCATACGGGGACCTTGGGATCATGACCTGAGCCACCCAGGTGCCCCTTTCACTCTTTTTGTTAAAGGAGAGAAATCTATTTTTCTTCTGTTTCCCCCAGCTTTCATAAGATATTATTGAAATTTTTCCATCCAAGGACTTCCAACTTTATTCAGATAATAGGGATCCCTGTGGAAGGAGAACATGAAATAGAGGAGAGTGGAAGGTTCCTTTCTCCTTTTCTGTGTGAAGAATTACGTTGAAACAAAAATTGAAACAGGAAAAGACTGACGTCTCTCATTATATCTTCTGCATTCATCCCATCTGGTCACACCAAATAGATACTCCCTTTCTCTTTTTCAGAGTGGAGCTGCTCATCCTGAGTTAGTTGCCTGCTGCCAGTGGGAATCCCACCACACCTGCCTTAGTTAGGGCCCTCCTTTGTGTTTGAAAATTACCTGCTCTACATCCTCTGTAATAAGACTTCTAACCACTTCAGTGAAGCTGATCTAAACTGTGAGTTTGCCTTTAGAGGGAGGAGGGTGCCTTCTTCTTTGACCAAACTTAAGGGAACTAGAAAGTAGAAACAAGAAATGAACACAATTTTTTTCTTCCCTTGTTCTTTTTAATTTTCTTTTTCTTCATACTTTCTTTCCCTCCTTTAAACTATCTTAATTTCTTTAACCTTCTCCTTCCATTTCTTCATGCCTTCACCTTAGAGATCTTTCCCTTATGCAAAAATGAGTTAATATTTCCTACCCATTATAATTTCTTCATGCATTCAAAATGTGTTAGTGATACTGTGTTCCAAGCACTATCACAAATGGATTCTTATAGTCCTTATTATTAAAGAGTGCTAGGGTGCCATCTTTTATTTAAAAATCTTAAAAATTATGTAGCATTTTAAGAGAAAATTCCTCTTCAAATAGTTAATCCTTTGTGGAAAATTATTTATTCTGGAGTACTGAAAACCCACAGATACATTCTTCTGTGTTATTTTTTGATAGTGAAACTAAGTTTCTCAAGATTCTTCTTCTTTTCCCTTCCAGAACCACCTACGCTCTTTACCTACTCTCTTTCAGTGGTGTTGAACTGCAAATGAAACTCTATTGGAGTTTTCAAATAGGAAATTTTTCTAGCTGTGATTTTCTCAAACTACTGTTGAAAAGCAACCACGTAATATTTTCTAGTCTTTTATCCTATGCTGTATTGATGGGTGCTTTTCTAGAAGAATTTTTATACTGCTGTATATGGAAGGGCATCAATACTTCTTGGATGCTTCAGATTTTCCCATTCTGTGTCAGCTGGGAGTTTTGTTAGACTGAAACTTATAGAACCTGCTTGCAGAAGCTTGAGATTTATTTCTCTCATAACAAGTCCAGAGAGAAGTAGTCTATAGCTGGTGTAGCAGATTCTTGATATCATCAGTGTCCCAGGCTCCCTTTGGCTTTCTTCTCTGGGATATTTAGTATATATCTTTTATCCTAATACTCACTACATAGTCACAGATGTCTTCTCCATATCCAGTTTCATGTTCACATTTCCAGGCAAGAAGAAGGAGGAAGACAGGGAAGGGATAGTACTCATATGAAGAAGCAAGTCCCGTACCCCAATTCCCAGCAGACCTCTGCTTATATCTCATTGTCTGGAACTGTGTCACATGGTCACTTAGAATCTAAGGGATATCAAAGACGGCCAGTCTTTTTCCTGAATAAAACTGGGTTATGCTAAGAAGGAAAAAGGGAAGAATGGCATAATTTTCTCAGCAATAATAGTGAATAGTGGAAAATTCCATTTAATTGTTAAACTCTATAACCTTGTTGTGGCCTTGAAATTAATAGTTCTCTTTTAACGAGCAAACTTGCAATCAAAAGAATGAGCAGTGCTTTTGTGACCATTAAGTAAAATTTAAAAATACTGTGTTTTGAATCATTTTGTTAAAGAAGATGTCAGAAGAAATTTCTAGTATAAGGCACAACAAATTTTTATAAAAATTATTTGATTAGGGGCACCTGGGTAGCTCAGTCAGTTAGGCATCCAACTCTTGGTTTCAGCTCAGGTCATTATCTCGGTAAGGGCTGTGAGATGGAGCCTGGCCTCAGGCTCTGCACTGGACATGGAGCATGCTTAAGATTCTGTCTCTCCCTCTCCCTCTGTCCCTCCCTGCCCGCTGCTAGCACATGTGCACTTTCTCCCCTCACCCCCCACCCCCAAGTTTAATTATATTCAAAATTAAAGCTAAAGTTAACTGGATATTTCAGGCTGGGCTTTACGGGTTGTCAGTCCTGGGAGGGTCAAGTTCCTTTGGAAGTAGACCACGTTTAACAGGTTCTGAAATGGGTGCAATTGGGTTGTTAGGCCCTGGGGCTCCACTGATAGAACCCACTGGATAATCACTTATAAATTCAAATGTAATTGTATTAACTATACAATAGATAATATAATTACTTAGAAATAAGATCTTTGGGGGTAATGTTTATTACTCTTAAGTATATAAATATATATAAATATAAATATATATATACACACACACATATACATTCTCTTTGTAAAAAGGCAAAGATTTCATTACAGATAGTTAGAGTACCCTTTGAAACTAACCTCCAGTTTCAGTATCCTCTCTAGTTTGGTCTATTTATATATCCTTTAGACTTTTCTCCCTATATGTGTAACCCTTTGTAGAATGAATGTGTGGGAGAGTGTGTGTAATATACATAACATTTTTTGGTGTCTTTTATGTTTATGTAATGGTATCACATGATATGTATGTTGGTGCAACTTGCTTTTTTCATTGAACAATACATGTTGAAGATAAAACCAGATAATCTGTGTGTACTATGCAAAAAATGATCTTCTAATCCTCAAACTCTTGAAGAGAGTTTGAGGGTAAGATGACACAGATGTGTTATGTGCTGTGATTAGCAGCTGAAGAGCTGCTCAAGGGGCACCTTCAACTGTCATTAACATGAATTATAGTCAGAGCTGAAACTCACCAAGAGGAAGGAGGGGTATTTTTCCTTTCTTACTTCTTGACATATGCCTTAGTACACTGACCATTTTGATTTGGAATTTGTTTTTATAAAACTTTTCATCTCATACAAGTGAGCCTAGATTTCAAACATTGAAAAAGAGGAAGGGAAAGTATGTGTTTGTCTCTTATATTACCATGCCCTAGGAAGAGGACCATGATCTGTAATGCAATCACTTGATGCTTTTTTAAGCAAATATCTGTTGAGTGTCTAATATATGACATACACTATTTTAGGCATTCTGGAGAAATAGAAATAATCAGCTAAAGGCCTTGATTTTATAGAGCATACATCCTTGGTTGTAGAAGTGAACAATAAGCAGATCAACAAATGAATGAATATATAGTATAATGCCATTTAGTGAGAAGAGCTATGAAGGGAAATAATTAGATTAAGGGGAAAAAGAGTGACTGAAGGTGAAGGGGGCTACTTTAGATGAGATGCCCAAGGCAGGTCTCTCTGTAGAGCCTGAATAAATCTATATCCCTTAGACTAGTCTATGATAGATGTTCAATAAACACTGAATAAATGAATAATGGCATCAGCAGGGATACACAAAAATATAATAGTAGCATAAGAGAGAAGATAAATAATCTATATCTGGATTAAGAGAAACTTCAGTAGGTTGCTTAAAATGAGACAAAGTATGTAGTCATTGGCCAGAGAGGCAGTGATTGAGAAGGGCATTCCAAGCACAGGTAACAGTATATGCAAAAGTAGGGAGGTATAAAAGAGCACCGTCAATTTCCTATTGCTACTGCAAAAATCTACATAAAAGATTTGGAAGGGGTGAATTACATGATGCTCCTCTACTGATGAGAGGTTAGAAATAAAATGAGCGGGGGAAGCAGATAAGCCTCTAACTTCAAGTCCAGCTATATAGGATGAGGAACTGGATTCCCAGATTGTATCAGAAGGTTGACAAAGTCTCCAGTTTAAGCATGTCCAAAATGGCAAGTGAAGAAGGACAAGTGATGAGTGTTCTCACAACAGAGGATCACTTTGAATACTCTCCTTTATGGGTTGCACTTTTAGGGAGAAAATTTAGGACAAAGTAATATTTCATCATAAATAATTATTTAATCTCCCTAAGTTGTTTTGCCGGAGCTTAAAACTGCCAGTCATGTCTTCCTGTTGGAATTTCTGAGGCAATCAACGTGAATTTCTCAGGGAGAAGAGGGAATAGATAAATTCAATTTCCCTCCTTCCCCCACCCTTTGTTTTCACCCTATACTACTTTAAACTAGGTACACATGCAATTTCTCTTGTATTTTTTGAAATGATTAAAACAGCTTTGAGGATGTAGGAGGAATAAAGGCATGGGAGGTTCTACAGAAGTTATTTCTACTCTCTGGAACTCTGAAATCTGTCAGAAACTTCTAAGTTCCTTGCCTTAATTAATTCTGTTCTTTCTACTTGATTTTGCTCCCCAGACTTTTATTGAGAAAGCGTATGGGATAAATAGATTTTTATTTTAATCACTTTCATTAATGAGGTTGATTTAGAGTCTCCTCTTTGAGCTATTCTAGACATAAAAAAGGGATATTCATAAAGAGTGACTATATGTAGAATTTGCTTCATAAGTGAATTTATATGAATTATGAAAAGGGCAGAGGTTTTATAGAATTACCTTTGTCTACTTATGGATTTTATTTTGCATAAAAGGGTAAAATATTTTTTGAAGAATTTCATTCTTGGATTCTTGTACTGGTTAATAAATGGTGATTTTGTGAATTAGTTATTTAGCAGCCATTAAAGATATATCCATATATGCATAGACACACAAATAGAATGATGCAGAAAGATGAATTATTAAATGAGAAGCAACTTGTAGAATTGTACATGTATCATGATTGCATTTGTGTAAAAATTCGATATGCATGTGTCTGTTTATATGCACAGAAAATCTTTGAAAGAATATACAATAAAACATTGAAAATGACTGCCAGGACTAAATACATCTGGAGTATTATGGCTAAATAGGGCTGGAAACTTTAATTTTTACCATATATTTTTCTGTACAGTTTCATATGATTTAACCAGTACTTTTATAATTGAAAGGATCGTTTAATATATTTTTTCCTCATACAACATTAAAAAGTGACCTTGTGAATATTTTAATGCTAACATTTTCAGGTTATAAAAAATGCTACCAATGTATTTATGTACCCTGTTTTTTTAATAGAAGAGGACTAGTGAAAAATATTTCAGTTCAATATTTCAGTGTGGAAAACTATATTGTATATACAAGTTCACATCTTAAAGATTTCTTGGTATCATGAAATCCAGTTTCATTTCTGACTGGTAAAATATGGAAACAGTGGTATCTTTCCCCCTAATTTATAGTGAAATAAGTATTGTCTTGGCTTAATATTTTTTAAAGTGTATTTTTTTTCTTCCTGTAAATATTTTTGAAATTCTGCTCAAACAAAAAAAAAAAGAAATCAAAATCAACTATAATCCTACTCTCCCCAAATTGCCACTATTAAGTATTTGACCCACAAAATCAGAATTAAGTTTTGTTTCTTTTAATAAACTTTTGTGGTTTTTTAGGGTCTGAGTCTTGTACAGTTCTTGGATAGTTTATTCCTAGGTATTTTGTTTTTGTTTGTTCTGTTATAGTTGTTCCTTTGACTGAGAGCCTTCTGCATTATGTTTGAAATTATTATTTATTATGTAACTGAACACTTTAACTATTTTTGTTAACTTTAATAGTTTCACTTTTGCTTCCATTCATTTTCCAGGACAATATTTTTATCTTATGCTGACTACAATGTATAATGTTTCATAATGGAAGTAATATGCACTGTTCTGCTTATAATTTAAAAGAGAATTTTGCATGTTAGAAAACTATTGCTTAAAGCAGACTTTGGCCATAGTATTTGAACTCACATTTGAAATGAGATCTTTCATATGAAAAAAGGCTATAATATGATGCTACATCCAAGGTATTTTATTTCATATTTGCATTGTTCTCACACTATTTGGCCTGGCAGAATCCCTACCACTTTTGAAAACTTACCTTCATGGGGTGATTGGCTAATCTACATATCTATACAGTTAGGCAGTTTAGAGTTAACAGACTATCCATGCGTTGTACAATTTTAAGCCTAAGTACAACTGAGATTTTCTTCCTTGGAGTATTAAAAGAAATTTTCTTAGGAAAGAGAAGAATACAGATTTTAATACTGTAAAAAGATTGCCTTGTTATATAAATGATCTCTTTGCTATTTTTTTCTCATCTCTAGAGAAGTCCTTCTTGCTCACCTACCCCACAGAGACCAGTTGAGGTCATGTAACTTTTTAAGTTTAGATTCTTTTTAAGTCAAATCTGTAAAAATTAACTTTATATTAAAATCTTTATTCAATCCTCTAGCTACTGTGAAGCTATCGTTACATTATATATTATAACCTTCTTCCTATACTATAAGAAACTTCTCATAAAAATATATTATTTTAAAATATTTTCAGTAATTGAGTAAATCTAAAAGGTTTAACATTTTGATAATACTCATAAGCAATTTCTAAAATGTCACATAATGTGAACTTGGAATTAATTTCTAAAACTAAGTGCTTTAAAATTGTTTAACATGGAAAATTCTGTTCAAGTAGCTGTTACTCAGTCAAAAGCATTTTAACTGCAGGCTGAAGTAGCCACTTTGAATTTCACTGGTAAGCATAAAATTGAAATGGCCTAGATGACATATGCTTGTTTGGGAATCAAAGACTGTTTGTTTTAGTACAGTTTCATACTCTCTTATCTGAAGTCTGTGCTGCCAGATGTAGTTTTGATTTTTCAGATTTTTAGAAATGTACTTTAGAGCAAATGTAATATAGAGCATATGCCCTATATTACTTAAAACTGATGGTATCTAAGCAGCGCCCTATAATAAAGCACATTAACACTTTTGGACAAATGTATGAATGTTTACATTAAATAAAATAAACTTTGGTTTGGGTCAAGTTTGCCACCAAGTGATTTCAGCTCCGATTGGATTTGGGCACCATCTTGATTATGATATACACCTTCATTTTCAGAGATTTTTGTATTATGAAAATGAGATTTTGGACTTGAAGTTCTCTGTGATCTTGGTCATTTTTCTGGGCTGCAATCATCTCATACGCTAAAATGAGAAGTTAGACTAAGTGAATTATATGTGAACTTTTCAGATTCTAAATATAATGTCTATTTAATTCTATGATATAAGAAACACTACGAATGTCATTCTTATATTATTTCAGTTTAACAATTATTTAGTTCAGAGATCCTCAATATCCCTGGAATGTAAGTGGTAACTATTTATGCTTTATATATAAATATTAGAAAATGTAGGTCAAGAAGTGTTTTTGCTTGCAAGGTCTTCTGTATAGTTGCAACCAAACTAGATTTCAGGTTCATGAAGACAGAGTAGTTTTTGTTTGCAACTTTGATTTTCAGAATGTAGTCTTCTTTGAGTTTCTTACAGTCATAATTAATATTTGCACCATGCAGAAATGGTAAGAAATGTTCTGTGGACTTCTTCACTTTCCTCTGGAAACCTGAAAATCTAAGCAATGTTCAACCAAGGTAACCTAAAGGGATTCTGCAAAACCCCCACTTTGTTTCAGGGCCTCAGTCATGCAATCTAAATCCCCCCAAAATGAGTCCTAAATCTGAGGGGCTGGGCTCCCCACTGAGGAAAAACCTAAAGCTAATCAATTAGAAAACTGGTGAGATCTCTCCAAGATGGAGATAGCAAGCTCATGTCAAGTTCCTGGTGGGAGACAGAGAAAACAAAAGGTGAGATTAAGTCAGCTAGAGTTCACAGACTGCTTGCTAAATGCAACATCCATTTGTTTTGGATACGGGCTTTATTTGTGGCATACCTTTGTTAATTAAAAGAAAAAAACGTATTTGATTATCTTTGGGCACGGAATGCTCTTTCGTGTTCTATGTTTTCTGCTCTCCCTGTCGTTGTGTACCTTGTCACTCTCTCATTGACTTGATTACCTCTGAAGGCATGTAAATGTGCCATTTCTGCCTGCAGGCGATACTATTAAGGCAGCCTTTTGAAAAGTGAAAATTTATCGTTGGAGAGGGAGGCTATAGTATGGACTAAGGAATTGGTATTGCAGCTCTTCCGGGGGTTAGAAAACATTGAGCTACCACCAGCTACCTTTTTTATTCATTTTCTCAAATAGTATTTATTGAGCATTTACTACCTGTGCTGGGCACTGGGGATGCAATCAGAAGACACACATAGGCCACAAGTCTATGGAGGAAGAAGACATTGAGTCAGTAAACATGAGGTTGTGAAGACTAATACAAATTATAATGGGAAAGAAAGAATAGGATGAGAGAGAAAAACAAAGCGTTCTCCCTTATTTAGGTGGAGAAGTCTGGTTAAGTCTCTGAGGTTTAGCTGAAAGCTGAGTAGGAACCAGCCAGGTAAAAAGAGGAAGGAAATAGGGGTGCCTGGGTGGCTCAGCTGGTTAAGCAGCTGCCTTCTGCTCAGATCATGATTCCAAGGTCTGGGGATTGAGCCCTGCATCAGGCTCCCTGCTAAGCAGGGAATGCTTCTCCCTCTGCCTCTGCCTGCTGCTGTACTTGTGCTCTCTATTTCTCTGTCAAATAAATTAAAAAAAAAAAAAAAAGGAAGGAAATATCTTTAAGGTAGAAAGAGAGTGTGGTTGGAATGTGTGAATGAGGTCAGAATGGAGAGATGAACAAGGGCAAGGTTATGCAGGGCTTTATGGGCCATTTAGGGCACTATTATAAAGGATAATGGAAGCTGTTGAAAGGTTTCAGCAAGGTCAGACTAGAGTTGTTTAAGAGGTTGCTTAGGCTACCCTGTGAAGAATGGTCTCTAAGGGTACAAAGTAGAACTGCTGCTGTCATCAGTCAGGAGGTGATGGTGGCTTAAGGCAGTACAGACTGACAGGTGAAAATCTTTCCCCCCAAAAGAAGAATCCTTATGGATAGGATGTAGATATGAGTAGAAACCAGACTATAGGGAGGAATGTCAGTGTTACCAAAGGCTTAAAATAAGAATTCCCTGACGTACACACTGGAGTTTATCGCTGTATTCTGAAAGCTGGTGGGCAATCACCATGATTCTTAGTAACTTGGAAGAGTTTCCAAAATATCATGTACTTGTGCTACTTCTTCTTTCATTTAAGAAGACTTAGGTTACCTCAAAAGCCATCAGACATGAGTAGTTGAACCTAGTGGATATGGAATAAAAATTTATGAAAGATGGTACTGTTACACCATTTGACTAGTCTGTTGCCCTGGAGGTGCCCTAAAATGATGCCAGTTTACTTTGGTGCTACCGCAGGTTGAGATCTCAGGAAGGAGATGTTGAGGCAGAGCTTGGGTGCTAAATATTCATTAGGGATCCATATCTGTGAAAGGAAGAAGGAGGAAGCAGGATTGGACAGATGAAAAAGTCAGTTTCACTGCAGGTCTAGCAAAAACCCTGCAGGGAGCTCTGGATGAAATATTGCTCATCGGGATGACTCACATTGGATCCAGACTGGTCAGAATTTAGAATCCTGCCTTGCTCAGTCTTTGGGTGTAGGATGCCCCAGCATTTGTATATCTTTGGATGAGGTTACTCTCTGAAACTGAGTCCAACTCTCAGAAAGAAGGGACAGCTGGGCATCGAATGCTTTCTAGAAGTGGATGGCACACCTGAGCATCAGCCACAAAGGCTGACTGGCTTAATGGTAGTAGTGAGTCACTTGGCCTGCTGCTTTATTTTTTTATTTATATATATATTTTATATATATACATATATATATATGTATATATATATACTTAAAGATTTTATTTATTTATTTGACAGAAAGAGTGAGAGACCATAAGCAGGCAGAGCAGCAGAGGGAGAGGGAGACACAGGCTCCCCACTGAGCAGGGAGCCCGATGCGGGCTTGATCCCAGAACGCTGGGATCGTGACCCAAGCTGACGGCAGTCACTTAACCAACTGAGCCACCCAGGTGCCCCCTGCTGCTTTATTTTTTAATTTATGTAGTTTTTTCCTCCTAGGGACTCAGGATAAAGTTTACACAATTTTTATCACAAAATATTTATCAGTCACTAAGACAATCCAAGAGAGGGGGATTAAAACATCTGAGGTTGGAAGGAGACACCAAGAACAGGAAAGGCATGGAGGGAAAAAACTAATGGAAGGAAGAAAACTCTGGAACTTGGAGAAGAAAATTTTAGTAAATACAAAGAGTTATGGCATCCAGCCATGGGCCTTGTTTTTAAAAAAAGAAAGAAAGAAAGAAAAAAGAAAACTACAATTAACACATCTTTAAAAACACTTGGGAGATAACATTGTGAAATCTTAGCTGTCTCTTGTTTCTTCCATAGATATGGAGGACTTGAATAAAAGAGATCAACCATTCATGACAATTCAGAAAAACGATAGCTCAGGTATTTTTTCTACTTCCAGATCTGTTCTATGATTTATAGTGGATTATGGATGATGTGAAGTTGGAATGTAGATTTTCAAAATTTTAATGGAAAGCTCATTGTTTGGTCATACTGAAGGTTTCTCCAGTTCTCTTACAATGCATACTCTACAATGTATACTTTAATTTTCAACAGTGGTCAAGATAACAATAATTTCCTTAACTGTGTTTGTCCTTAAATCATTTGGAGTCTACTTAAAAGTCATGTGACTCATGATATACTTAATCTCAATTACTTTGTATGGTACAGATTATTTATATAATTGGGGCAAAAATGCATTTTTTGCCCTTGAATTACTCAGATTATTATACTTTATGCTTCGTGGCCTTTGAGTACCTTCTACTTATGTTTTACTTTATCAGAAAAGCGAACATCATACTAAACTAGGATATTTTGTGTATTTGGATGGAGAATGCCTACCTGACCATTTTACATCATTTTATTCTTATTTGGCCCATTAAATTTTTTGGCTTTAAGTTTCAACCTTTTTTCAAATTTACTTGAAATTACTTCAATTTTTTCTATTAGAAATGCAGCTATAGTCTTAAAAATCTACTTAATTTTATTTATAATAAGATGATACTTAAATATTCACAGCTGATGCCTAAACCTTTTTTAAAATAAAAAGACTTGTTACACTTTGACAATTTTCTAAAATTCTCAATAAACTTACTTAAGTGGAAGTATTCCCTTTATGTTCTTTTAGAAGTAATTTTATACAAAGTATATAGTGGTAATTATTTTTAAAGTTTCTAAAGATAGAGGTTCAACTATACTATGAATGTTATAATATCATTTCTTGTTTTTGCTTAAAAATATTTAAAAATAATACAACAACATAACCATTTTGTGCTAAATAAAATAAATAAAAATGAAAACTAAAATAAATAACTAAAAAAATAAAATAACTAAATAGTTATTGCCGCTAACTTCGATTATGAGACTTCCAATAATGTGATATTATTTTTTTTGTCATTTTCTGTTTTAATGAAAAACAGATAATCTGGTATTCCATATGAAAAATGGAATGAGAAACATCAAGTATAAACCAGTAGACTATCAACAGTTGCATGCATTAACGGAAGCAAAAAAATTAGCTTCTGCCTCTACAGAGCTAAAGGTTAGAAGTGTGTATGTGTGTGTGTTTTCTAGTTTTGGAAAATTGAGTTTTCTGGAAGTAAAATGATATTTATAATGTAAATGTGAAAATTAATGACATTCTAAATAGTTTTTAGAATCTTCCAACTATTAATAATAGTGAAGAGCCGCTGACGTTTATTGAATGCTCTCAGACTCTTTGCTATATAGTTTACATGCATTCCTCAGTTAATGTTCATAACATCCCTGAGGTCTTTACTTTTAGAAAGCTAGCTATTTTATTAGCTTTTGACAATTTCTAACTTGCTCTGAAAAATAAGAACTGCAAATAAGTGCCAGCCATGGATTACCATCTGATTTAAGGCTCCTTTTGCAGCATGATACAAATGTGCCCTCAAGTGCCTCTCTTTTCTACAATTCACTTTTTTGCCCTCATCTCAGAAAAGGTGAACCTGGACTAGATTTTTCAAAAGCTTTTTGTACAAATGATTGTACAGTATTTTAGGACCAAGTGTGGTTTAGGATTACTATTACAGTATGTTTCTCTCTTGTGCAAATAATAAAGTACATTATAAGCAACATTGCTTTGTTGCATTAAAAATCTGATTTGGCAAAGTGACATATTAAGTAATTAAAAGTTTTCATCCATTTAGTATTTTTTGTGTTACATTATTTTTACATGGCTTTTTCTGGTTAATGTCTTTTTAAAATGGCAAACATTATGATTCCAAAGCACATTTTGTACTTATTTTAAAGAAATGACTATCTACCCATGAGATATATCCCTTCAAACTAAGCAAACTTCTTAGAAAGGGCCTCGTTTTTTCAGTTCAGATGTAACTTTGAAAGAATTTGATGTTCTCAGGACATTGAAAGAAATTTTATGGGAAAATCACTTATATAACCATCATCCTAATAAAACTATCTTCATATTTCTGACTTCTATTCTGACCCATTCTTTATACATCACATATATTCACACATATATAGACATAAACATATACAGAGATATTTTATTTTCTCCCATGATAAATATAGTCATGAAATCCTGTATACTTTCCCCCTAACACTTTGCCACATAATCTTTTTAATATTTATTATAGAATATTTAATTGCTCTCATAAATAAATATTTATTATGTGGCTCAATAATACAATAATGAGCAAAATACATCCCTTGCCCTCATAGCATGCACTGTTTGTAGGAGAGAAGGAGGAAAGTGAGTGTTTTCAAATAATAAAAACATGCTGTCTGGTGTATACTAAGAGGACTTGATCATAGTTCAGTGGGAAGGCTTTTTTGAGGCAATGACATTGGAATTGGGATGTCAAGGCCAATAAAAATTAAGCCAAAACAGGAGTGATGAGTACTTCAAATAGAAAAAGATAATATACCTTATCACATCTCAATTTTTGGATATTTGGATTGTATCCAATTTTATAATATTAGAAATCGTACTTTGGTAAATATCTTCATGCAGAGACATTTTCATGTTTTAGAATCTTTCACCCTCATAGGATAAATTCCCATGATTGGAGTGATCATGCAAAAAAAATTTGGATGTTTTTTAAAAAGTTCTTTTTTAAAGTGTTCTAATAAAGATACCACCACAGGTACTTCCTCTACACCCTTCCAGTATTGGAATATGTACATATATATTCATGTATATACACACATACATCTTAAATATTATCTATATATCTGTTTTTCTCTGTCCACCCATCATGTTCCAAAAATTTTTTTTGGCTGAATGTAGAATGGTTAAATGTTAGAACTCATTGCTTGGCCATGGGGAATTTCTCTTTGGTAATAGAATCACTATCAAAGAATAAACATGTTTAAAAATGTTAATCATTGATGTGGCTTTCAGTTTTTGATATTAAGTGCAAGGGCAGTAATTTCTCAGCCCTGTCAGCTGTTAGATTGCTTCTCTGGTCACTGTGTTACACATTCGTGAGATTAAACAGATGATTACTTTCAACTGACATTTTAAATAACATCAATACCCTTTTTGTTCATAGAATATAATTCAGGAAGAAGCTTTTTAGTTACATATTTTCTGGAAATAACTGTACCTGGGATTTATAGCTTGGCAAATCTCAAAAATCCTTGTCTTCAACTACTGAAAATGGTCCACAGTCTGTAGTAATCATTTTGATAAGCTTCTTGCTTCCATTTTTAGTCTCCATAGATTCATAATGATAAGGAATTGTCCTGTTAGAGCATTTTTATGGTATCTGTTGTTTTGAATTTCAGTTAGTGAGAACAAAGCGTATCCTGGATACCTCATCATTTTCTAATACTTTCTTCTTTCCTTTTATAGTTTTCATTTTTTAGTACAGCTGGATTAAGAAAGATGTACTGAGAATGTTGTTTCATGTGATTTTTGGTTCATGGCTTAAATGGAATTAGTTAACTAGAAATTAAGTATAATTCTTAAAGTTTATTTTATTTAATGTTATGAATGCTAATCTATATACAAACCAGTCTATACCAACTGGGATTATTATTATAATGTTATCTCTGTTACCCTTTCTTATATTGTTATTTACATTTATTTACATTTATATAAAATATGCCTTGGCTCAAGAAGAATATTTTTCTTCCTCATATTACATAGTTAACATTTTTTCAATATTTTTGTTAAATATCAGTTCATTTCCTACTTTTTACCTAACTAAATATGTTCTTTTCTTGCACATGAAATTAACAGCTTTAACAATCTTGTTAATTACTGTAGCAGTATATTCTGGCAATATTAAGTGTAAATATACTTAAACTGAAGGATAGAATGTTAACACTAAGGATGTATTTGCTTTAAGCTGGATCTAGAGTACTTAGTTATATTTGATAATTATTGTTAATTAGCAGTAAATTCAGAAGATTTGCCTTGTTTCTGTTACTTGTATTGGTATATTGATCAGATGTGTTTATGTTATTGATCATGCACAAATTGTGGACTGCCAGATAAGATACTGATGTGAACATAGAGTGATCTAGTCTTTCACAGGCTGAGATTGAATCTGAAGTCAAAAAGTAGATTTGGGCTGGAAACAGAGACCAATTTTTGGTATATTATATGTTAACTGTTCACATATAATTTAGGTTAAATATAAAAGAGATCTTTACGATTATTTTTATTTGAATAGTTTTGCTTAGCAAGAATAAATATTTCTTATTATCTAACTATTTGTCTACTAATTCTTTTTAAAAAACATTATCAGAAATTGTAAGCACATGCAAAATGAGAGTGAATGATTAATAATCTCTTTGTAATTTATCCAGCTTCAACTATGATCAACTCTTGGCTATTGTTCTCTCTGTAGTCCTTACTACAACTTTCCCCTCTGCTGGGTTGTTTTGAAGTAAATCTCAGGCATCATAATATTTAACCATAAATATTTCAGCATGTATCTCTAAAAGATGGGGGCTAAACAGCCCCACCCCAAACCTTATAAGACCATTACCATTAGGATACTAATAATTTCTTAATTTCAAATATCCAGTGTTAAATTTCCATGATTGTCTTCAATTCTTTTTACTTGGAGTTTGTTCAAATCAGTGTCTAAGTAGGATCTGCATATTACAGTTGATTTTATTTTTTAGGTCTCCTCTATCCTCTTATATTTTTGTAATTTATTTTTGAAGAAATTATATTGTTTGTCTTTTATATTTTCTTACAGTTTGGATTTTGCTGATTACATCCTGGTGGTGTCACTTAACATGTTTTTCTGTCTCTTGTATTTCCAGTAAATTAGTAGTTATATCTGCAGACTGGATGAGATTCCGGTTCAACTTATTTTGGCAGGATCACTTATTGATAGAATTTTTGTACTGCAGTCTTTTTCCATCGCAAATAGTGCTGCAGTGAATAGTTTGTTGTTCATTTGTCTTTTTATACTTTTGTCAGTATAGTCTTCTATAAGCAAATTTACTATGTCAGGGGGTAAATCCATTAGAAATTTCACCATACACCTCCAGATTCCCTTCCATGGGAGGCAGCACCATTTTGCATTCCCACCAGCAACAGGAAAGAATATGTTTCCCTATAGCCTCACAGGGTGTTTTGTGACACATCTGAGGTTTTCTAGCTTGATAGATGAGGAATTGCATCTTAGTGTAGATGGGTTTTTTTTCTTTTTATTTATCTTAACAGTTCCTTATACACTTAACTGTTCTTTTACCTTTGATGAGGTATAATAAGTACACAGATCTTATGTACAACTCAATGAATTTTGACAAATGTATATATATATGTAACCAACATTTAAGTTGTCCACTACTTATTGTTGCTTATATTTAAAAATGGACCATCTGCCCAAAGGGTTTTTGTGCATTTCAGGGTGCCTATTTAGAGCCTTATTATCTTGGATCATCACAATAGGCCATATAGGAAACCTCTAGTTTCTTATTCATTAATGAATTTATTATTTTTGCTATTTTTAATTCATTAGCATTCTGCATAAGTCATAATCCACCTTAAATATTGATTTCATATGGCTTATTGCCCAGCAAAATACATTAGATTCACCTAGAAATCTCTCTATTGAAAAAGATACAACTTTAAATCTTTTTATTCTTTTAAGACTTTATTTTTCCTTCATTTTTGGCCTGAGGATAGAAGCGGAGTCAATGAGTGAACTTAAAAAAATCAGGATGTTCTTTAAAATATTGGAAGTGTCTAGTGAAAAATAGTAGCTTTATTTTCACTTTTATAGTCTACTTAATTGGTCTTACCCTGGGCTCAAAGGCTACAACATTGATTTTTTTAAGCTATAAAAATGTGTCTACATCTTTCACCAATGTGTTTTAATTTTTTTGTACAACATGGACCAAATATGTCAAAGAAATCTAATTTTAAAAGTTGTGTCTGCTGCAACAAACTTTAGAGGCTATAGGTGGCAAATAATTGAAAGGGGTTTTAGGCATTCTTAAAGCAAATACGAGAGTGTCAGATTTTAGAAACACTATGTACTTTTATGTTTTTAGTAGGTGAAATAAGGATTGCTGAGTGTTTTTGTGCAGTTTCCTATTCTTTTTTTTTTTTTTTAAGATTTTATTTTTTTATTTGAGAGAGAGAGAGAGAGAGTGAATGGGAGAGAAAAAGAGAGGGTGCAGCTGCCAGAGGGAGAGGCCGAGGGAGAAGCAGAGTCCCGGCTAAACAGGGAGTCTGATTCTGTCCTGGATCACAACCTCAGCGAAGGCAGAAGCTTTCCCCACTGAGCCATTCAGGTGCCCCTCCTGTTTTTATTTAAATGTACTTTTCCTAATTGTTACACTCCTAAGACCTCCTGGGGAAAAGATTTGACTTTGACTTAATGTTTTTGTTTTCCTATACCCCTAATTTTGAATCAGTAACTGGAACAGTGAAAAGATAAACTCAAGGTTAAAGCAATCAGTGAATGACAGCTAGAAATAGCATGCATTATAAAGAGTCTCTTTTTAAGACTTGTCTTCTGAAATTTTTTTATCTTCAGCATTGATCTGTTAAAGCTTTCAGGCTACTAAGTATTCTAGTAGCACAGAAAACATAAAATATGCATATTTCATCAAATTTCTGATTTGGGAGTAGCACTTTTATAGATGTTTAGAAGTACTAATATTGGGTATGTGAATTCAGTGAACACATGAATATCAGTCTAACAAGGAAACAGACATTGAGGATTTAAATATTTTATTCATTTATTTGTGAGAGAGAGAGCAAGAGAGAGAAGGTCAGAGGGAGAAGCAGACTCCCTGTGGAGCTGGGAGCCTGATACAGGACTGGATCCAGGATCATGACCCTCAGCCACCCAGGCATCCAGACATTGAGGATTTTAGGTGTCATTAATGCAGGAAATGGTTACACAGGTTGAGAAGCCAAATGGGGTCATGAAGGAATACAGGGGTTAACAACAGCAAAAGTCACTGCCATGCTTGGGTCAGAGGGATATTAGAAAAAGCAAATCTGTACCACATTGTGTGGGCTGAGTTTACCCAGAAGTTGTTGGAACTATAGTAGAACTGTCAAGAAATGTTAGAGCAATGGAGAAGATGCAGATGCTTCTGGAGACCACTCTGAGAGTAGAAAAGGCAGGCAGAGTAATCCTTTGGCTTCTGCTTTCCTCCCTCTGTTCAGTCTCTGAAACCAGTTTCTCCCTTTGGCTGAAACCAGCTGGAAGCCTGTTAATAGGGTTGTCTGGGAAACGGGCTGCTCTGTGATATGGAGCAGATCAGGGAGATGGCCAAGAATGGATGTTAAGGCAAACAGATCCAGGCCTGATACAACTTGTCAACAAACTCCAAAGCACTAATTATGAACTACATTTTCAAAAAGCCATAAAATTTGAGGAAATTTTAAATTTAATTACAAATGTGGGCTTTAGTGTTACATGATTTTTCACAATTTCTTTAAGTTCCTTCAAATAAATATTTGCCTAAATTTTTTAAAACTTTACTTATGAAGTCATGGAGTTGAAAGATTAAAACTGGATTTCAAAGTCGTATTTCTAGTAGGTGCTGAAGCTGAAACTAAAGCCAGACTTTCTAACAACTTATCCAATTGACTTTTCCCAGTCCTCTGCTGAAGGAGCATGTAAAAGCCAATCTGAACACCAAGGTCTATGTGTTTCTGATGTTTCTGAGCTTCATGATCTTGACAAGTTTTTTTAACCTCTCTGAACTTCAGTGTCCTCATAAGTCAAATGGGAATAATGATGGCCATAATGCCTGGCAGGGAAGAGGTATCAAAAAGAGAAGAAATATATGGAAAGCTCTTGAAAAATTTTGTGAGACTGTGTGAATTAAGGTGTTTTTCATCGTATGTAAGGAAAATAGAATTACATCATCTTTCTTTTCATAACTACTTTAAAGACAATTCTTGACTTGGACAGTATTCCAAACCATTTTCTCTTTCACCGTCCTGCATTTTGTTTAATGAATTACTTATTTTAAGGTGGATTTTGTGTTCGAAAATGCACTATTAGGATTGAAAAAGGATAAATATTTAACTTAGAAATGACCAATTAAACAATTTCCTTGTGGAAAACACACTTAGAAAATATTGGAATTGCTCCTTTTTTGTTCTTCTAAATCTAGATCAGGAAAGCAGTGGAGACTTCAAAGATATCTAAGGAACAAACACTACTAAAACAACACAAGCAAGTGTGGTGGCAGGAACACCAACGGCTAACTGATGTCAGGTAAGAACTGAGGGAAATCTCTACAAGAACATGTGGGACTTGCTAAGGGCTGCACTTAGTTAGAAGTTCCATAACTTTCCATGTTAATTGAACCACTAAAAAGAGTTAAAGTTACAGTTTGATTGTGAGTTAAATTAAAATTCCTTCATTTCCTCAATTTAATTTGAAACCCAGTGAATACATTAATATGGTTTTTGCTTTCCTTCGGGGAAAAAAGATCATCTTCTATATCTGCTGATCATTTATTCTTCTACATTCCCTCTCATACTTGTAATTATTCATATTGCCCTTAGCACATTGAATTATAATATCTTGTTTACATGTTTGTCTTCCCTATGAAGTGCCAAACAAGGGCAAACATACCATCAGTTTTATCTTTTCGTTGTAGGATTCATAGGAGGAGACAGAGAAAAGATTTCAATAAATGAATAAAAAATGAACTAAGGGGCTCAAGTTGTTCACTGATTTCTAGATGTAGCTGCCTCATGACTAACTTAGTCAATTTGCATTTTTGACTTTTGTTAGTATTTCTAGCACTTGTTTCATGATGAAGCAACAAAATAACGATTCTATCATTGTTCTTAATTGTAATCCTTGAAAAATACATTTCTTTCAGAGGTTAGGGCAGAAAGAGAAGGCAGATATGTTTCCCCTCCATATGAAACATGTATACTAGTTTTAATGGTGGTGGTATTTATAAAGTATGCTTTTTAAAATGTATATTTTAATCATATATTTTATATTAAAATAGGTTGTTTTATGGTCTTATTCTAAGTCAAATCCAAAGGTCATTAACTTTACCTTTGATAGATACTTTTGTAGGTACTTTTCAAATTAGTAGGAGTTTCTTATTCTGGTAAGAGATTCTGAACTGAACTAAAAGGCTCATGATTGGAAATGGTTTTACGACATTGTATAACTTAAAACAAACAAAGACAAAATTATATAGACTCCATCACCATGCTGCAACATAAAAACAAATCAGTCCCATTATATGTCTCAAAAAGTCACCTTTTATGGAGAGGATGTTTGAGCCCATTAGAAATTTTTTTTAAATTTGCATAACTTGGTAGAAAGAAAAGCTGTTAGAAAATTTTTATTACAGCCCTCACTGATGCAAGCTCAAAGGTAAAGGAAAACACTGGTGAAAGTTTTTATCTTGGCTGTTCCACATGCTTCTAAATGTGTGCATTAGCTGTTCTAGAGCTAGATAGAAGAGGCATATACATATCATTATGGAAAATGGTTGACCTGGAATGACACAAAGGCAATGGAAGGAAGGAGCATTCAAGGAATAGCCTTAATGTGTTGAAACTTGTAAGTGCTGAAAATAGAACAAAAAGAAGAATTCTAAGATAATTTTCTGTGTTATTCTAGAAAGCGGACTCATTTCAATATGTTTTCAGTGAAATAAAAACTAAGAGTGAAAGGAGGAAAGTTAGAGAAGTGGCTTGATTTGTGGAGAATTTAGGGACCACCAGAAAGTCAGGAGTGTGAGCTCCAACCTTTAAAAACCTATACTCCTTTTTAATAAAAGATTAAAAATAAAATATTTTTATGCTTCACCATAGGAGAGTCTGTTTGAGACTCTCAGGCCCACAGAAGGTGGGGGACTACAATGACATTGAACTTTTGTTGGGCTATTTAGTATGTGCCAGGTAATATGGTAAATAATTTATATGCTTTATTTCATTAAGTCCTTATGACCATCCTTATGACCATACCTACAGAGTAGGTATCTTTGTGTCCCCACTTTACAGGTGACAATCTTGAGTTTCAGAGGATCAAAGTTTTTCACAGAAGGCAAATCAGCTTGTTTACGTGAAGATGGCATTGGAGCACTTGCCTTTAACTCCTGCACTCCAGGAACTTGGAGTTCAGAAGCTTATCTCCCCCACAGGGTTCCATTCATATCACCTGATTATTGAATTTGTCTAATCTTGCTAGCAAAAAAATTTTTTTTGGCCAATTTTTAATTCTTTGAAATCTATCCCAAGGAAACTAGACATACAAAATTTCTAAATATATAGTTTTTTTAATATAATATTTAAAAAATATAAAATTTAAATTTATAAAATTTCACACTTAAACTTATTACATTTAGTATTTAATGTGCTTTCCCAAACTATACCTCTTGGAAACCTCGATATACTTTCTTACAGGGACTTGCTTCCTTGTTTCAGAATGACTGGTGTAGAGTTAAGGAGGGAGTTATTTATATTGACCATGTGGTAAAGAATTACAATTTTTGTTTTAGTCAGAATTGTTGAATTATAAAATTTGGAGGGTTCATTTGTACACTTTACTACTTGTACGATAATTCCTACAAGAGATGTTTTATAACCAAATCCCTTAGAAATACATGTAGTCTCTTGCTCACAGTTTTAGTTTTATTTTCTTTCTCCTTTTTTCACAGTTTTAATCTTAAAATATTATTTTAAAAATGTCTCCTTTTTTTCATTTTTAAAAAATTAATTTATTTATTTTCAGAAAAACAGTATTCATTATTTTTTCACCACACCCAGTGCTCCATGCAATCTGTGCCTTTATAATGCCCACCACCTGGTATCCCAACCTCCCACCCCCCCAAAATGTCTCCTTTTTACAGAGGATATCATGGGGTTTAACCAACAACAATTAAATATCTATAAATAAATCTTTAAAGAGAAAATTGACACCAGTATTCATACTGTGCAACTCAGAGCCTCAAAGAACTCTCTAAGCCCAGCTCCTGAGGCCTTCCTCCAGCCATTGGTTGTGAGACTCCCTTCTCTGCCTCTGTGGTATGCTCACTTGGGACAAACTCAGGTGAGAAGTGGATCAAATAGCTGAGTGTTAGGAACCAAGCTGCCTGACCTGCTAAGTTCCTTCATTGTGGGAAGGACAGAGCTTTGACCTTCAGCCTGCTCTGGTACCCTAATTTTCTGCAGGTCTCCTGGCTGTTAATTTCATTAATGAAACTTTATCATATTCTCTTGCTCTGCCTTTCATGATCCGTATCTCTTTGTTTATTGTTTGCTTATGGCTTCTGTCTCTACCATTCTTGTACCCCATGTTTTGTTTGTTCTACCCAAATTGGTAACCAAGTGATTACCCTAGAAATCTCAGGAAGCTCTGGCAATGTTTGATGTCCTGAGGAGACTGATTTTATACCTAGAACTTTGGCACCATCCTGGAAGGATGAGGACATGTATGGCAGTAGACTCCCAAGAGTTCAATAACACCCATCACCAGGCTGGTTTACCTTGCATTGCAACTAGGCAGATCTAAGAAGTAGGTGAACATATCATCTAGGCAAAAACTCAGGAGACTTTTTTGTAGTGCCGTCAGATTCACTGGTAACAGAGGATAGGCCAAATAGTATTAGGAGGTACTTAAATTGGCAGATTTGGGCACAGAAAGCTTACATTTGCTCACTCTTCAGAGGGGAAGACATTGTATGTGCTGCAGAATTCCACCTTGGAAAACACCCGAGACCTGGTCTAGCAAGTCAGTGATGAATAGGGCAGGATTCTCTTCTCCAGAGTTACAATTTTTATTGCTCTTGAATCCACCAGAATTTTTTTTTAAAGATAGATAGATAGATTGATTGATTGATTGATTGATTTTAGTTGGGGGTGGGGAGGGCCAGAAGTAGAGAGGGAGAGTCTTAAGCAGACTCTACACTGAGCATGGAGCCCTATGCAGGTCTCAGTCCCACAACCATGAGATTATGACCTAAGGCTAAAAAGGGTCAGATGCTTTATTGGCTGAACCACCCAGGAGCCCCCAACCACAATTTTTATATTTACTAAATCAAATTCTATAAAACAAATATTCTTTGAGATACTCCATTGAGAATAATGAATTTCATGTTCCTATAAATTAGAAAATCTATTTCTCAATCACCTCAAGAAAATCACCTCAATGCACTTTAGCATAATCAAGTTTTTAAGAAATCCTGTGCTGAAACATATGATAAGCTGAAACATATCACATTTTGTTTAGTTTACTATTTCCCATTCCCCCCAATCCCAGCATCTCATTGACAGTATTGTTTTATAGAACACAATTCGGGAAATTAGCTTATATTCACAAGCTAGTTTCAGAGTCTCATAGTTATTGAGGACTTAAAAAAATGCTTTTGAATTTTGTTGGGCAATCAGGACTATCAGAGAAAAAGCCTGATCTTGGCAGATGGGTTAGGTTGTTAATCTAGGAAACCAAGATGGAACTTACTAGAATTATTACATGTAAGTAGCAGGTTGGTCTCCTGGATAAACAAAGCCAATTCTCCTATTGGCTTGTATGTTTTACTATGATTTTCTGGGTGCTGAAAACTTAAGGGAGTTGAGCTAGATGGTTGATAAGTGCTGTGTTTTTGTTTAAACAAATCCACCATGAAATAATTTGTTTTTATTCCACAATTATGCAACCATCCTTCATGTAACAGTTTCAAATATTTTTTTGGCAAAAACTACATGTTAAAAAAGTAGACAATGGGGCGCCTGGGTGGCTCAATGGGTTAAGCCATTGCCTTCGGCTCAGGTCATGATCTCAGGGTCCTGGGATCGAGTCCCGCATCGGGCTCTTTGCTCAGCAGGGAGCCTGCTTCCCTCTCTCTCTCTCTCTCTCTGCCTGACTCTCTGCCTACTTGTGATCTCTCTCTGTCAAATAAATAAATAAAATCTTTCAAAAAAAAAAAAAGTAGACAATGAAGTATCATCTACAATAGTATCCCTCCATTATATATATATATTTTTTTAATCACTAAATTTTTAAAGATTTTATTTATTTATTTATTTATTTATTTGACACAGAGAGAGAAATCACAAGTAGACAGAGAGGCAGGCATGGGGGAGAGGGAAGTAGGCCCCCTGCTGAGCAGGGAGCCCGATGTGGGGCTTGATCCCAGGACCCTGAGATCATGACCTGGGCTGAAGGCAGAGGCTTAACCCACTGAGCCACCCAGGTACCCCAAATCCCTCCATTATAGATACAAATAAAACCTCTGTCCATGTAAGTAAGTTGGCTTAGAAGATGGTAGCACATATATAAAATAGAATACTATGAGGCCATTAAAATAAATGGCAATTGTGAGAATTACTTAGAAGTATCTTTTAGAAAGATTTTATTTATTTATTTGACACAGAGAGAGAGATAGCAAGAGAGGGAACACAAGTGGGGTGGGGGTAGGAGAGGGAGAAGCAGGCCTCTGGCTGAGCAGGGAGCCTGATGTGGGGCTCAATCCTAGGACACTGAGATCATGACTGAGTGGAAGCCAGATGCTTAATGACTGAGCCACCTAGGTATCCCTAGAAATATCTTAAAATGCTATTGAAAAATCCCAATATAAAATGGTAAATATGCCATAAGTATAGTTATTTAAAATATATATGCATGTAGACAGGAACTGGAAACTTATATGCAAAAATAAAAATAACCATTGTATTAAAGTAATTGATGCTATTTTCTTATTTTATATCATTTCTGATGTTGATAAATGATAATCAAAACTCTTTTCTATGATTTCATTAAATCTGCCATAAGCATGGGATAAACTACAGTGTTTTTGGATGTCCATTTAGAGCTGATTATGGTTTTATTCTAAAAATGACTATATTTAAATAATATGATAAAAAGTCATTAAGATGTATTACTTTTATTAGTAATTAAATTCTACTTGTACACCCATTTCCCTATTTCAGGAACTCATGATCTCTTAACTTTTGAAATAACCTCCATGTTGGTCCAGGTTTACCTGATCCCCTCTCTCTTCATTTTCTGTTTTTATTGCCCACTCCTCCCAGCCCACACCCCATTTTGCTGCCTTGGGAATCTTTCTAAAACACAGATCTGCTTGGCAGGTGAGGTCAGCTGAATATCCCTCAGTGGCTTCCTACTGCCCTAAGCTCTTTCCACACAAAACAATGCTAGGATGTGCCATGCGCTTGCCTTTATGCTCAAGCTGTTACTTCTACCTGGGGTGTTCGCTTATGCTTCTTTCTATCTCCAGGTCTAGCAAGTGTATGGTCTGAATAAATGAACAGTTGAATTTTAAAATCTATGTATGTTTATGATTATTTAAAAAAAACTGAGATAATGGACTGGAGATAATGTCTATTTCAGATGTAAAGTGGAATCTGAAATAAAATCCTTTCTCTGTGAAGAAAACATTGGAAATGAATGTCTTTCTGACCTTCTAAATTTTGGTGAGTTGTTTTCCTTTTTGATCCTATGTTTAAAGGGGAGATTCATTTTGAAGATGAAAGTGGGCCACTCACCATAGGTTCTCTTCCTATTAACTGCTGGTTTTTTTCTGAAGGAATCCAAAGCTAAATCTGCATTGTAATGACCGGTTCTTGAAGGAACTTAAAATAATAAGGGGCTACCTGGATGTAATTTTGTTTCTTCATAGAACAAGAGTTATCAGAACAATGGTGCACATATCTTAAGAATGTGATAAATCCTATTCAGCAATTGAGAGCAGATCTAAAATACAGACAGCATCACATTTCACAGTATTCCTGCTCACATATTGAGCTTAACTCGGTGCAAGTACTGGAAGAGGTCAGTATATTACCATTACTTCTAATAACAATGTAATATTTCATTTTTGTTCCAACTAGAACAGTTTGACATAGGAAATAAATGTGTGCCTTGTATTTAAATAGAAGGTAGGGGCACCTGCATGGCTCAGTCCTTAAGCCTCGACCTTCAGCTCAGGGCATGATCCCAGGGTCCTAGGATCAAGTCCTGCATCAGGCTCCCTGCTCCTCGGGAAGCCTGCTTCTCCCTCTCCTACTCCCTTTGCTTATATCCCCTCTCTTGCTCTCTCTCTCGCTCTGTCAAATAAATAAATAAAATCTTTTAAAAAATAAAAATTAAAAAAAAAAAAACAAGGTATAGCAAATTGTGTCTCTTCAGTATCTTAAACATATCCCTGAATCTGTCCAAGCATGCTTATTTCTGTCCTGAAAAGTTACAATGACCTCATGACAAGTCTCCCTGCACTCATTCTTGCCACTCTTCACAGTACGTTTTGGGATTCTACCTTGGGTGGAGGGAGATTAAGTCATCCCCCTGATAGATCCCCTCAAGGCCTATAATTCCTCCTGATACATCCTGGCTTCTCCCTTCTTAAACCTCATCTCTTGCCTGACACTCCCCTTTTTCCTAGACCTTGTCACACTGAGGCTGACCTCCCATCTAGTCCTCAGAGGTGCCAGACTCCTCATCTCAAAGTTTTTGCATCATCTGTTTTCTCTGTCCCACTGATGCCACTTTTTGTTACCTTGGGTCTTAGCTTAAGTGTCTTTTCCCCTGAGAGGCCTGTCCTGATCATCCACATGAGAGAAGCTACAGTCATTCTCTATTACATTACCCTGTTTTTATGTCACTTACCTCCTCTTGATAATCATCTTATATATTTTTTTAAAAAAGATTTTACTTCTTTATTTGAAAGAGAGAAAGAGCGAGAAAGAGTGAGCGCTCATGAGTGGCTCAGGGAGGAGCAGAGGGAGAGGGAGAAGCAGACTTCCCGCTGAGCAAGGAGCCTGATACAGGACTCAATCCTGTGAACTGAGCTGAAGGCAGATGCTTAACCCACTGAGCCATCCAGGAGTCCCTAGGCAAGGAATTTTCAATGCCTTTAAATATATATATTATTTATGAAAGCAAAATAACAACACTACAGAATAACTGAAAAATGGTAAGAAAAATCATCTAAAAGCATACATCTAGTGCCATTATGACTGTGGAGCTTATGCTCTAGTCAGGGGAGGTAGTCAATAAACTAATAAGAAAATAGATAAGGGGTGCCTAGGTGGCTCAATCGATTAAGCGTCTACCTTTGGCTCAGGTTATGTTTATGGTTTCTCTCTCTCTCTGACAAACAAACAAACAAACAAATAAATAAAATCTTAAAACAAAAATGCATGTCCAGCTGGGGATTGGAGGCAAGGATGCAAAGGGAGGAAGGGGGAGATTAAACCAGAGACAATCTGGTATGCTCTGTCTTAACACAAACAAAATCCAAATGAGAATGCAGAGTGGCTATGACCCCACTGTACTTCCTAGGCCCATTTTTAGGATATGAGTCTAGAGGTCCACTCTGATAAGCACTATCTGGCTATGGCATTTCTTGAACCCTTTTCCACAGGTCCTCAAAGAGACCTTCTCTTATCTATATCCTCTAGATTGACTTCGTGAAGAAACAATTGAAAGCTGTCTTCGAAAGTCTTAGTCTGGAGCAACAGAAAATAGAAAATTATCTTTCAGACTGGAGTATGAAGGTAAGTGTGATGTCTATAGTAATTTGTTTATCAATTTGCCATTTATGTTAAGTACAACAATCATATAATTTTTTTTTCAGTCACTAGATTATTCTTCAGAAGAAAGAAGTAACCTGCTTAGGGAACTGCCTGTGGAATTAGAAAATTTGGAATGCCCATTCCCTGATTTGAAATCTTCAATTCTTCATGAGTTCTGTAACTTTACAGAGAATTATCAAAAGAAACTTCAAGATGTTGATCTGCAGTTAGAAGACATATCCAGGTGATAAGATAACACTACTTGAATTATGTAAATTTCTGCCACTACATTTTTATTTTTATTAGGGTTTATTATACTTCTGATTTATTGTTTTCATAGTTATTATGTGGTTGGAACATAGTCAATCAGCAAATGTTTAGATTGACTATTTGCTGTATAAGGGTTATCTTTCCTCCAAGATAATTTTCCTGAACAATGGCTTTAAAAATTTTTATAAGGTTAAAACATGATGAAAATATCACCTCACTGAGCTCTTTACTGAATAATTAAGAAACAGTTTTCAGTAACCATGAATTTTGATTTTAATGTGTGAAGCTCCTCTTCAGTGGAAATTTATGAATCAATACTAATAATAATTGATCGCAATAGAAAATGTATCCATTGAATTATGTTACTGGTAATCTGCTGTGATTTGTTCTACAGTAAACACAAAGTATGTTTTATAAATTTTTAAAAAATGTTAATTTTTTTTTGGAAAATGGGACTTCTGGATGTATCCTGAGAATGACAAATCCTCTTCTGAACGACAAATACAACATGAGGGGATTTATTTTATTTTATTTTTTTATTAACATATAATGTATTATTTGCTCCAGAAGTAAAGGTCTGTGAATCATCAGGCTTATACATTTCACAGCACTCACCATAGCACATACCCTCCCCAAGGTCCATAACCCAGCCACTCTATCCCTACCTCCCACCTCAGAGCAACCCTCAGTTTGTTTCATGAGATTAAGAGTTTTGTCTCCCTCCTGATCCCATCTTGTTTCATTTTTTCCCTCCCTACCCCCACGACCCCCTGCCCTGCCTCTGAAATTCCTCATATCAGGGAGATCATATGATAATTGTATTTCTCTGATTGACTTATTTTGCTTAGCATAGTACCCTCTAGTTCTATCCATGTTGTTGCAAATGTCAAGATTTCATTTCTTTTGATGGCTGCTTAGTATTCCATTGTAGATATATGTCACATCTTTATCCATTCATCTGTTGAAGGACATCTAGGTTCCTTCCATAGTTTGGCTATTCTGGACATTTCTACTGTAAGCATTCAAGTGCACTGTCCCTTCGGATCACTACATTTGAAGCTTTAGAGTAAATACCCAGTAGTGTGATTGCTAGGTCATAGGATAGCTTTATTTTAAACTTTCTGAGGAACCTCCATACTGTTTTCCAGGGTGGCTGCACCAGCTTGCATTCCCACCAGCAGTGTAGGAGGGTTCCCCTTTCTCCACATCCTCACTAGCATCTGTCATTTCCTGACTTGTTAATTTTATCCATTCTGACTGGTGTGAGATGGTATCTCATTGTAGTTTTGAATTGAATTTCCCTAATGCCAAGTGATGTGGAGCACTTTTTCATGTGTCTATTTGCCATGTGGATATCTTCTTGGCAGAAATGTCTGTTCATGTCTTCTGCCCACTTCTTGTTGTTTTTTTTTAAAGATTTTATTTATTTATTTGACAGACAGAGATCACAAGTAGGCAGAGAGGCAGGCAGAGAGAGAGAGAAGGAAGCAGGCTCACTGCAGAGCAGAGAGCCCGATGCGGGGCTCGATCCCAGGACCCTGGGATCATGACCCAAGCCGAAGGCAGAGGCTTTAACCACTGAGCCACCCACGCGCCCCCCCTTCTGCCCACTTCTTGATTAGATTATTTGTTCTTTGGGTGTTGAGTTTGATAAGTTTTTTAATAGATTTTGGATATGAGCCCTTTATCTGATATGTCATTTGCGAATATCTTCTCCCATTCTGTCAGTTGTCTTTTGATTTTGTTGACTGTTCCCTTTGCTGTGCAAAAGCTTTTGATCTTGGTGAAGTCCCAATAGTTCATTTTTGCCCTTGCTTCCCTTGCCTTTGGTGATGTTTCTAGGAAGAAGTTACTGAGGTCGAAGAGGTTGCTGCCTACATTCTCCTCAAGGATTCTGATGGATTCCTATCTCACATTGAGGTCTTTCATCCATGTAGAGTCTATTTTTGTGTGTGGTGTAAGGAAATGGTCCAGTTTCATTCTTCTGCATGTGGCTGTTCAATTTTCCCAACACCGTTTGTTGAAGAGATTGTCTTTTTTCCATTGGACATTCTTTCCTGCTTTGTCAAAGATTAGTTGACCATAGAGTTGAGGGTCTATTTCTGGGCTCTCTATTCTGTTCCATTGATCTATGTGTTTGTTTTTGTGTCAGTACCATATTCTCTTGATGATTACAGCTTCGTAATAGAGCTTGAAATCTAGAATTGTGATGGTGCCACTTTGGTTTTCTTTTTCAACATTTCTCTGGCTATTGGGGTCTTATCCAGTCCATATAAATTTTAGAATTATTTGTTACATTTCCTTAAAAAAAATTGTTGGTGCTTTGATAGGGATTGTGTTACATGTGTAGATTGCTTTAGGTAGCACAGATATTTTCACAATATTTGTTCTTCCAATCCATAAGCATGAAAGGTTTTTCCATTTCGTTGTGTTTTCCTCAATTTCTTTCATGAGTACTTTATAGTTTTCTGAGTACAGATTCTTTACCTCTTTGGTTAGGTTTATTCCTAGGTATTTTATGGTTTGGGGTATAAATGGGATCAACTTCTTAATTTCTCTTTCTTCTGTCTTGCTGTTGGTGTCTAGAAATGCAACTGATTTCTGTGCATTGATTTTATATCTTGATACTTTACTGAATTCCTATATGAGTTCTAGCAGTTTTGGAGTGGACTCTTTTGGGTTTTCTACATAGAGTAACATATCATCTGCAAAGAGTAATAGTTTGACTTCTTTTTTGCTGATTCGGATGCCTTTAATTTCTTTTTGTTGTCTGATTGCTGAGGCTAGGACTTCTAGTACTGTGTTGAATAGTAGTGGTGATTATGGACAGCCCTGCCATGTTCCTGACCTTAGGGGAAAAGATCTCAGTTTTTCCCCATTGAGAATGATATTCACTGTGGGTTTTTCATAGATGGCTTTGATGATATTGAGGTATGTACCCTCTATGACTACAGTGAAGAAATTTCATCAAAAAAGGATGCTGTACTTTGTCAAATGCTTTTTCAGCATCTATTAAGAGTATCATATGGTTCTTGTTCTTTCTTTTATTAATGTAGTGTATCACATTGATTGATTTGCGCATATTGAACCAACCTTGCAACCTAGGAATAAATCCCACTTGGTCATGGTGAATAATCCTTTTAATGTACTGTTGGATACTATTGGCTAGTATTTTGGTGAGAATTTTTGTATCCATGTTCATGAAGGATATTGGTCTGTAATTCTCCTTTTTGGTGGGGTCTTTGTCTGATTTGGGGATCAAGGTAATGCTGGTCTCATAAAATGAGTTTGGAAGTTTTCCTTCCATTTCTGTTTTTTGGAACAGTTTTAGGAGAATAGGTATTTATTCTTCTTTAAATGTTTAGTTGAATTCCCCTAGGAAGCCATCTGGCCCTGGACGCTTGTTTGTTGGGAGATTTTTGATGACTGCTTCAATATCCTTTCTAGTTATGGGTCTGTTCTGGTTTTCTATTTCTTCCTGTTTCAGTTTTGGTAGTTTATACGTCTCTAGGAATGCATCCATTTCTTCCAGGTTGTCAAATTTGCTGGCGTATAGTTGCTCATAATATGCTCTTATAACTGTTTGTATTTTTTTTTTTTTTGGTGTTGGTTGTGATCTCTCCTTTTTCATTCATGATTTTATTTATTTGGGTCCTTTCTTTCTTCTTTTTGATAAGCCTGGCCAGAGGTTTATCAATCTTAATAATTCTTTCAAAGAACCAGCTCCTAGTTTCATTGATTTTTTCTATTGTTCTTTTGGTTTGTTTCATTGATTTCTTCTCTGATCTTTATTATTTCTCTTCTCCTCCTGGGTGTAGGCTTCCTTGCTGTTCCTTCTCCAGCTCCCTTAGGTGCAGCTCCTTTAGGTTGTGTATTTGAGACCTTTCTTGTTTCTTGAGAAAGGCTTATATTGCTATATACTTTCCTCTCAGGACCACTTTTGTTGTGTCTCAACGATTTTGAATAGTTTTGTTTTCATTTTCATTAGTTTCCATGAATGTTTTAAATTCTTCTCTAATTTCTTGGTGGATCAACCAATCCACTCTAATTTCTTCGTGGATCATTCTTTAGTAGGATGCTCTTTAGCCTCCGTGTATTTGAGTTCTTTCCAACTTTCCTCTTGTGATTGAGTTCTAGTTTCAGAGCATTGTGTGGTCTGAAAATATGCAGGGAATGATCCCAGTCTTTTGGTACTGGTTGAGACTTGATTTGTGATCCAGGATGTGATCTATTCTGGAGAATGTTCCATGTGCACTAGAGAGGAATGTGTATTCTCTTGTTTGGGATAGAATGTTCTGAATATATCTGTGATGTCCATCTGGTCCAGTGTGTCATTTAAAGCCTTTATTTCCTTGTTGATCTTTTGCTTAGATAATCTATCCATTTCAGCAAGGGAGTTGTTAAAGATCCCTACTACTATTATTGTCTTATTGTCAATGTGTTTCTTCAATTTTGTTATTAACTGGTTTATATAATCGGCTGCTTCCATGTTAGGGGCATAGACATTTAAAATTGTTAGATGTTCTTGTTGGGCAGAGCCTTTAAGTGTGATATAGTGTCTTTCCTCATCTCTTATTATACTCTTTGGCTTAAAATCTAATTGATCTGAAATAAGGATTGCCACCCCAGCTTTCTTTTGATATCCATTAGCATGGTAAATTGTTTTCCACCCCCTCACTATAAATCTGGAGGTATATTTGGGTATAAAATGAGTCTCTTGCAGACAGCATATCAATGGGTATTTTTTTTTTTTAAATCCATTCTAATATCCTGTGCCTTTTGATTGGGACATTTGCCCATTTACATTCAGGGTAACTATTGAAAGATATGAATTTAGTGCCACTGTATTGCCTGTAAGGTGATTGTTACTGTTTATTGTCTTTGTTCCTTTCTGGTCTGTTACTTTTAGCCTCTGTCTTTGCATAGAAGACCCTTTTAATATTTCCTGTAGGGCGGTTTGGTGTTTGCAAATTCTTTTAATTTTTGTTTGTCCTGGAAGCTTTTTATCTCTCCTTCTATTTTCAATGGTAGCCTAGCTGGATATAGCATTCTTGGCTGCATATTTCTCTCGTTTAATGCTCTAAATATATTATGCCAGTCCTTTCTAGCCTGCCAGGTCTCTGTGTATAGGTCTTTTGCCCATCTACTATGTCTACCATTATATGTTACAGACCTCTTGTCCTGAGCTGCTTTCAGGATTTTCTCTTTGTCTCTGAGACTTTACTATTAGATGATGGACCTATTTTATTATGGACCTATTTTTATTGATTTTGAGGGGGATTCTCTGTGCCTCCTGGATTTTGATGCTTGTTCCCTTCGCCAGATTAGGGAAATTCTCTGCTATAATTTGCTCCAATAAACCTTCTGCCCCCCTCTTTCTTTTTTCTTCTTCTGGAATCCCAATTATTCTAATATTGTTTCATCTTTTGGTATCACTTGTCTCTTGAATCCTGCCCTCGTAGTCCAGTAGTTGTTTGTCTCTCTTTTGCTCAATTTCTTTATTCTCTATCATTTAGTCTTTTTTTTTTAATCACTAATTCTCTCTTCTGCCTCATATACCCTGGCAGTAAAGCCTCCATTTTTTATTGTACCTCATTAATAGCTTTTTTTATTTCAACTTGGTTAGTTCTTTTATTTCCTCAGTAAAGGATTTTATTTCCCCAGAAAGGGATTCTCTAACATCTTCCATACTTTTTTGAGGCTGGCTAGTACCTTGAGAATCATCATTTTGAACTCTAGTTCTGACATATTACTACTGTTTGTATTGATTAGGTGCCTAGCCTAGCTGTCGGTAGTGCCTCTTGTTCTTTTTTTTTTTTTTTTTTTTTGCGGTGAGTTTTTCCACCTTGTCATTTTATCCAGGTAAGAATAGATGAATGAGAGAACAAAGTACTAATAAAAGGGTAGCAACAATCCTGGAAAAAATATATACTAACCAAATCCAAAGAGACCTGAAACCGGGGGGAGAAAGATGGGAGGGAAGAAAGAAAAAAATATATAGATATATTAGACTGGTGAATAGAACAGATCTACACACTTGATTTTGGGTGTATTTTGGTCTTTTAGAAGAAACTACCTCCCCAAATTTTAAAGACAGAAAAACTTCCATACATATACCAAAATAAAGATAAATACAATAAAGGATGGAATATGACTGTAAAGATGAAATTTTGAAAAGATTCTAGAAAAGGAATTGATAAGATAAGAAGTTGGTTGAAAAAAAAAAGAGAAAAGAATGTGATCAGGCTGGAGACTAGAACAAAGCTATGCAGTTAATGTAGGATATATTTTGACCTATAAGAAGAAATTGTATCCCAAAATTTTAAAGAAGGAAAAGCCTATATGTATACAAGAAATAAGGTTAAATACAGTGAAGGGATAAAATATGATTATAACAATACAAATTTTAAAAAGATTTTTAAAAAGGTATTGATAAGGTAAAATAGTTTAAAAAAAAAGTTAAAATAGAAAAGCGGAAAAATTTTAAAAAATAGAATGAGAAAAAAAAATAAAAAAAAATTAACTTTGAGGGGTGCCTGGGTTGCTTGGTGGGTTAAGCCTCTACCTTCAGCTCAGGTCATGATCTCAGGGTCCTGGCATTGAGCCCTGAATCGGGCTCTCCACTCAGTGGGAAACCTGCTTCCCTCTCTCTCTCTGCCTGCCTCTCTGCCTACTTGTGATCTCTCTCTCTGTCAAAGAAATAAATAAAATCTTAAAAAAATATTAATCTTGAAAGACTAAAGAATCATGGGAAAAGAGCCATAAATTCTGTGTGTTGCATTCCCCTAGCTCTGGAGTTCTACAATTCTCATTGATTGGTGAACTTGGTCTTGTCTGGGTGTTCTTGAGATCTTCTGGGGGAGGGACCCATTGCTGTGATTCTCATATGTCTTTGACTGAGTCAGAATTGCACCAACCTTGCCAGGGACCAGGTTAAGTAATCTGCTCTCGGGAGCTTTTGTTCCCTGAATGCTTTCTGTATTTGGAGTCCGGGAATAAAAATACCAGCCTCCCAATTTCCAGTCCAGAGGAGCTGAGAGATCAGGGTCCCCACTGCTCAGTATAGCCTCAGAGGAAAGCTGTTAATCACTCCTGCTCCCTGGTCTCGGGCTGCACTCTGAGCTCCAGCCTGTGATGGAGCATTTCTATCTCTGGTATATGGCCCCGTTTGGAGTCTCCAAACCAAGCTTCTACTTGTCTTACTTGGAGAGGCAGTCCTTGGTGATGTCTGACTCCTTCCTGACCCATGTTTTTCTTATATCTCTATGGGGATGGTCAGGTGTTTATTGTAGGCAGACACTTTTTGGTTTTCGAAGAGTCCCTTCTCTCCCCGCCTCTCTGCCTTCCCTTATTCCATCCCACCTTGCATTAAAAAGCTGGGGGAAAATTAATAATATATCTTTTATATGTGTTGATTGATTAATTAATTACATTTTAATTGAAACTCAGTCACAGTGAAATGTTAACCCAGCCGTGCACTTAGTTGAAGTCTCTAATTGTAAAATAAACATCCTCCCTCCCTTCCCCATCCCAACCTTGTTAAGAAGATTTTAGAGTTCATCAAGTAAGAAGGAGAGAGTTTTTTGTTTTTGCTCTTTTGTTTTTCTGGGGGATGCATTATAATTAGGCTGCTTGTGGCTATGAAGAAGGTAATTTTGACCCTTTCCTTTTAAAGGAAACTGTGTCATCAAGAATCTTTATAAATGTGAGCGATCATTGTTTAGAAATAATCTTAAAGGAAATAATCATGGAAGTGAAATAAATAGTTGGCTTCAAGGATAGTCAATATTGTTTTTTTCCTTTCTTTAGTGATGGCAAAATCTTCAAAATGACAAAATAGCCAAAAATTAGAGGATTACCTTCATCAATTATGATATACCTATGTAATGGAATGCCACACTGTCATTAATAATTATATTAAATAATTTTTAATGATACATATAATTTCAATAAGTTGCTGTGCAATTAGAAATTAGGCCACAAAATAGTGGAGTCTCTCTCTCTCTTTTTTTCTCCCTTTTCCCTCGGAAAGTGTTACATCTACATCTACAAAACTACAGAAAAAACTGGAAGTTTATCCAAACCAGCAATAACAATAGTTATCCCCATGAAGTAAAATTATAAATAAGTTTGGCATTCCTGCTTTTTTCTATTTGTAAAGCTAAACACAGACTTTAAAAATTTAAGTTAAAGAGTGTAGGGGATACTATTGATATTTAATGAGTACCTGTTAAATGACATGACAGGTACATGCCATTTTGACTGTCAATATAACCCATTTAAAAAATGACTTTACAAACGAAGAAACCGCAGCAAAGTGGAAAGTGAACAATCTCTCCAAAGTTTCTGAGTTACCAGTTAGCTGAACAGGAATGAGTTTCTTCTGCTCATCTGAATTGAAAGCTTTCCCTCACCCCATTCCAATTCAAGCATTTACATGTATCAGTTGTGTTGGTAAATTGCAGTGCTGTTGAACAGAAGTACGAGGCAGGCCACAGATGTGAACGGCATATAGAATTTGAAGTTTCTAAGTAGCCATGTTAAAATATTTTTTAAAGGATGAAATTTAATAGTATATTTCATTTAACTCAATAGTTCAAAATATTAGCATTTTGACATACAGTCAGTATTTCAAAATTATTAATTAGATACATTACATTCCATTTTTCATATGAAGTCTTTGAAATCTGGTCTGGATATTAATTACACTTGCAGCACACCTTAATTGGTGTGCTAACCACATGTTAAGTCCTGAATAACGACATAGTGGCTCGTGCCTACTATCTTGGACAACACAGCTTTAAAGGAGGTTGTCTTTAACTCTAACATATTTTTTTTTTCTTTAAATCTGACAGCATTTGAACCTATCGCTTTATTCAATATGTGTGAAGCTATTTAGATTTTATTTAAGCTGTATTTCATTAATAACACGAAGACAAGTTTAATTGCTTGTTTTAGACTCAGATGAGATTGTGGCTTTAATTTCCTAACATTTGGATGAATTAATCATATAGATGAGACATAATTGTCTGATGCTCCATTTAGCTATGTCAGATCTGAAGCCAATATACAGCAAAGCTATAGAGTGATAACGAGTAATTTCTACTTTATTGTCTGATAGGCATATTAAATTTTAAATAATGATTCATAATTATTATCCTGTTATTTTGTGAGATCAGAATCTGAATACTATTTAAAATCTACAATGATTATAACAGTTTTGTCCCTCTATGTGTACATTGTCAAGGCCTATAGTTTCATATTTTTTCAACTAAATTATTTCAATTTACTCGACTTGTTACTTGAAAGTTACTAAATAGTAACTAGTAACTTACTACTTGAAAGTAGTAACTTTCAAGTAACAAATAGAGTAAATTACTAACTAGTAAGTTTCAAGATAACTAGTAGCATTATATATGTTTCCTTATATATGTATTTTTTCTTTTTCTTTTTTTTTTAAGATTTTATTTATTTATTTGACAGAGAGAGATCACAAGTAGGCAGAGAGGCAGGCAGAGAGAGAGGAGGAAGCAGGCTTCCTGCTGAGCAGAGAGCCCGATGTGGGGCTCGATCCCAGGACCCTGGGATCATGACCTGAGCCGAAGACAGAGGCTTTAACCCACTGAGCCAC